>NC_083582.1:68260226-68610226 GCF_027579695.1 Neoarius graeffei | reverse complement strand
TGAAAATGCCTGCTCACATAAAAATGTTGTCCCAAACATACAGAGTATTTTACCTGCAAATGCAGTGATAGTCGGGTACTCAGGTGGCAACGATTGGTAGAATGATTCAATACCAACAGATTTGTACATGTCCTTCAACCGCGTGCAGCATTGCAAGTCTATCAGTTCCATTTGCATCGCCTCGGGGACCTCGGAAGCATCCGTGGTGAATGGAGAGCCAAAAAACGCAAAGTCCTTTTCCAGTTCAGTGAAAACCGTGAATCGATTGGCAAACTCGTGCATGAGACCGGAAAGCAAGTTTGCATACTTGTCCATGCTCTGATGACTGACAGACAGAGATTTCAAACAGGGGAAGTGGGCTGCATTGCGCTGACAGAGCTGTGCCTTCCATAACGCAAGTTTACGTTGAAACGCACGGACACCGTCGTAATACTCGGTAACGAGTTTGTTGCGACCTTGCATATTAACATTCAATAAGTTCAGGTGTTCGGTAATGTCCACTAAAAAGGCAAGGTCCCTGGTCCATTCGGTGTCGTCCAATTCCTCCACAGGCTTCCCTTTCGCCTGCATGAACTCGGCTATCTCTTTGCGCAATTTGTAGAACCGTTTGAGCACTGCGCCTCGGCTCAACCAACGCACATCGGTGTGATAGGGAAGGCACTGGTGGATGTCATTTTCAGATAATTTTAAACAGTCTGTGGCGCGAATTGGACCGATGCAAATGGCAGGCGCCATCAGGCAAATCTCCGCCTCTGACGTCAATGCGATCGGCAGTGAAAGACAGGCAATTGTTCTGTAATAATTGTTCGATGGGGTGCGGCAGACATTGATGGCTCTCTGCCGGCCGAACGATTAGAGGGCCATCAGCAAGGGGGCCGGATAAGATGTTCATTCGGGCCGGATCCAGCCCGCGGGCCGCCACCATGGCACCAGTGCTCTAAATTGACCGTAGGTGTGAATGTGAGTGTGAATGGTTGTCTGTGTCTATGTGTCAGCCCTGTGATGACCTGGTGACTTGTCCAGGGTGTACCCTGCCTTTCGCCCATAGTCAGCTGGGATAGGCTCCAGCTTGCCTGTGACCCTGTAGAAGGATAAAGCGGCTAGAGATAATGAGATGAGATGAGATCTTATACAGATTTTATAAGGGAAATACGGATTTTGGAGGTTGGTTATACAGGTTTGATTGACCAAAGGTTGACATGTATGTGTCTTGCACAGGTCTCAACGAATCTCGTTTACGGCCATTGCTTTGACATATGAACTGATATATTACAGAGCATATTTCAAACACTCATAACTTGCTATAGGAGTGACAAAATAGCGATCAAAAATACATTCCTATATTTAATAAAATGAGATAGAATTTTGATAAAAAATTTGCCTTCAGTTCTCCTTTAATTGTTGTACTAGCAAATTGTTTTTAAGGTGCAGATCTCAGTGATGGTGAATGCAGAAAACGTGCTGCAGGTTTGCCTTACTGAAAATGGCGCCAGGCTAAATCCTCTTGCTGGGTGGGTGGGGGGCGCTATTGCTCACAGAAATAAAAACAAAGCTACATAGCTGAGGAGTCAGCTAGCTACAAGACAAAATTCACCATATTCCTTGATCAGAATAAGAATTTGGGATTCCATATTGGCTGAAACTTTCACTAAACTCGTTTTCATGCGTGTGCTGAATTATTTGCTGGTCTGATTTTCAGACAGACTGAAATCTGTAATAAATGCAGAAATGAATACCGTTGAAGTCAATTAGGGCCATGGAGCCAACTTGAAGCTACAGCTTATAACCACAAAATTTCATTAGAAACCCCCCCCCCAAAAAAAGGAAAGAAAACAGAAAGGTGTCAGCATTAACCTTTCCAGAAGTTTGTGCTCCAGTAGCTCTTCTGTGGGATTGGACCCTATGGGCTAGCCTGTGTGCCCCATGCAAATCAATGAGCCTTTGACACCCATGACCCTGTCACCGGTTCACCGGTTGTCCTTCCTTGGACCACTTTTGTTCGGTACTAACCACTGCATACCGGAAACACCCCACAAGATGTACCATTTTGGAGATGCTCAGTCCCAGTCATCTCACCATCATGATTTGTCCCTTGCCAAAGTTGCTCACTTACAGTATGCTTGCTGAATTTTTCCTGCTTCCAACACATCAACTTCATGAACTGACTGTTCTCTTGTGACCTAATATATCCCATAGGTGCCATTGTAACAACATAATCAATGATATTCTATCCATATTCACTGGATATGAGCAATCGCGCACTCTGATTGGCTACTCTACTACTAGGCTATCAGGTCATATAGATGACTTGCAACCATGTGATCAAAATGTGCTATGTCATGAGCGTCCGCCATGATGGTGGATATACAAAGCAACTAGGACGGCAGCCACTGAAAGCGTGTCTGTAAACAATGTTGAATTTTCTCAGTATTACCATGATTTGAACACTCGAGTGAAGATTCGATACAAAGAGAAGATAGATATGTGTGGGTTTTGACCCATATTATTTAAAAAAGTCAGATTTTTCTGAGGATAAGACGCTTCTAACAACCATCAAGTACCTAGATATGGCATTCTATCTGGTTTGGCAGACTTCATGGGTTGACAAATCTCAAATGAAGGCTTATAAGTCCATGGAAGTCGATAACTTCTTTGTCTCTGGATGGGTAAATACCTTATTAATTAAACCAGTCAACGATGACAAGGCAGTTGTACTTGCAAGGGAAAGTTAGGGCTTCTTTTGCATTAAGTTTACTTCTGTGTGTAAACAACAGACGAAGTGTGAAATTTTGACGAGTCTGTAGCTTTATGGCTCACAAATCACATTTCAATTTATTTCAGGTCAACCACTCTAAAATAATAATTATATAATTATAAAATTATAACAATAACCGAGTGAACCACGACAAGAGAACGCTCATTTTATAGCAAGGCTCTAACAACACGAAATTAAATTCTTCCATGATATTATCGAGAAAGCTTTTGAATCTGAGATAAAATGATCACTGCAAACACGAGCGGTTTTGGTTTTAGCCTCTGTTAGATCAGCCCTGCCGATGTTGTTCAGCCGTGCTCGTCTCCTCTCTGTACTAAGCCTCAGAGTGTCCTCGCCCTCTTTCCGACTCACAGATGGAATTCTAAAAAATTGGAACGTGCCACAGTCACGAGTACTGTTGTGACCACGACCATATACATCACAAAGATATAGCATCGCTAAAGGAACACTTAAAGCAGTGGAAAACAGAGAGAGTTGTGCACGCGTGACTATGTTTTGTATGGAATGTCGCTTGACCCCACATTTGTACCGTATATCCGCCAACATGGCCGACATCCGGGTTTCTATTTTGCTTTGACGTCACTTGCAAGTCAAGGATACCGTGAGTAGAGAAAAACAAAATGGCGGAGAGTGTTGCTGAACCAACTGAGGACGAAATAAAAATTAAAAAATAATTACTCGAAAAATAAACCACCAGAAAATACAAAAAAAGCAACAAAATATGGAATTAAAGTATTTGATGGTAAGAACACATCGTTTTAATTTTTCAAGAATTATTATTATCGCATTTGGCACAAATTGCTCCTGTCATTTCGCCGGTTTGTTTACATTCTAAGCGGAAATTATTTTGTCAGACGTTTTGTATAAAGTTTTTGTTTATCAAATTTACAAAAAATGAAAATAAAAGTTTTTCAAAATCCCAGTGAATGTGGATAGAATAAAACAGTTATTCCACTCAGTCTCATCGTACATGGCTTATAACCAACTCGGTGCTATGTGCCTCCTCGTCAGCTATCAGCTCATGTATGAGTCGATTTTGTGGAATCACTGTTTTATATATATATATATATATATATATATATATATATATATATATATATATATATATATATATATATAAAATGAGTGATTCCACGCTTATGGGTACTGAAATGGGGACATGAACTTATTCACCTAAAACCATTTCTTTTTTTACCATCAGGTCACAAAACATGCCATCTTTAATGAATGATATGTTAAAAGATAACTTTAATTTTCTGAGATGTAATAAAAACATATTTATATGCCAAAGTCAAGCCTATGAGTTCCAAAATGATGTCTGTTACATTACTTCTGTTACGATTGTCCATCTCGCGTCTGTTACAAATTAATTACAATCTAGCTATATACCATGTTAATCTTATTGAAAGAATGTGTATGTTTATTCTGCTACACATGTTTATTAATTATATTTGCTAAAACATCACCTTCCTATGTTTCAAAAAGTAATTCTACATTGTTAAAATTGAGAATCTATATGTCCACAACACTTCTGTTACGTTCTGACTTTCGCATATAAATATGTTTTTATTACATCTCAGAAAATTAAAGTTATCTTTTAACATATCATTCATTAAAGATTACATGTTTTGTGACCTGATGGTAAAAAAAAAAGAAATGGTTTTAGGTGAATTGTTAAAAATAAGTTAATGTCCCCATTTCAGTACCCATAAGCGTGGAATCACTCATATATATATATATATATATATATATATATATATATATATATATATATATATATATATATATAAAATTACTAAGAATTACAAATCATTACAAAAGATTTCTTTCTTGATGGGAACATACAGGAGGTCGACGTGGTTCATTATTCATTCACTCATCTTTATCCATGTCAGATGGTGGATCTGGAACCTATCACCAGAACCCTGGGAACAAGGCACATTATTAGGAGTTGAATTATGAGGAAATAATACAAAAAAATCAACCTCGTGCCTGCATAGCTGAAGCCAACTCTGAATACAAGAAGCTTTCCCCAAGAAAATATTGATGGATTTTTTTAGACTGGAAATAAGGGCCTGCCATTTTATCCAGTTATGAAATAAATAACATTTAGTGTAAATATATTTAGAGTAAATAACATTTAGTGGCAACTCTGAGTGACCAGCTTGTACGTATTAGTCAGAGTACATCAGGGATCTTTGTAGCCTCTGCCAGTGCTTCGAACTCACATCATTCATGGCTGACTTGTACAAACTGTTAATGCTAATACTAACTGCTGGCACCTGCATCTGCCCACTCCTCTGTGTCCTTCTTTCCTGCAGTAAACAACAAAAAAAGGAAAACTAACTGCCTTTTGCAGAGTTGAAGTAGACGTCCATCTCTCTCTGGGTGATGGGGTATTAAAAGCACCCGAGCCTGGCAATTCTGAATCGGCAGTTTGGGCTTTCACGTTGGATGACTTTTTCCACTTGTGTGCATTTTTGTGCGCAGACTTGTTTTCGCCACAAGAGATGGCACTTTTCTGCCAATCTTGCTACTAATGCAGTGGTCCTATTGGACCTTTAGGTGAACGACACGGTGACCAAAACAGTTGTGTTGAATAGATGGATCATCAGTGTGCCATCCTGGGCTTGCTGTACAGACCAGCTTTATTTTACACCATCTTTGTTCATTTGTTCCAATACGCAGATGGGGAGTTTTGCAGACTAAAGGGAGACTTGCGTGTGGATTTGGAAGGTATACGGTGAATTAAACAGTCTGTTTTTTCCTCTTATGCTTGCAAAACAAGACTCTGTAAAGTTAAAGTTACCTTGTTTCCTTTTAAACGGAGCAGTCCGACACCAAACCCTGCTGCTCCGGAGTCCCTTAAGTGCTAATGCACTAAGCCTTACTTTGATATTATGAAGTAATAAGCATTTCTACTTGAGCTAGAAAATATCTGATATCATAATCGGTTCCTATATTCGCATTTTATTCACTTTTATGTTGGAGAAAAAGTTGCTTGCACAAGCTATAATGCTATTACGTCCTTTCATTGCGTCTGTGTGGGAGATGCAGATGCATCAGACTGAAAACAGATCTCACTGGCTGTTCCTTCTCTAAAACGAGACGCAATTATTCTTTATTTTGGATTGGAGTTATATTTTGCATCATAAAGAAGACGCGTCAAATCCATCTGAGGTCTATGGTCTGATCGATGTTACGTGTATGTAACAGATACCGAATCCCAATCCACATTTTAGGCATTTGTGATTTCTCATCCAACCCACTTCGCTTAATGTGTGCGAATCTGATCCGGTAAAATTGCGCAGTTTATTCCAGAAACCAGAGCAAATGAAGATTTGCAATTTTAAATTGAGAAACTGGCTTTAAAACACTCCGGCTTAGGAAAGAAAAATGAGGGTCACTTTAACCTTATCTATATTTGGACTGCTCATTTGGTTTAGTTTAAGGTTAAGTGGTATTTTAAGTAGGAGTCTAAAATGCAGTGAAGCTCTCATCTATAAAGTGCTGTCATTACACAGAGAGAGCTGGCACGGCTTTGAGAGCCCACGGTGCAGCCTTAAACTGCCACAACTTCCACTTTTGTTATTAATCTAATAAGTGAAGTTTAGGTGCTAAAAGAGGGCCAGGTGTGTGTGTGTGTGGCGCTGTGGCCTTAGGGACACGGCACGTCGTGTAATTGCGTGTGTGTGTGTGTGTACGTGAGTATGTGTGTGCATCAGGTGGGCTTGAACTGCCTCATTTGACACAGCCAGCATGTGTTCTGGACGTGTCGTAACCTGAGCAGCAGGACTGTGCTGCCTAATGATGAAAAACTGGCGTCTGCCACCTAAATTATCATCATCAGCTTACCCTCCGTTCAGCCCCTCATCACCGCTGTGCCTCCGCCATCTCCACACACTCCCTACTGTCACACACCGAGAACACCGAGTAACACTCTCACACCATGGCAGTGTCTGAGTAGTCCTGAATAGTGACGAGCATCCCAGGAGTGACGGAAAGACATTCAGTTTCTTTACTATGTGAAGAAAGGAAGCATTGTTTACCATTTTAATACCTTCAACAAAGTTAAGATGGACAACAGCTAGCTTTTTTTTTTTAATGGAAAGTACGATTCATGACCCGTTATCCATAATCCAATGGGCAGCAAAGACAAATTCTGTTATATGAAATGTGAAATGCTGTTATCTTCCATATTTGTCATAGTGCTTTAGGTAAGATTTGTGTGGAGAAGGAGGTCTCTAATGGATAAACAACTGGAGTTGAATAAGATATGATTTTTTTTTTCCGCTCATTAAGCCTGCCCCCATTCCCACCCACTTACACAAAGCTCCGCCTCCAAAATTTACACTGGTTCAACCATTTAGCTAAATGATTTTGATAAAATACTGACAAGAGGGCAATCAAAATAAAAAAAAACAAAAAACAAAACATACCGTACATTCCAGACTCAAAATCTTTTTCCCCAGCGACATAATAGACCTATTCCGAAATAATGTCCTAAACTATTTATTTATTTTTAAAATCATGGGCGGCATGGTGGTGTAGTGGTTAGCACTGTTGCCTCACAGCAAGAAGATTCCGGGTTCGAACCCAGCGGCTGGCGAGGGCCTTTCTGTGTGGAGTTTGCATGCTCTCCTGGTGCTCCGGTTTCCCCCAAAGACATGCGGTTAGGTTAATATGGGATGGCCTTGGGCTGAGGTGTCCTTGAGCGAGGCTCCCAACTGCTCCCCGGGCGCTGTTAGAATGGCTGCCCACTGCTTTGGGTATGTATGTGTGTGTGTTCACTGCTTCAGATGGGTTAAATGCAGAGAGGAATTTCACAAGTGTGTGATGAATAAAGTTGTGCTTTCTTTGTTCATTTCTATGTAATTTTCTGTTATTTGTACTAATAAGACATTTAAAAAAATGACTGGAGTGGCGACTACAATTATCGACACCTTAACGATCTTTTGGCTGTTGCAAAAGTAGAAAAGACTTTCAATACATAAATTGTGCATGAATAATTACTGAAACTTCCACTGGAGGGGGAAAAAAAAGAGTTGATTCCCGATTACTTAGCGTATCAGATCATGTGACACCATTTGACAATTATTGACACCTTTGCCCACAGTTATCGACACCGTTCCACAATTATCGACATCCAGATGATTATTTATAAAAAAAATAACCGCTATGTGGTATTAAGTTAACAAAACATAGTTTTTTTTTTATTTAAAATTTGTTTTACATAGACTTATATTCAGTACAAAATATATTTTATATAAATATCTGGATGTCGGTGCTTACGTAAATGAGGAAGTAATTCTAATGTTTGTAAACAAATGAACTGATAATGTTGAACCTGCGTCAGAAAATCTTTTTGTTCCACTTTCTACCCGCTTTCTAAGTATTTTCGTAGATCACATTTTGTTAATCATTCGTTGTTGTTTGTATTAATTTCTAGTTTTGTAGTTTACCAATAAACGTCAACAGGCAACTGACACGGTAACCACATGAAGAGCCAGGTCAAAGGTCACATGTCATTCCTCGAACCAAAATATAAAATCTCTACTGATATTGTAATATGTGGTAGATATTTACAACAAACTGCAAAAAAAAATCTGAATGGAATAGAAAAATCTGAATATTTCAAGCATGTAATTTTTTATATGCTCGAAATTTAATTCTGCTCTAATTCTATTTATTGCAATCAGAGTCCAAATACTCTATAAACATTCCATTCTGTTATGAATCAGAAAAAAAATATAAATCACAGCACTTTTATTTTTTAAAGTACTTCATCTCCTTCAACAATGTTACACAAAGATCGATCCATAACAGTTGTAAATGTCACTTAATTCCACAGGGTGTCGATAATAGTGGACACCGGTGAAAGTGATCACTATTATCGACACCTCACGCACGTTTATCTCAAACATGCGTTTAGATACAAAATGGCGGCTGTCAAATGAAAGAGTCAGAAACAAAGTAGGTTTCGACGAGGAGATCATGAAATATCGGTGAATTTGATCAGTAAAAACATGTCCATGATCTTTCCACCACGCTTACCTGCGATGATAACGTCTAGGTTTTCCTCAAATTGCTGATCGTGCTGAAAAAATTCCATCTCAGGTAACGAGCTGTGTCATCAGACGACAAGGTCAAAGGGTGAGGCGGGTCTTCCGGTTGATTAATTAACCAGTAATAACTGTTGGAACTGAAACTCACCATTATAAGATTGTTTTTTACTGGTAAATCTGAAAAGGTGTCGATAATTATAGCTGCCGCTCTATTGTACATTTAATTGGAACATTTATTACTTCACAGAGCAGTCAAAATATTAAATGTTAGGCATTATAGAGTTACACAGTCCTTGCGTTTTATATAACTATTTACAGTATATTAGTAACACTATCTATCTATCTATCTATCTATCTATCTATCTATCTATCTATCTATCTATCTATCTATCTATCTATCTATGTCTCATTGAAAGGATAATTTTGTTGACATTTTTAAAAACACACATCTTTGGATGCTAAGGTCTCAGATAGATAGATAGATAGATAGATAGATAGATAGATAGATAGATAGATAGATAGATAGATAAACAGTAAGTTACAAAATAGAAAATGTATTTCTGCAGCACAGAATGTTTGTCACTTTATTTCACTGGGCATGTAGCCCTGTCACTTCAGGACACGGATATCTATGTTCACTTTTTATTTTTTTTAAGTATACCATTACTCTCACTTCAAGTTAGCATTTACTGTATAGAAACAAAACAATCTTAGCAATTCACAACAAATGTCACATGGATGCCGTGTTTTTGGAAGACAGGCAGAGGTGATGGTGCCATGTGTGTGCCATGCTGGCTTGCATCTCTGTGACGAGAGCCAGCATCTTCACCCGCCCTGAGAAATAATAAATAATGGCCCCGTTTTGTTCTCGGCTGTGGCCTGCAGCCCGTGCCATAAGACATTAGAGGCAATTTGCAGTCAACACGCAGACCTGCTTCATCTAAAATATTATCAATGAGCTTGTCAAACCCGGCCCTAACCTCCTTTTGTTATTTTCAGCAGTGGCCTCAGTAGGATCGGTGGGCTCAATCCGGCCTCATACCCCTGCTTCCCCTGTAGACTAGCAACAGGATGTCATACACCTGTTTTGCTTAAGGCTGGCACGCTGTGCGCCCTCTGTCTGCACTGGCATTGGCCCGTACGTTCACCCGGCTGGCCGTATATGTCAGGATGTGAAATGATGGTTGTTGTAGGTGCAGCTGTTGCATAAGAAGAGTGCCAGGGGCTCAAGCTTCCCACCGTGAGCTTTAATTTGCTCCCTCTCTCTCCGTCTCTCTCGGCCCCTCACCTTCTCTAGGCCTCTGCAGATGTAGCAAGGCCAGCGCCCTCACACAGATGGGTCTCTGCCCAAGGCAGTTTGTGAGTTTGTGTGCGTGTGTGTGGGGGACAAAGCCCTGAATCTGAAAGAAGCGCACTATACTGCATCATCTAGCTCCTGGCAGTGGGAATTCCTGTCTATTTTTTGCTGTAGCACATACTGTAACATTCGCTGGACTGTACAGTATAAATAATGACAGCTCAGAGAAGACACGCTGACTAAATAATTAAAGTATGTCTGAAACTCTGAATCAAAACAATGTGATTTTTCACTCTTTTGGCCAGCTAATTCCTAATATATATTGTACATTGGTTCAGGAAGAATGTCAATCAATGGCATGAATTGACTCATGACAACTTTTCAAACAGTTTTGTATTATTGAAGACGAAGATGAAATGATACTGGAAACTTTTGCACCTCAACTTGCAATCCTAAGCTAGCTATCTAACTAATTTTATCGCCGTGGTCTATTCTGTCAGGTTTACTTTCCATTAAATAAAATACAAAAAGATACTCCTCGATGGAAATCCTACACGCCTACCTGCGAAAAAATTTTAACTAGCTTCATAGCTGTTAAGCTAATTAACTGCTATCTGACTAGCTTAGTTAATCGTTTTGCTTGCTGTGGTACATTTTATCATGTTTAGCTGATGTTAAAGGAGAACTGAAGTCATTTTTAAACTTGCTTTATTTCTTAACGTGTTATTCAATGACGTTTTCGGTTTTAGTAACCTTATATCGTGACTCGTATCGGCAACTAATTGCAATTAAATATTATACTTATCGGCCTAGGCGGCACGGTGGTGTAGTGGTTAGCGCTGTCGCCTCACAGCAAGAAGGTCTGGGTTCGAGCCCCGTGGCCGGCGAGGGCCTTTCTGTGCGGAGTTTGCATGTTCTCCCCGTGTCCGCGTGGGTTTCCTCTGGGTGCTCCGGTTTCCCCCACAGTCCAAAGACATGCAGGTTAGGTTAACTGGTGACTCTAAATTGACCGTAGGTGTGAATGTGAGTGTGAATGGTTGTCTGTGTCTATGTATCAGCCTTGTGATGACCTGGTGACTTGTCCAGGGTGTACCCCGCCTCTCGCCCGTAGTCAGCTGGGATAGGGTCCAGCTTGCCTGCAACCCTGTTGAACAGGATAAAGCGGCTACAGATAATGAGATGAGATGAGATATTTACTGTATGGACATGGGATCAGAAAACTATTTTATTTATAAGCAGTAGCCACATGGACCCATAGGGTACCTATTTTTTTCGTGATATCTTCCTTCATATTCATCATAAGTGCTACCAGGCGAGGTTTGTTTTGCCTGACAACACTTGTTGTTATTATTATTATTATTATATTATACATACGCATTCCTTTCGGGTGTTTAACACATCTTTCTCTTTCAAAATTCTCTCAAAATCTTCTGTATTTAATGAAGCAAACCTGGTGTCCATGTTTGTTTACAAATTGTCCCAGTCACTCGCTAGCGCGCAAGTTTTATGTCTCCGATGTGTGACATCATGTTGTCTTGACAACCATGCAATATCGTAAACTATATTCAACGCTCATTCTCTATTGGATAGCATGATGTAATACACGTAGGATAAGTGATATGCTAACAATATTGCATGCTATCAAACTAAATGAATGAAACCCGCTAGAAGGGAATAGAACACGTGCTTTTATTCCATCGAAAACGTGTCCTGTATGTATAATAATTATTTACATTGTGTAATGTCTATATTGTCTGTATTGTACATTACATATACATATATACATTTTTTCTTCTCTTTTTTCCCCATTTCTGTATCGCTAGAGAAACACCAACGGCTGGAACTAAATTCCTTGTGTGTGTCGACATACTTCACCAATAAACTGATACTGACTGTGAAATACAAGCTAGTTTAATAGCTGTTAGCTAGCTGGCTATTTATAACAAGATATTAATAACCCTTTGCTAAGCATTTACTAGTGCCTGGGACTCTTAAACATTATGTAGCCTGGGACTCTTTTACCTGTGAAATAATTCCACAAATCCCCTTAGTGCAGATTTATTTCATGAACAAAACCCAAATATTTTAATACTCATTATTTAAATTTGTGCAATAATATATTGCCTATTTACTGGAGCCATAGTGGTTTCTACTCAAGAAATTTCCATCAACATGAGCACATTAGGTCCAAATTGATTTGTTTATAGGCATATGGTGTATGGGTTTAAATAAATTCAGTTCAAACAATCAGTTAAATAGACTAATACCTAAATACGCAATAATAAATATAACAAGTACAATACACATACTCCCCAGTCGTTTCAAAGATTTGAACTTGCTTGCAGGTCATTTAGCTTTGGTTATTCAAGTCATTTTCCAGCTCTTATAAATGTTATCATTGAGCGTGTCTCTTTCAGCCCACATCAATAGCCAGCGCTGCCATGTTCTTGCCCTAATCAGAAGGCTGAGTCGACTTGCTGGGGAGCGTTTAAGATCGTGTGAATGGTGGTATACCCTTGGCGTTATTTCATTGGGGGCCCTCGACAGGAGGCCTTTTTGTAAAGTTGTCTTCCTCCCAGACAATCAATAGCTTTTGTTGTGCTCCCAGAATGCAGTGGGAGACGCCACGTGTGCTGATGCTTGGCAGTAGGAAATGTTTGGGCAACTCACCCACGCATCCACTTATATCCACATCACTTCGACTACACACACACACACACACACACACACACACACACAGTGATGTTGACTAATTACACATAGCTTTTGAACATTTGAATGAAGGGTCAGCATCATAATGTAGGCTATGTCTGAGAACATTTAACAGTTATTCCATGAAATTGAGTCGTACATGAGCTGATAGCCGACGAGGTGCGTAGCACTGAGTTGGCTATAAGCCATGTACGATGAGATTGAGTGGAATAACTGTTTTATTCTATCCACATGCACTGGAGTTTGAGAAACAAAGCATTTTTATTTTAATTTTTTTGCAAATTTGATAAATACAATCTTTATACAAAACGTCCGACAAAATAATTTCCACTTAGAGTGTAAACAAACCGGCAAAATGACAGGAGCAATTTGTGAAAAATGGTTTAAAAATAATTCTTGAAAAATAAAAAAGATATACATTCTGACCACCAAAAACTTTAATACCATATGTTGTTGCTTTTTTTTTGGTTGTATTTTTACCTCAGGGCGGCACGGTGGTGTAGTGGTTAGCGCTGTCGCCTCACAGCAAGAAGGTCCTGGTTTCGAGCCCCAGGGCCGGCGAGGGCCTTTCTGTGTGGAGTTTGCATGTTCTCCCCGTGTCCGCGTGGGTTTCCTCCGGGTGCTCCGGTTTCCCCCACAGTCCAAAGACATGCAGGTTAGGTTAACTGGTGACTCTAAATTGAGCGTAGGTGTGAATGTGAGTGTGAATGGTTGTCTGTGTCTATGTGTCAGCCCTGTGATGACCTGGCGACTTGTCCAGGGTGTACCCCGCCTTTCGCCCGTAGTCAGCTGGGATAGGCTCCAGCTTGCCTGTGACCCTGTAGAAGGATAAAGCGGCTAGAGATAATGAGATGAGATTTTTACCTCACCCGCTACGGAGTAAACGGGGCGAGGTATTGTTTTTGGTCGCGTTTCTTTGGTTTTTTTTTGTTAGCAACATTACGGGAAAACGGCTGGACCAATCTTCATGAAACTTTCAGGATAGATGGGCATTGGTCTCAAATAGAACCTCCAACATTTTTAGGGTCATCCGGTCAAGGTCACGGTGACCAAAAATGTAAAAAAACAAAAAACAAAAAGCTCTGAGCTCAGACTTAAGGAGCGCTGCCTTGGAAAGACTCCTCCCACAAACACGCTGATTGGATCACTACCTGCAACATTTGCATACACTGTGCTGTCATTGGATGTTTTTTTTTGTTTGTTTACATATGCAAAGGAAGAAGTTTTGGCCACGCCCACTTTTAAACCCCATTGATAAAAACTTCCCTGCTCTGTTGATTTATTATTATTACCTCGCATGATATGGACTAGACTAAAGAAATCATTTTCAAACATGTTTATGCTTATTACAGAGGGAAAGTGTGTTCCACTGAACTCTAGCGCCGGGCCATTTCCGGGAAATAAGAGTTTGGGTCATGGCGACAACATGTGTATGTCAGCCTCGGTTTGGAGGTTTCGGTTTTGAAAACTGTAAGAGGTTTTTGATTGATTGATTGATTGATTGATTGATTACTTTATTCTGAACAATAAAGAAGAACGATATAAAAATAAAAATTTAAATAAAAAAATACAGTAATCAAAACATCATCATAAACAAACAGAATAGCGTAGCCACAAGGCAATAGCATAACAGTGTTCAAGGTAAGAGTAGAATAATATAAATTATTTTTTTTGCAGTCCAGTTTCCATCAAATCCTGCGCTCTGATTGGCTGGCAAGCAGGTCCATATCCTACGATACGGACCCCAGTTATGGACCCCGGCTATGGACCTCTGGCGACTCGCTCATTCACAACAACAACAACAAACATAGTAGCATTTTTTGTCAACATTTATCTTTTTTTTTTACAAGATTTATTTATAAGATTATCAAAAATCTTATAAATTTTTGCCAGCATTTCTCAGGAGAATAGCATTAATTTTACAGCATGGATAGCGAGAACAACAGTCTTCACAGCGAAAGCGAGTTTTACTACCCTGATGAAGAAGAAATAAAAGAAAACATTTCAGGAGAAAGCTAAAAACCTGGAACTGTTGTTAACGCAGAGCAAAAACATGGCTGAATCCTGAATGACTCAATTTTGTATAAATAGGGGACTACATAGGCGGCAAAATGTAGGTTTTTTCCTGCCATGGAAGTGCACTTGCATACTGAGGAGGAAGCCATTTGCATTACAGCCGTGAATGAGGATTCAAAATGGCAGCCCAGCTTGGTTTTCCCTTTCGGGCGCTCTCGTTTTCTGTTAGAATTTGGTAAAGGAAAACAAAAATTATTTACCAGCTTAAGGTCGGTCCATATGGTGAAATACCGTGACCTCGGCCTTGAATACTGACCTCGGCCCAGAGGGCCTCGCTCAGTGCTTTCAAGACCTAGGTCATGGTATTTCACGATACGGACCTCCCAGCTGGTAAATAACATATATGTACAGACACTTGGTATATTTTACTTCTGTGATTTTTAAATTGTTAATTTTGGTATTACGCTTCATTTTTGTGGCTACTGCCTCATAGAGTAAATATATATGCTATACGGTATTTACTGTGTGGACATGGGATCAGAAAACTATTTTATTTATAAGCAGTAGCTACATGGACTCATAGGGTACGTTTTTTTTTTTCGTGATATCTTCCTTCATATTCATCATAAGTGCTACCGGGTGAGGTTTGTTTTGCCTGGCAGCACTTGTTTGAGATTTTGTTTTCGAATTTTTATTTCGTCCTCGGTTGATTCAGTAACACGCGCTGACATTTTGTTCTTCTTCTTTAGGGTTTTTTTTTTTGGCAGTTGGTAAACCAACTTAAAGGCGCATTACTGCCACCGACTGGGCTGGAGTGTGGAACAGGAGATATTGGGAGAAAAAACCCCAAAACAAAAAAAATATATTATTTTAGCTATTTCTGTTTCTTTTAAATACTTGAAAACAAAGTGATATATCTGACTTGATGCACTCCGCCATTTTGTTTTTCTCTATTCATGGTATATGAGCTGATATCCTTATAGTAGTGTAGCCAATTAGAGCATGCAATTGCTCATATTCACTGAATATGAATTCAGTGATGTTGCTCGGTGGCGGCGACTGTGCAGGCGGTTTGGGACACACCAGCGCTCTGCGTGGCGGTGCTTCTGTGCTCGCTTTGTGGATCCATGGCATGGTGTTCGAGCGATGTTGCTGTCGGCATCACGGTGGCTGCGCTGGAGATGTGGGACTTGTTTTTGTGCTCCTTTTGGTGGGACTGTGGCTGCTACACCACTGGAATGATTATCCTGACCTCTATTTGGTGGACTTTTTTCTTTTCTTTTTCTTGCCTATTATTGTAAAGCAACCTTGGGTTTTGAGAAAGGCGCTATATAAATTGAACATATTATTATTATTATTATTATTATTATTACAACCCCGATTCCAAAAAAGTTGGGACAAAGTACAAATTGTAAATAAAAACGGAATGCAATAATTTACAAATCTCAAAAACTGATATTGTATTCACAATAGAACATAGACAACATATCAAATGTCAAAAGTGAGACGTTTTGAAATTTCATGCCAAATATTGGCTCATTTGAAATTTCATGACAGCAACACATCTCAAAAAAGTTGGGACAGGGGCAATAAGAGGCTGGAAAAGTTAAAGGTACAAAAAAGGAAAAGCTGGAGGACCAAATTGCAACTCATTAGGTCAACTGGCAATAGGTCATTAACATGACTGGGTATAAAAAGAGCATCTTGGAGTGGCAGCGGCTCTCAGAAGTAAAGATGGGAAGAGGATCACCAATCCCCCTAATTCTGCGCCGACAAATAGTGGCGCAATATCAGAAAGGAGTTCGACAGTGTAAAATTGCAAAGAGTTTGAACATATCATCATCTACAGTGCATAATATCATCAAAAGATTCAGAGAATCTGGAAGAATCTCTGTGCGTAAGGGTCAAGGCCGGAAAACCATACTGGGTGCCCGTGATCTTCGGGCCCTTAGACGGCACTGCATCACATACAGGCATGCTTCTGTATTGGAAATCACAAAATGGGCTCAGGAATATTTCCAGAGAACATTATCTGTGAACACAATTCACCGTGCCATCCGCCGTTGCCAGCTAAAACTCTATAGTTCAAAGAAGAAGCCATATCTAAACATAATCCAGAAGCGCAGACGTCTTCTCTGGGCCAAGGCTCATTTAAAATGGACTGTGGCAAAGTGGAAAACTGTTCTGTGGTCAGACGAATCAAAATTTGAAGTTCTTTATGGAAATCAGGGACGCCGTGTTATTCGGACTAAAGAGGAGAAGGACGACCGAAGTTGTTATCAGCGCTCAGTTCAGAAGCCTGCATCTCTGATGGTATGGGGTTGCATTAGTGCGTGTGGCATGGGCAGCTTACACATCTGGAAAGACGTCATCAATGCTGAAAGGTATATCCAGGTTCTAGAGCAACATATGCTCCCATCCAGACAACGTCTCTTTCAGGGAAGACCTTGCATTTTCCAACATGACAATGCCAAACCACATACTGCATCAATTACAGCATCATGGCTGCGTAGAAGAAGGGTCCGGGTACTGAACTGGCCAGCCTGCAGTCCAGATCTTTTACCCATAGAAAACATTTGGCGCATCATAAAACGGAAGATACGACAAAAAAGACCTAAGACAGTTGAGCAACTAGAATCCTACATTAGACAAGAATGGGTTAACATTCCTATCCCTAAACTTGAGCAACTTGTCTCCTCAGTCCCCAGACGTTTACAGACTGTTGTAAAGAGAAAAGGGGATGTCTCACAGTGGTAAACATGGCCTTGTCCCAACTTTTTTGAGATGTGTTGTTGTCATGAAATTTAAAATCGCCTAATTTTTCTCTTTAAATGATACATTTTCTCAGTTTAAACATTTGATATGTCATCTATGTTCTATTCTGAATGAAATATGGAATTTTGAAACGTCCACATCATTGCATTCCGTTTTTATTTACAATTTGTACTTTGTCCCAACTTTTTTGGAATCGGGGTTGTATTATTCAGTGACTGTGGATATAATAATAACTATTACACCAACCTTGTGAATAAGTTGCTGCATATTTTTAAGCATAATCATGCAACTTTTTTGTTTTGTGCAAGGCGTATTATACGATGCAAACTTCATTTATTTTATGACTTTATTACCACTTTCTGAAATCCTAAAGGGATCGCATGAATTAAATTTACTATAAAAATATACGATGAGGAACATGCTGTTTATTAACAAGAAGAAAGACTCGAAAGCCACTTTCTCTCTCGCTTTTCACACATCACTGTCATGGTATGGCCTCTACCCACGAGCAAAGTGAGTCAAAGTCTATTCTCAATGCACATTTACACACCGAGCAAAAGGGGGCGAAAAAAAAAGGAAAACAATTGTCACATTTCAGGAGCAACCTCGAGTGCTCTTCCTTTGATGTGAGCAACCAATACATGAGCTATGAAGATGCGCCATGGACGGGAGCTGACAGATAAAACACAGAACGCTGCCACCATCACTCTCGCACCCCGAGTAATAGGGGTGGGGGAACAAGAGAGTGAAGACGACAGCAGCTCCCTCGAATTACAGCGTGTTTGTTTTCTGACATGGCAGCTGAGCGAGATTTCCATACTGATCTTCCTTACAAGTGCCGACACCAAAAAAAAGAGAGAGAGAGTGAACAGGGTTTTGATGAACATGTTAGCTGTGGTTGGAAATGTAACTTCACTTTGTAACAGGTCCAAAACAGCGACGTCCAAAAGTAAAGGAAATGGTTTTAAGGCTTGGAGTGTTGGAGTAATGTTTTCATCAAGTCATGCTGCATTGTACAGGAATGTGATGAAGTGCATAAAACCAATTATTTAAGAAGGCAAAGCCAATTCTTTTAATTTTATGACGTTCCAGGGACATTTTTTTTTAGTCCTATTTGTAAAGTATAACACTTTGGGTATTAGGCGTTGAGAAATCTTTATTCGTGTAATATGCAATTTTTCTCGAGCCATAGTGAAGTTATTAATTCCTTTGCATGTGTTCAAAGCTATAAAGCCAAGCAGCTGTATTCTCTGGCCCAGTCTAGCATTAGGGTGCGCCTGCTGACTCCGTAGCTTGACGACGGGGCTAAACAGCAAAGGCGTTATTGCCCCCTGGATAGGTCATTTGGTGGCTGTAGCCAAGAGCTAAACTGAAAGAGGGCTTTTAAAGAGCGGGAACAGGTGCGACTCACCGTAGGGGTTGGATGAGGCGCAAACACCGCGGTGAGCAGCTCGTCATCGGCGAACATTCTCTCGCTGCCTCGTAATTAGGCCACGGCTTCAATGGAAACTAACTCAGGCCATATGGGCTAATGTAGCCACAATGGAGACCCCCCACACAGGTAACAGTCTGTCGACACTGAGGCCAGCTCCCAGTAAACTAAACACCACCGCTGCCAGATAACCCACCGCTTAAGACAGGCAGGAGTGAGAAAGGGAGAAAAACACACTGTGCGATTTAAGTTTCGTATGCAGCTGAAGGTCAGAGTAGCTTCTAGGAAATAAGAAAGATATTGCATATAAGAAAGATTTGCATATAAAAAAAACATCCATTTCACACGTGATCATGTGGGCGCTCTGGAAAATACATGTGGATAAACATGTGAAGGTGCATTTCATGATGAACCTGAACATGGGGACTCAAGTAAACACGTGACATCACGTGATCACGTGCATACGGTATGAAAAATAATTACTGACGTGAGAAAAATCACATTTGAAAAATGAAACCACACACCCTGCATTTGAATAATTGATATGAGCATGAACAAATCATGTCTAGAAATCACGTGAAATAAAAACAAACATTCACTACACGTTTAAAACAAATTTGTGAAATGTAGCATGGAAAATGGCCGACATCCCATGCACACATTACGATTTAATAATCTTGATTTTGTATCTCGTGAAATTGTACCCATTGAACAGCTGGTGCAGCGTCTAAAAAAACCCCCCAAAAATGGCAGAATAATAGGGTATGCTGGATCAAATGCTATTTTATTTGAAATTAATCTAGATTTGCAGTGATAGGATAATATGAAAATTCAAAGTTATTATTATTATTATTACATATTGATATATTACATTTTTATATATTTTTAAAGCTAGATGGCCTTTTGAAATCATAAAATCAGTGAAATTTAGTTCTGTCTGAAATTTGGTCATTGTGATATATGTTTATTTCTGTAATATCAGGCCATTCTGTGGCTGGGAAGTTATTTAATTTGAGGGGATTAAAGCAAATAATGTGCATGAAATCGCTTACTTCATGCAGTCAAGCAGACAGAGGAAGTCCGTGTGTGTATGTGTGTGCGCATATGCAGGTTTACCTTTGACCTTGCACTGACAGTTCCATCATTCTGTCACTAAACGAACAGCTGATCACACCGAGGTGCTCGCTGAGCGCCGATATTTATTAGTTTGGTCCTGTGTTTCCTTCCCTTCATAAATAACATAACGTCTTTTCTTCTCGCTTTCCATTACTGTAGTCGGTCTTTCACGTTTCATTCGGACACTCACATCCTCCATTTTTCTCTCCTGTTTCAAATTTGTATCCCACAATGCCTTGCGTGAACGGAGAAAGCCCACCACATGATGGTGCATGATGTAGTATCTTGTATTGGGTCATGGTGAAGCAGGAAAAAATAATGGAGAATTTAGGACCACGTGGCCCTAAATTCATTAATTGTTCTATTTAAAAGAAACTAATAAAATTGGAAGTCTGTGATTCGAATTCAGTAGCCTTTGCTCCACTAAACAAAAATAACTGGGTGTCGAGGAAAATTCTTTTTATGACCTACACTTGACAAATCTGAAAGGCAGTCTAGCTTTAATTTTTAAATGTTTTTTTTATGTTAAATTATATTATATTTGACAGTCGAGAAAAATGCTTTGGTCTGTATTTTCTATCCCTGATTTTGTGTGTGTGTGTGTGTGTGTGTTTAAAGGCAAAGTTAGACAAGATTAGAAAAATCCAGAAAAATCTGGCAACCTCAGAGACATGATCTACCAGCAGGTGATTTTCATGTATCTGAATAAACACATTCATGAAATGTAATCAAACTTGTGCGTGTGCATTGAATCAAACTCTGAATATGAGTAACCTTCCTGATGTAAAGTATTATTTTATTTTTTGCATCTAATAAGTAAGTGTTAGTTTGTTTGTTCTAAGCCAGAATGAAATGTTCCGATACACTTAGTTGGCCTAATGATTAGTTTTATTCTCTCTTTGTCTCCTTCTCTCGTTTGCCAGCTGTGTTGTGAGCAGCACTGGTTCTTCCCTGCATCTGGCATGTCACCCTGGGAAACCATCGCTCTCATCCAGATTTACAGCAAAAAAAAGCGTATGTTATTTTTGACATGACTTCGGTCATCGAGACTTCTGCATCCAACTCTTGCACGCTCTCAGTTTGAGTTTATAAAGTGGAAATATTTAGACATTCAGAGCTCCATATGTCACTGAAGTTAGTGGAGGCTTTATCATTTTAAATGGTGAGGGACTCGTTGTGATAACAGCCTCAAGCCAGATGAGGTGGCTGAAAACAAAGAAGCGGGCGTCCAATCTGTCTGCATCAGGGGAAGGAATTATGAGAGCTTGTGGGAGCCAACATCTGTTGTGGCGAGAATGCGAGGCAACACGACCAAATGATGTGTGTGTGTGTGTGTGTGTGTGTGTGGGGGAGATCTCGCTAATGTGCGACTTCAAGCCCAAGCAAAGCGCCTGACAGATCCTCCGATGAGAGATATGTTGTGTTTGTTTCACAGTTTGCGGATATCATGTCAATAAATGTTTTGGATCAAAAATGCTCTTCAAAACGCGATAATTGATTCGGTGTGAAAAAGCGTGGGCTGATAATTACGGATGCAGGAAAAATACACGGCTGTGGAATATTTATCAGATGTCTCGGCTGATATTGCCGAGCTGTGGAGGAGTTTAATGAATTTGTCATAAGGCAGAACCCAGCCATCTGATATTAGCTAACAAGGCCTGCCATGCACAAGAGCCCCGTTTACAACCAAAGAAGGCCGTCAGGATTTTATACCTCATGCATATTAACATACATTTTAATACAGCTTTAGTTTATTTTAAGGGAAGATGTACACAAGCTGCAGATATGAGTCAGAATGAAAAAAAAATATATATATATATATATATATATATATATATATATATAATATGAGACATGTAATTAATGATTTTAGACTAATTAGTAATAATGCACTGGAGGTAAAGGATTAAATATTTAATTGTTTTCCTTTCCAAAATTAACTTCAAATAACAAATGGCAGTTTTATAAAGACAGTGGACTCAGTCGTAGCAAGACACAGTATTGTATTAAAATATAAAAATAAAAATTTTAAAATGCTACATAGGCACATCTTAATACAAACATTTATTTTAACTTAAGTTTTCTTATTATTCTTATTCTTATTATTTCAATTAAAACAATTTTTATTTATTTATTTATTTATTTATTTATTATTTTTTTAATACACCAGTAATGCGAAGCCTTTCTTGTAGGTTCTGTTATGAATATTAACTCTTCATCTTTTGACACCACAAGCACTATCACAGACGAGTTTTATTTTATAATTAATAAACGTGTTTTCTAAACACATTCATCTCCACAGGTCTCACATCAAAAATCATCATTTCGGGGGAAAAAAAAAAATTCTCCCTGAAACTCAGAAATGATAATGAGTGTTGATCTTGTTAACAAGGCATCACACACACACACACACACACACACACACACACACACACACACACACACACACACACACACACACACACACACAGAGAAAGAGAGAGAATCATTAGCCTGAAGGTAAATTACAAATTCTCCATCCAAATGACAGACTGATGATGCTAATTCCTCATTCAAGACGCCTCGCGCTGTCTTTAAGGTGTAATAAAAATAATAAGACGATCGTCTTATTAGTAGAATTTTGTTGTCATGTGCCGTGACACTTCAGCAAATGTAATTCCGACTCATTATTATAATAATACTACATAGTGAATACACAATAAGAACGCTGTGATTGTTGGTGTTGTTTCCTCCTGACTGTTTGTGTTATTTCTTATTTGATATTTCATTCTTCAGGGTGGAACTGAGAGGTTTGGAGCTCTTGTCTCTGTCTATGATATCAGAAAGTTTCATGCAGTCTTACTGACAGTTACACTGCTTTCCACAAAGCAGTGCCTTCCTGGCTTTATTATTGTTCTTCCTAGTTTTGTCACTATAGAGCTGCATCTACACACACACACACACACACACACACACACACACACACACACACACACAGATTAGTCCCCATGTCTAGCCATTGTCAGTCACTTAAGCGACTTGCAGCAAGCGCCTGAGGTGCTTTCATGTCTTTGAGTCCTCCTCTTATACTCCTCCATCTCCTCGCTCTGACGTTACACTTCTTTGTACAAGAGACTTGTTCTCTCTCTCTCTCTCTCTCTCTCTCTCTCTCTCACACACACACACACACACATGCACACACTCATTCTCTTATTCATCCTCCTTCTTTCATGAACAGACAGAAAACGCCTGATGCAAACTTCGGCCTGACAAGCACATAAAACGAGGCACAGACGTTTTAGTAGGCGATTTTCAAATTCCGACTTTTTTTCTTTTTCCCTCCCTGCGAGATGGAAATAATCCTGGCGGCAGCAGTAAGTGCTGATCAAGAAGCAGTTTAAGTGAGAAAAAGCATACTGAGACATGCTGATGGTATTATTAAGTGAAAAGTTGAAACTTTTGCTCGGTTGTACCTGCTGTATTTTGTTGTCTAGACCACGAGAGAGCTCTTCTTGTGGTGAAGAATGTACTTGAAGATGCTTTGTAGTGGATGTCTGCTCAGGCGTAACAAGAATAACAAGCAAGGCCTGGATAATGTACAGTATATGCACCGAGTGACAAAAATCAGAATTGGTAAGAGCTGGAGAAGTGATTGTGATTTTAAATAAGAGGCAGAGCTCGACTATGGAATTAGCAGAGTTGAATAATTAATTCGACCACAAGGTCTCATTGATGACACGATCAGAATAAAGCAGAGAGGCTAGAAAGAAATCCTAGACCAGGAGTTCTCAACCTTTTCTACTGTAAGGCCCGTCTATTCATACTTGTAATGAGTCGGGGCCCATTAAAAAAGATCCACAATTATTTTGGCTCATCTATTCTATTAGAATCTAATAATCTATTCTAAAGTGTATTAATGGGATGCAACATCACTCCCTGTTACAGATGGGAGCACAGGAATTAAATAAATGCAATAAAAACAAGCTGTTTTTAATTGTAGGTACGGGTATTGTATTTAAAACTGTATGGATGTGCCAGACGCCAAACCATGCATACAGGGCATTCTCAGCCAAAAGGGATTAATGATCCAAAAGTGGAGTCTGGTCCATTAACACAAGAACTCATTGCCATGTTTGTGTACAACAAACAAGCAAGATATTAAAACCAAGAAGTACACTCAAAAGAAGTGGATATAGAAACCACTCAATGGGATTAGATCCTGACACACTAACAAAGAAGGATTTTTCCTACGAGTTGGAAAATTATCCGTCCATTGAGTTCCCCGACATCTCAAACTACCTGGTGCTGCAGTGCAGACATCGTTCTACACGGACAAACAGATGAAAACCTGGAAGAGCACGGAGGAGAACAACTTTTTATATGTGGCTGGGTTAAAGATCTGGAGATCAGGACACTACAAGATAGACGGCAGTAGACGGATCTAAGTGCAGGAAGAATGTTTGTTAGCAGGTGTGATATTTACAAAAATGAAAACCGAATCATAAAGCAGAGTATTTAAACAGTGTTATAAACATGGCTAGAAACAAATGTGATCATGAAAATACTTCACAAAGCCTCTGTGAAAACAGCATCCATATCTGCATGTGCTGATTGTGCTCAGTATCGTATCAGGTGTTTCTCATAATGACTGGGTCCCAAGAGCGTGCACAACGCACTCCGTGGGTGAGCACAGCCGCTCAAGCTGCGTCAGACTCAAGCGCACAAAGGCGTGACAGTCAAGTGTTCTCCTACTGTGTGACCACAACTTTTAGCTCACCAACAAGCATCGCCATCAAAATGCCTCATTTTCATCGATAACCCATTGCAAAGCATTGCAAGCTGCAGTGTGACTGAAGCTTAATGAGGCAGATGTGACATCAGATGCAACCCAGAAATTGTACCCTACTACCGTACAAGTAAAAATTAGCTTTGACTTGGAAAAAACATTCACTGCCCACTAGATGGCGCTTTGCAACACACTAACGGGTCGCGGCCCAATGGTTGAGAAACACTGTCCTTGACTTTTTCATATCGTTCTGTGCATTTTACTTTTTTACATTTTCTGGTGTTATGCGTGGTTCCATAAAATTGCTTGAAGGTTAGCCAAGCAGCCTTGAGCCCAAAGGGTCACTGGTTCGATTCCTGGGACCAGCAGGAAAAATGTGAGAGGAGTTGAGTGAATGAACAGGACTTTCCCCTTCCTCTGTATCATGGCTGAAGTGCCCTTGAGCAAGGCACCTGACCCCCGACTGCTCCCCGGGCGCTGTAGCAGAGCTGCCCACTGCTCTGGGTATGTGTGTGTGATCATTGCTCACTTGCGTGTGTTCACTGCTTCAGATGGGTTAAATGCAGAGAAGGAATTTCGCTGTGCTTGAATGTACTGTATATGTGACCAAAATAAAGGCTTTTTCTTCTTAGACTACGTTCAGACTGCACCCTGAAACGACCCATATCCGATTTTTTTGCCCATATGCGACCTGTATCCGATTTGTTATTGACAGTCTGAACGACACAGATCCGATTTTTTCACATGCGACCCAGGCCGCTTGGATATGTGGTCCTAATTCCGACGCATATCCGTTATTTTCACATGCGACTGCAGTCTGACCAGACAGGTCGCATTCATGCGACCTACACGTCATCAACAAGAGACAAACGTCACTATTCTGGGTTGGCTAATCCCGCCTCTTTGGTGGAAAACACCAACATTTGTACAGTTTTCAGAATTTAAATAGACTTTTATAGAATTGATCAAGCTAATGGTGGATTTGGTAGGGACCTGGATGTTAAATCATCCTGTATTACAATATTATAAGATTGTTCTGGAAATTTCCAGTAATTTGACACCTTCGGTCTCATAGTCTGCTGCCCACATTAATCAGATTATTGTGTGAGTTCCGCCGCTGCCGCCGCCACAAAAACCACATCGCCAGGTCTCGCCTCATCTCCATGCTTTACTTGCAAACTTGAAGAGTGAGCTTTTTTTTTGTTTACGTATTACGTAGATGTGCTTATTACGTGTCAATTTGCGCATGCGGGACACTTTTGGGTTGTTTTCCGTTCATATTGGAGATCGCATACAAGTCTTATATAATTGGTAATGTGAACGGCCTAACAAAAAAATCGGATTTCACAACAAATCGGATATGGGTCGTTTCAGGTTGCAGTCTGAACGTAGTGTTAGAAAGTCAGAAATAAAGTTTCGGCATTTTGAAGAGCAGATAATTTGATTTGAATGGCAAAAAAATGCAACTGAGTGGAGCAGTCAAATATGGCTGCCCGGCCATCTGAAGATCATGAGTTCGCACGAGGATGATGCCACAGCCAGGACTGCAATGGCATAAGTACAATTTAAGCCATGTGCTTTAGGTGAGAGGGATGTGATGTGATGTGACGTGACGTGATGATCTCCTTCACTGTTACAGAGACACAAGACAATCACGAGCTTCTCTGAGCTCATGTATGAGGAAGAGGGCAGATAGCGCTTTCCTCTGAACTGGCTCAGGCCTGGGGAATGGAGCAAACTGTGGCAGGGCTTAGCCTTGTTACCCCACTTACAGTATCCCCTACTGCTTATACCCCTGGTTTATAAGCATTATAAACCTGAGCTCAGATGATGCAATACTGCTATACAGTGAAGTCATTCAGTTGTAATCTTATTGCAGTAACGCTTATTGAAGCATCCTGGATCTCCATGGAGGATGGGAACTGGAAGTGTGGTGTGGTGGTGCAATCATTTCCTCCTTTTCCTGCTCATGGTAAACAGGTACCAGGGGCCTGGGTCCAAGGCACAGGAAATGCTGCTGTATGAGGACGTAAAAAATGCTGGTCAGTCTTTGGGGAGCTGCTTTTGTCTGATGGACATCCTGCTGGAATAAAATCTCACGACCTCAGGTCTGGAAAGCGAGACAACTTCTGATGATCTACTTATTAATCACACACACACACACACACACACACACACACACACACACACACACACACACACACACACACACGTGGACTGACACTGAAACAACAATACTGTGGTAAACTTTCAAGATACGAGTCTCTTAAGCTGCAGAGGTACTCACGCTGGTCTGAAAAGTAGTGACATCATTAGAAACTCTCAGGATGTATCCTTATAACACAAAAAGTCACACGTAGTAATTTACATTAAAAAAAGAAACAACTGGCATTGTTATTTTACCTGAAATAGCGCCTGGAGTGTTAGAAATAATCACCTTTTCCCTATCATGATACTTGCCTGAGCATCCAGCAAGTGTTTTTATTTTTTTATTTTTTTCAATTTCATTATATCTTCTAAGCTTCTAAGTAGGACCTCTATAATAATAATAATAATAATAATAATAATAATAGGGCGGCACGGTGGTGTAGTGGTTAGTGCTGTCGCCTCACAGCAAGAAGGTCCAGGTTCGAGCCCCGTGGCCAGCGAGGGCCTTTCTGTGTGGAGTTTGCATGTTCTCCCCGTGTCCGCGTGGGTTTCCTCCGGGTGCTCCGGTTTCCCCCACAGTCCAAAGACATGCAGGTTAGGTTAACTGGTGACTCTAAATTGACCGTAGGTGTGAATGTGAGTGTGAATGGTTGTCTGTGTCTATGTGTCGGCCCTGTGATGACCTGGCGACTTGTCCAGGGTGTACCCCGCCTTTCGCCCGTAGTCAGCTGGGATAGGCTCCAGCTTGCCTGCGACCCTGTAGAACAGGATAAAGCAGCTAGAGATAATGAGATGAGAATGAGATAATAATAATAGGATTATTAATTGTCCACTGTAACAATGTACACTATACTGTATGTAATCAGAATTTCCTACACCTAATCCTAGGCAGTGGGTACAGCATTGGCGCCTCACAGCTCCAGGGTTCATGGTTCGATCCAGAACTCGTTACGGTCTGTGCACAGTTTCTGTACATGCTCTTCAGTGTATGTGTGTGTTTCCTCCAGGTTCAACCCACCATCCAAAAGACCATGCAGATAGAAGGATCTGCTGATTTGCCCCTCGGTGAACTGAGTGTGTGAATGTGTGTGATGGGATGCGAGTCTATTGCAGATTTCTCCTGCCTTGCATCTAGTGTTACCAGGATAGGTTCTTAATCCACTTCAACCCTGATTAGGACAAAATGGTTGGTTCTTCAAGATGGATGAATGAATGACTGCAGACATTTTCTGAAATGGAGCAGTACCACCGGGAACCAGGGGGGCGATGTAGACAATAGATCAAGCGAGACATGGCGAAGAAATGTTAAAAATGGTGGATGTTTTTGAAGAGAGGTTGTGGTTGAGGAAGAAACATAGACAAACAGTTGTTAACAGGTACTTTATTATGACATTATGCACCTTTGCTATGTTTGTTGTTATCCAAAGCTTTTGACTCTGAGCTGCCCTCTAGTGGATGTATAGCTTTACATCGATGCCAATGTGAAGGGCACATGGAAGGATGTGGGCAGTGATGGATAGATCATTTTTGTACATAAAGGGAACACAAATGAGCCGTAACCTGAGCATAAATCTCACAAAAATAAAAAAGAAGCACATAGATTTTATAAGAAGCACTTGAAATTATTATCTTGCTGATTCTGACATGTTTGATTGTCCCTGGTTCCTTCTGGTTTTACTGAATAGTCAGGCAACTTTGGTCCTGATGAGTCACAAAAACAGACAGACAGACAAACAGACAGACAGACAGACACATAGGCAGATGCAAACACACACAAAGAGAAAGAAGAAGCACCAAAAGGAGTTCTCTGATTTGTTTAAAATTTGACTTGAGTCCTGCAACCTCTTGTAGGTAAAAAAAAAGCTTCTATCTCGCACACCAAAAGTTTTGTTTTGGAGGGTTTCCTTTTTTTTTTTTAATATATGGTTCCACTGGGCGGCACGGCGGTGTAGTGATTAGCGCTGTCGCCTCACAGCAAGAAGGTCCGGGTTCGAGCCCCGTGGCCGGCGAGGGCCTTTCTGTGCGGAGTTTGCATGTTCTCCCCGTGTCCGCGTGGGTTTCCTCCGGGTGCTCCGGTTTCCCCCACAGTCCAAAGACATGCAGGTTAGGTTAACTGGTGACTCTAAATTGACCGTAGGTGTGAATGTGAGTGTGAATGGTTGTCTGTGTCTATGTGTCAGCCTTGTGATGACCTGGTGACTTGTCCAGGGTGTACCCCGCCTTTCGCCCGTAGTCAGCTGGGATAGGCTCCAGCTTGCCTGCGACCCTGTAGAACAGGATAAAGCGGCTAGAGATGATGAGATGAGATGAGATGAGATGAGATGAGATATGGTTCCACTTTTGGAAGTACAGCAACCTGCATGTAAGAGTGTATATTGTAGCATCAAAGCAAAAGAAACACAGCCTTCACTGCTATTATTTATTTATTTATTTATTTATTTTTTGCGTGTTTGAATAATGTGCATGATAATCCGTGCAGTAAACCGTGAGAGCTTATGAATCCGATTTCAGTTTGCTGTTGTGAACATGCTTCAAAAACATCAGGTGAGCAAATGCAAAGGTCACTTTATCTGTACTAAATAACACACACACACACACACACATACGTGTTTGGGCTCTGCACCCTGAACACGTCCCAGCATGCCTGTTCGACGTTTGGGGAATTACATCAGCAACAAAGCAAATAGCAACAAACACACAGCATAAACAAGCTAGCAGGCAGCTTGCTGTGATACACACCTTCCTGGATGTGCTCCAATTTCTCGGTGCCACTCCAACTTTAACACATCTTTAAAACATCAATACGTAATTGAGACGGAGACTTCGCACCAAAGATTTGCATGTTTTTTTTTTTTTCCCCTATAAACCCCCCCATCCTCATTTGATCCCTGTGGCTCACCAGCTGGTTCCAGTGTATCTCCAGTTCAACCAGAGCCTCCAAGTTCACATACTTCACTTAATTGGTTCCCAAGGCAAGAATTAAATATTTACTTTAAAGCACTTTAAAATTCAATTGATTTTTATCTGACAGCTGTGCTGGTCTCGAGTGGGCTGATTGCATGCGCTCACCACGTAGTCCCATGAGTGTTTGAGAAAGTGTGCAGCACAAACAGCTGAAATCCTCCTCCTTCCAAACACACACAAGCACACTCGACATTGCCCCGTGATCAAGTATGGACATGGACACTGACTTGACCTGTAACCCCATCCATTGTACCAAAGGCTTAAAGCCGAGATAAAGTGAGAAAAGATGGAGTGGGTGCAACAGCTGATTACTCAGTGCAGCAGGTGACTGAGCGAGTCAGAGCTTTAATACAGACAGTTCCCAAACAATACACAGTAATTCAGCATTTCATTGAAGTAACAATCAAACCGGATTTTATTTTCCCCCCGTTTTGTGTAAATGGTGTCTGACATGATGCAGTCAGTTATGGTACATGAAGCACGGTGCTGTTAGCTTCACCAATGAGTTACATTAGTTTCCTCAACTACCAATCTTGAGCAGATGCCAAACAAACAAACAAACAAACAAACAAACAAACAACTTTTCACCTACCCTGGATAAAAACACAGATATAGTTTTATGGTGCCAAAACATCTGCTTCTATATACAGTATAGGGGCATAACAGGTGAAAATTCAAATTCAATCCAAATTGCTTTAAAGTGTGTAGCCTAGTAAACTAGACCCACTCGCCTAGCGGCCAAAAATATTTTTGTCTAGCGAGTGGGTCTAGCCTCGCACCATATAAACAAAACACCCCGGGCATCAAATCGTGCCCGCCAATCACAACACAAGGTTTTTGTTTGGATTCTTTGGGCGGGCTTTTGCAGGAGTGACGACAAAGCTGCGCGACGCTGGAGAAAGCACAGCAGGAAAGATGGCTACGGCTAGTGAACAGCACGCGTTTGGCTCCGCTTTGGAATCAGTTTTAGAATAATTAGACTTGGAGTTTTCATTGAAACATGAGCAGGAAGAGGCTCTCCGCTCATTCCTTTTCAAGAAGGACGTTTTCGCTGTTTTGCCGACCGGCTATGGCAAAAGTCTGATCTACCAGCTGGCTCCGCTCGTAGCCAAAAGGATGGGGCTAGTTTGTGCAGTACGAAGAATTAATAAACAGCTTTGAAACATTACTTTTTGATTGTTTCTTATTTTCCCGTTATTTTAAATTTAAGGGAAATTATTTCACCAAACACCACTAAATAAAAACTCTCAAAAACAGTTTAAGCAAACCCTTGAAAAACACTTGAAAAAAAAATGAGTGTATGTGGTACAGACTCCAAACTTGTGGTCATTATCTCCAAACTTCTTAATATCTAGAACCTGTTTATTAATTAATACGCATTTTGAAAAATTATTTATTTCGAGGCCTCCCCCACTGCTTTCTGTCGCTCTGACTACGTCACAGTCACTGTTGCGCTGATTGTTCAGAGCGTTGGCCTATACGCACAGAGACAGTTTGAAAGACAGCGGTTTGTTCCTCCTACCCGCTTCGGAAATGTCTACGACCGAGACCAGACTAAATATTCACATTTAGTCTGGCTTGCCAGGCTATAAAGTGTGCTCATTGAATTCAGAATTGAATTCAGAACAGCATGCCTTTTTACAGAATTAAAATATGTTTATCCGTTCTTGAGATATCGCAAATCAAAGATTGAAAAACGGCTTAATTTTTAGAAAACTGTATTCGGATCACATGGTCCAAAATGGGCCTCATTAACCAATGAGATCAAATGTTTTTTCTTAATAACTTTTATTTTTCAATATATTTACATGGAAATTGGCAGGCACATAGATAGTTGTATACTGAATACAAGTTTGAAAAATTATTAAAAACAGATTATGCAAATTGCATTAATTATGCTAATGAGGTAAAACTGTTAAATCAGTAAACTCAATAAAAAAGTAATGAAAGATTATTTCTAATCCCCTCTTTGTGCTCTGTAGGGCTTTGTATTTCTCAAAAGTAGAGCCGACTAGTGTTTATATGAAAGAATATAAATTAGTATTTTGATTAATATTCACAGCTTTCAAGTTGAACCTCGAAAAAACTCTGTTAGCCACATCCAATAAACAATTCACATTAACCGAATTGAAATTGACACTCGCGTTTCTGACTTCTGTTTTTTTTTAAATCTCATTCCGACCATGAAGATCTCAATATTTTTCATCAAAACAACTACAGTTATAGACTAAAATAGTTATTTATTTACATGAATCAGTTTGATTTGAAAAAAAAAAGTAGGTAAAGCTATGAAAACTCACTTCAAAGTCTTCTGTGAATCATAACATCAAAACTAAGAGATGGAAAATTTTGCTGAATACTTCATCAGAAACAGTGAGAGCGAGAGAACATCCCTATCAAAGTTATCTGATTGATATTCGCGAGTAATCCAGTGGGAAACCGATCAGAAGAGAGAGAGAGAGAGAGAGAGACTGATCGCTTTCCCGTGACTCAAAAATCACCGGCAGTTTCCCGACATCCCGCGAGCAGAGATTTTACTCTGTTGTACCGATTTCAACCTGCTGTTACTCCCAAAATACTGAACAGATCTTCACGAGATACATTTATTTGCAAAGCAGAAATTATATACTTTTTAATGATGGTGTTCATGATAGAAAATATTCAAGAGTTAAGCAATGACAGATTTGGAAAATTAGATGAGCGTCTGCATGGACAATTTTCACAGCACGGCCAGCGAGCATCTGATATGGCTACTGTATAGTTCCGTGTTTTCTTTTCCCACACTTTCCTGTAATTTACCAGTTCAAAATATTAACCACAGGCAGAATTGTACTAATTACTTAATTTTGAAGTGAATTTCTGCAGTTTTATACACAGCTGACTAAGGCTACATCCACACAACAATGGCAACGAGATGTTATTTAAAAATATATCGCGTCCAAATGGGCAACGATCAGTAAAATATCAGGTCCATATGGCAACGCAACGCTTGCTGAAAACGATGCAATACACATGCCACACCTCTAGGGGCACTGTAAGACGGTCCCTTCGGAGACACCAGAACAATAGAAGAAGTAAGGACGCATGAGCATAAACTATTATGCGCGAGACTTCATATTAGCCACAAAGTCAGAAAAATCTGTTCGTAAAATTACATTATAATGACCAAATACAATGAAAAGTATTTTTCCAGTCTCACCTGTGAAAGGTAATCCCATGTGATCTCGTTTGGATGGCAAACCTGTTGGTACAGTTAAACGCAGCTAATCTTTATTCTCCGCTTTGACCGATCCAGTATGGCGGCGAGGATGACGTATGATTCTATGCGGAAGGCGGCGTCTTTAATGGTCCGGAATAAATTGAATGCTACACATTGATGGATTAATTTGTTGTTTCTCACATGTGAAAGGTAATCCCATGTGATCTCGTTTGGACGGTAAACCTGTTGGTACAGTTAAACGCAGCACATGAATCTTTATAGAGTGCTTCGAGGTCAGCGCGCACCCGGCGGCGGCCATATTGGAAGTCAAAGCTCGCTGTGTCAGTGCATTGTTGTTGTTCAGCGAAGCAAAAAGGGGTGACAATGCCGAATACGTGCGTCATTGTTGGCTGTAGTAACCGAGGGGAAAAGGGTGGCAAAAGCTTCCACAGACTCCCTAAAGTCGTGACTTATCCACAGACTCCCTAAAGTCGTGACTTACCCGGGAATTGTAGCACAGGAGAAAAGCGAGCGGAGGAGACGACAGTGGCTGGCTGCCATTAACCGATCAAATTTAGGACAACTTGACTGTATCCGGATTTGTTCTGATCACTTTGTGACAGGTAGGTTAATATTGTCTTGAATTTCATAGTTACTAAAATAGTTACTAAAATAGTTATTTTAATTTCATAGTTACCGGTAGCATCCAGTATGCCGGCTGTTGTGTGACCGTCGTTCTTTCCCTCAGTCTTGTGGCCGCTTCAGCATAAAACAACAGGGAAGCAACATGGGAGCAACATTCCCCAAGTCCAGCAATGCAGTTGCAATGTGCACACAAAATAGCATGTCTCTTGTCAACTATTATCCAGGGGTGTAGACTAGGCTGGGATAGACTCTGCGAGTGTAACACTTTCCCTCTGATCACTTTTGTCTCTCCGTCTTCAGCAGTAAACACCGACACATCGCGGACCCAACCGGACACAAATCTATCGTATGCTTCCATACTCTTGTAGTTCTGGAAATCCTTTAGTTCACAAAATGGACTTGGGTGAACCACTAGATAGTTCACAAGATCTATGTATGTTAAATGCAGCAACAAGCTGGGGTCAGCTTTCCGTTCCTTCTCACTAACAGTGTATGGATCTACATTCCCAATGAAACGTACCTTCTCAGCATAACACTCCCGTGCCTGCTTATCTAAACTATCACAGTAGTGCTCCATCACTTCAGATGTCTAAATTCTTAAAAAATCCAAGCTTTTAAGCCCTCTAACGCGGAAACAAATCGCTAAATGTGTACTCTATGATGTGTACTCTATGAGCGCTCTGGTGCGAGTGACTTCCAAGATGGCCGCGCACGCGCAGTGTTACTATTTTTAGCATCATCTCGGCGCCCTCTATTCTCCGCTTTGACCTATCCAATATGGTGGCGAGGATGACGTATGATTCTACGCGGAAGGCGGCGTCTTTAATGGTCCGGAATAAATTGAATGCTACACGTTGATGGATTAATTTGCTCTTCTACGCCCTTTTTGAGGAATGTATTGTAGGACTTAAACCAATATCTGAAGAGGTGAGAGCGCTCCTTTTTTTCCCTATTTTTGCTGGTGGGATTGACTCTGCCCTAAGGGCAGAGTCTCTCTCTCTCTCTCTCTCTCTCTCTCTCTCTCTCTCTCTCTCTCACTTTGCACCATTACACAATAAGTATTCACAGTGAAAATATTTTGTAAGCGCGTTTCATGAACCAAGTTATGGGATTTGTTGACAACTCGCATCGAGTTCGTTACACTTCTACCCGGCGTGAAGCACTCACAGTCATGTGGTTGTGATGTCATCGTAAACAAATCCGTTCTACTCATCCAGACAACTTCACAACGGCAACGTTGCCAGATCTTTCCACTCTGGAACCCGTTCTCAAAAAGACTGCGTTTTGGGCACCCAAAACGCCGGTGCCGTGTGGACGCCAAGCCTAAACGATAAGCAATTGTATCGGAGTCACCTGAATCCGTTGCCGTGTGGACAGGGCCTAAGATGACATCCAGACTATCCATCCATCATCTATACCACTTATCCATCGGGGAGCTGGAGCCAATCCCAGTGAGCGAGAGGTGAGGAACACCCTGGGCATGTGGCCAATCTATCACAGGACTAACACAGAAACAAATAACCATTCACACTCCCATTCACACCTATGGGCAATTTAGACTCGTCAGTTGATTGAATCCTTCTGTCTTTGGACTGTCAGAAGAAACAGGAGAACCCCGAGAAAACTCATGTAGGTGCAGACAGAACATACAAACTTCACACAGAAAAGCCTCAGTCGGCTGTGAGGTTCGAACCCAGAACCTTCTGGCTTCTTTGGTTAGACCTTCCATTCACAGTAACACAACATTTTTTGAAAGATCAGTATACCTACTTTTCAAATCTCTGAGGTGCATGGATTTGAAAGTTCTTGGTTCACACTGTAACCTGGACAGGCAAAATGGAGAGTTTCAGAAAGCATGACTTATGGTTGTCATGACACTGAGAGGTATGTCTTTGTTGTATATTCCCATATTTACTCAGAAAGGACTGTCAATCGATGTTTTCTACTAGAGATTTTTCTGTTTTGTGTTCATTTGTAACCTGAAGCAATAAATGTATCTCACTGTCAGTCCTCTTCTTCTTTCTGCTGCTCCCGCATGTTTGGGGTTGCTACAGTGGATCTCATCTCATCTCATCTCATCTCATCTCATCTCATCTCATCTCATCTCATCTCATCTCATTATCTCTAGCCGCTTTATCCTGTTCTACAGGGTCGCAGGCAAGCTGGAGCCTATCCCAGCTGACTATGGGCGAAAGGCGGGGTACACCCTGGACAAGTCGCCAGGTCATCACAGGGCTGACACATAGACACAGACAACCATTCACACTCACATTCACACCTACGCTCAATTTAGAGTCACCAGTTAACCTAACCTGCATGTCTTTGGACTGTGGGGGAAACCGGAGCACCCGGAGGAAACCCACGCGGACACGGGGAGAACATGCAAACTCCACACAGAAAGGCCCTCGCTGGCCACGGGGCTTGAACCCGGACCTTCTTGCTGTGAGGCGACAGTGCTAACCACTACACCACCGTGCTGCCCTACAGTGGATCTATTCTGCATAATTTGATTTGGCATAGGTTTTACACTGAATGCCCTTCCTGACGCAACCCTCCTCAATCTATACGGGCTTTGGACCAGCACTAAGTATGCACTGTCTTGTGTAACCCCAGTGGCTGGGTATTTACCTAATCTGCATGTCTTTGGACTGTGAGGAAACTGGAGCACCCAGAGGAAACCCATGCAGACATGGGGAGAACATACAAACTCCACACAAAAAGGCTCCAGTCGGCTGTGAGGTTTGAACCCAGAATCTTCTGGCTTCTCTGGTTAGACCTTCCATTCACAGTAACACAACAGTTTTTGAAAGATCAGTATATCTACTTTTCAGCTCTCTGAGGTGCATGGATTTGAAAGTGCTGGGTTCACACTGTAACCTGGACAGGCAAAATGGAGAGTTTTAGAAAGCATGACTTATGGTTGTCATGACACTGGCGAAAGTTTGTGCTTGAAACACCAAAACAAATACGATGGGTGAAATCTAGTCAGTCAATGCCACTCTGTCTGTCAAGTTATCTACTGAGAGGTGCAGTGGTGGCCAAGTCAAAGTCCTGACCTTAATCCAATGGAAATGTTGTGGAAGGACCTGAAGCGAGCAGTTCATGTGAGGAAACCCACCAACATCCCAGAGCTGAAGCTGTTCTGTATGGAGGAACGGCCTAAAATTCCTCCAAGCCGGTGTGCAGGACTGATCAACAGTTACCGCAAATGTTTAGTTGCAGTTATTGCTGCACAAGGGGGTCACACCAGATACTGAATGCAAAGGTTCACATACTTTTGCCACTCACAGATATGTAATAGTGGATCATTTTCCTCAATAAATAAATAACCAAGTATAATATTTTTTGTCTCATTTGTTTAATTGGGGGGCGGCACGGTGGTGTAGTGGTTAGCGCTGTCGCCTCACAGCAAGAAGGTCCGGGTTTGAGACCCGTGGCCGGTGAGGGCCTTTCTGTGCGGAGTTTGCATGTTCTCCCCGTTTCCTATGGGTGCTCCGGTTTCCCCCACAGTCCAAAGACATGCAGGTTAGGTTAACTGGTGACTCTAAATTGACCGTAGGTGTGAATGTGAGTGTGAATGGTTGTCTGTGTCTATGTGTCAGCCCTGTGATTACCTGGCGACTTGTCCAGGGTGTACCCCGCCTTTTGCCCGTAGTCAGCTGGGATAGGCTCCAGCTTGCCTGCGACCCTGTAGAACAGGATAAAGCGGCTAGAGATAATGAGATGAGATGAGATGTTTAATTGGGTTCTCTTTATCTACTTTTAGGACTTGTGTGAAAATCTGATGATGTTTTAGGTCATATTTATGCAGAAATATAGAAAATTCTAAAGGGTTCACAAACTTTCAAGCACCACTGTATGTCTTTTTTGTATATTCCCATATTTACTCAGACAGAACTCTCAATCGATGTTTTCTACTAGAGATTTTTCTATTTTGTGTTCATTTGTAACCTGAAGCAGTAAATGTATCTCATTGTCAGTCCTATTCTTCTCTTCTTCTTTCCGCTGCTCCTGTACATTTGGGGTCGCCACAGTGGATCTATTCTGCATATTTGATTTGGCATAGGTTTTACACTGAATGCCCTTCCTGACGCAACCCTCCTCAATCTATCCGGGCTTTGGACCAGCACTAAGTATGCACTGTCTTGTACAACCCCTGTGACTGGGTATTTAGTTAATCTGCATGTCTTTGCACTGTGGGAAAAACTAGAGCACCCAGAGGAAACCCATGCAGACTCCACACAGAAAGGCCCACTACACCACCATGCCACCCATCTCATTGTCAGTCCATGTAAAAAAAAATCATCTTGGCACTTCTCAGATGAGTCATTGTAACAGTAAGTTATCTCATTGAATAATTTGTCTTGGATCTTCACTTGGGTCGCTTGCAGTCAAAACGGAGTTGACCAGAAATGGTGTAACGACGATCATTGAGGAATTTCTTGCATTTTGTTGTGAACATAGAACATTTGGAAAATGGTACGAAAACAATAGCATGTACAGAAAAACTTTTTACGTACAATCAGATGTACCCGGCTTCCTGTAAACACAGCCAGACACAAAGGTAGAACGCTATCCTGCATGCCGAGCTGATGCTAACATCCTCACACACATCACAGTCATCCAGTAGCTTTATTTTTGCAAGACTGTACATTGTTTTTCAGCTTATGAAACCCAACTGTATAACTTTTGAAAATTTGCCATCTCTGTAGATGTCCACTGAGGAGGCCTGGACTCCATGGTGAAAAGTCATCAGTGCTGTACTGGCAATCTCAGATGCTTTACTTTAGCAATATACTGTAGAAGCAGGGTGTATAAGTATAAATAAATAATGATCTCGCTGCAGACGAACTGACATGGCTGTTCTAGCTCATCATCTTTCTGAAACCCACAGAGTCTTGAGTGTCTATTAAGCTTGAACCCTTTATTCTTTGTACATTCCAGTCATTTGATGATACATTGCAATTCATTACTTCTTATCAAAGTAGCGACAGTGGAAATGTACTTGAAGCTGGGAATGATGAAAATGGGAGTGGTCTTAAATCGAAAGCGTACAAGAAAATGACCTGCAACTCAATATAAGTGGTCAGGTATTAGTAGAGTCAATGTAAAATATGGACGTTTACCGTATATGAAATATACTCCTGAAGCTAATTTAAAGTTTCTGAAGTTTTCTGGACAAAGCCTGATGGAGATCACGAACACATTAATGTCCAATTAAATACACACAATGCCCAAGAATCAATCAGTGTCATTTATATGCTGCAAATTAAGAAAAAACATTGGTCTTAACATAGAACCCTGAGGAACACCACACTTTATTGCTAATGATTTACATAACATTTACATATTACAGCATTTGCAAAAACACTTATCAGTATATATTTAACAATTATTCTACGAAATCAAGTCATACGTGAGCTGATAGCCGAGAAGGTACGATGCGATTGGGTGGAATAACTGTTTTATTACATCCATATTCCATGGATTTTGAGAAACAGAGCATTTTTATTTTTTGCAAATTCGATAAATAAAAACTTTATACAATACGTCCGACAAAATCATTTCCGCTTAGAATATCAGCAAACCGGCGAAATGACAGGAGCAATTTGTGAAAAATATGATAATACAAATTCTTGAAAAATAAAAAAAGATACAGTCTTACCATTGAATACTTTTATTCCATATTTTGTTGCTTTTTTCCTTGTATTTTTGGGGTTTTGTTTTCAAGTAGAGTTTTTATTTCATCTTCGGTTGGTTCAGCAGCACGCGCCACTATTTTGTTTTTCTCTACTCGGGGTATATGAGGTGATATCCTAGTAGTAGAGTAGCCAATCAGAGCACACGATTGCTCATATCCATATGGTATGTTCTGTAAACTGGATGATGTAGAATGGAACCATTGCTTGAAAACAGCTGTTGTTCAAGCTGTTAAAGGTATGCAAAAAATGAAGGACATCAAATAATAACATAAACCAACAATTATGTCATCGGACATTTGAAAACTTCCCCGACAGACTGCTACTAAGTTGAGTTACTTTGAAAAATTAAAGTCTTATATCAGATAAAATAGTTCCAGTGGACTGTCTTGCATGCATTTCTTTTTCTTTAAAGTATTTAAAGTAAATCAAGAGAGTCAACTCACTCGAGCCGTTACCCTGTCAGCATTAAGAGCATTACTGTAATCACTACTTTAGTCGCTCCTCTTTACTGCATTGTGGGAACTGCTCAATGTGTATTTGACACACAGTAATTGTCCTGCAATTAAGGTCTCTGATATCAAGGGAGGTGTTTGTTTTATGCCTTCAATTTCCCTGTAATTGCTGCAGTGTCGATTAGGAGAACTTCACCTTTAAATCAGAAGCTAAAGAGAGCTTAAAGTGGAATGATAATGTAAAGATCTCTATTTTCAGCTCCAAATTCTTCCTCAGCTACAGTACTTTCTTTTCTGGATGACTAATAATGCTGAATAAATTACTTCATCCATCTCTTTGGGCGCCTGTTTATATTTGTACAGTAAAACTCAGAGAGATAAATACGCATCATTGCAAAGCAGCATGAGCTCATATATGGGTTCTGGCCTGGGTTAATGCAGGTTAAACTCTGGTAAATCCAGGCACAGGATCAGACATAAGGGCATGAAAGCAACAAATAATCCAGACGTCTGTAAAAGGGGACGGAGGTTCGCTTATGTATACAATAGAGGAATAAAATCCATCCATCCACCCATCCTTCCATTATCTGTAACCGCTTATCCTGTACAGGGTCGTGGGCAAGCTGGAGCCTATCCCAGCTGACTATGGGCGAGAGGCGGGGTACACCCTGGACAAGTCGCCAACTCATCGCAGGGCTGACACAGAGAGACAAATAACCATTCATACTCACATTCACACCTACGGCCAATTTAGAGCCACCAATTATCCTAACCGCATGTGGGGGAAACTGGAGCACCCGGAGGAAACCCACGTGGACACGGGGAGAACATGCAAATTCCAGACGGAAAGGTCCCTGTTGGACACTGGGCTCGAACCCAGATCCTTATTCCTGTGAGACAACAGTGCCGTCCCTATAGAAATAATAATAATATAATAATCCTATTTTTGAATTTGTGTACATATGATATATACTCTTAAATGAACAACAGTGAATCTATCTATCTATCTATCTATCTATCTATCTATCTATCTATCTATCTATCTATCTATCTATCTATCTATCTATTAATAGTTCCCAATTTATTGTTTGCAGTGCCAATCACATTAACATAATGGCTGGAGATTTACTCAATAAAAATAAAATCAGGTTTAGTATTGTGCTTAGAAGTGGCAGAATTCTCTCTCTCTCTCTCTCTCTCTCTTTCTGTGTGTGTGTGTGTGTGTGTGCATATGAGGATAGTCCCCCGAGTGTGTGTGTGGCCATGCAGGCCAGGTTAATATCATGTACTTTCGGTCTTTAATGTGCGGCAGATTCAGCTCCAGATTTTGGACATTAGTGCACTTTGTCAGGCTGCTCCCAGCGGCTCAATGGCAGCAGGAAGAAAAAAAAAAGATGCAAATATGTATTACTGAGTGAAAAGTGTGCACGAGATGGTTTGTGTGTTAGTCAAGGTGTGCTGTTTATGTTCAGTTAAGTAAGGAAAGCACATGCACTTAACCTGCTATCTCTCCAAACCCAGGCCTGTATTGCACTCAAAGGTCTGAGCGTTGTGTTTTATTTTTTTGCTTTTGCATGAGAGAGAGAGAGAGAGAGAGAGAGAGAGAGAGAGTGGCACTCGCAGACCCACCACTCATTAGCACTTCAATTAAATAAAAAAGGGACAGAGCCACGTCTGAATCCAGAGCCAATTTGGCAGCGAGCCTTGAATTCAGCGCGGCACAGCCTCTTTTCTTTCTGCAATTCTGCCTCTAAACAAAAGTGACAGGATCTGTCAACGCAGGCGAACAGGCCGGGGATTCACCTGAGCATCTAAGTTATATAACACTAGTCAGATTATAATTAGTGTCAGTTTTAATCTGCTTGTGAGCGCTGCTGCATCTGCAAGCTGTGGCACAGGAAGTGTCAGTGTGTGTGATAGCCTCCTGTTCACCCCACCAACTCTAACCTGCACATGAATATTTCAAGGGGATTCTGAGGGCAGGAGGAAAGATTTAATTATTTCAAATTAGGAGGTGCCGCGTGATTTGGCCCTAACGACCCACCTCGCTTTGTGCTCGAAAGTAAGAACAAGGGCGAATGTGCAGAGCTACGAAAAGAGGAGATTGTAATGGCGATCAAAATCACTTTTTGTCAATGAGGAGGTGTGTTCGTTGTGGTTTAGGCAAAGGACAGGTCATTAATTCACAGTCCTAGTTTGCATGTGCTTGATGAACACTGATTATAGACTCGAGCTCCTTTGTTCTGTCTGGTTTTGTCTTCAGCACATCACTCTTTAATGATTAGGATTATTTCGTCCATGATGTTCGCAGGGTTGGGCAGGTTAACGTAAGTTCGAAGGTGTTCTTGAGTGCTGTTTTGGAATTTTTACTGTACGTTTTATTCAAGGATTGGGTCTGTGTGGCGAGCTCTTTTGTGAAGAGGTGTGTGTTTTAAGAGTAGGATGTTTGAAGTGCTCCAGGGGGTGTTGAAATCAGCGTGGCTCTTCAGCACACACCAAGTCCACATTCCATTTCCACAGCCATATCGAAACTAACTCCCTGCAGTGCACTGGACACACACACACACACACACACACACGTAGCTGCATATCCTTTCTGAACAGCGTTGATGAAAGAAAAATGTCAAAGCTATTTTCAAATAATTGGAATTCAATAGAACACAATCATAATAATTTGTCAGTGCAAAGCAGCTTGTGAATTTAATACACTTGTGATTTATAGTCTGTAATATCTTATTCAACTTTAATAAGCAAACCATAAAAGTTGTGCATTAGCTCGCACCAAGTTTAATAGCTTTTATGTATTTCTTAATTGTTTTCTAATATGAACTCTTACTATAAAAGTCAGGGAAATACACTCTTTATTGCATTACTAAAGTTCCCATGTCCTTCTTATTAATCTAAAGACTTTAACTTTGTGCAATGTTGGACGCAATACCAGCTGCATCATCAGTTTCAATCTATTATTCAGAACATGGTGGTGTAATTAAAAGTACACACGGACATCAGTATTCTTAATAAAGGAAACTCAGAAAGCTCAGTTTAAACGTAGTATACAGTGTGTGTATATATATATATATATATATATATATATTAGTGCTGTCAAGCGATTAAAATATTTAATCGTGATTAATGTTGCGACAGTCATAGTTAACTCACGATTAATCGCAATTTAATCGCACATTTTTGTCACATAAAAAAACATTGTAATTCTCTTATCAGCATAAAAAAGTGAATGGGCTTGCTTCGTACCAATGTTTTTTTTTTTTTATTGCAAAGCATAACATGTCTTGACACAGCCACTGCACCGTGAAACCTAAGCCGAGCACCGGCGCAGGGCTAGCAAGAGAACCATGAGTGAAATGATCTACTGTTTGAGTTAGTCTACAACTCTAATCAGAGAGACAGGTTACACAGTGACGGTAGGCTTGACATGCTTGATTATAATATAAAGTACACTATTATATTAACTTTAAGTTGTTCGTTGATAAATATTGCATTGAATCTGATCTTTACTGTTTCAGCTCACTTAACACATTTTGTACTTTTATACTTTCTGCCTGTTGACGCGTCGCACTGTCCAATCAGAGGCGGCCAAATTTGCATATTACAGGAAGGATTTCTGGGATAGCATTGAGTTTACAGTTCAGAGGGATCTGGCTTCTTTAGACGCTGTCTTCTTAAAACTGAATAAATATTTAAAAAGAGCCAAATGAGCCAGTCTTTTGAACGGCTCTTTTCAAAGAACGAATCACAAAGATGCGGATCCCATCAAAGAGCCATAAATCCCATCTCCACTAGCACGCCCTGCCCGCGCTGGTTCTTTGGGGAGGACAGAGGACTCTGGCTGTGCGGGGCGTGGCATTACAGTCTAGCTGCTATCGTTTTTTTTTTTGCAAAGTCTTTGTTCCAAGTTCCTGGCAGTTTCAAAAGCTTATGAAAAACCTACGTCATGTCACAGAGTGTTAATCTCGCGATAAAAAAATTATCGCCGTTAAAATTGAGTCAAGTTAACACGTTAATAACGCGACATTTTTGACAGCACTAATATATATATATATATATATATATATATATATATATATATATACAGTACTGTGCAAAGGTCTTAGGCACGTAAATAAATACTGTCGAACAAAAATGGCTTAAAAATAATGAAATGAAATGTTTCAATACTGAAAAAATATTATAAACACTAATCAGTAAGCCATGATAAATGAAACGAAGTCAGTATTTGGTGTGAGACGACCCTATGCTTTAAAAAAAAAAATAGTCTCAGGTCCAATGAGTTCAGTTTTATAAGGAAATGTCTCAAGCTGTAGGTTTTACTGAGCATCTTACAGAACCAGCCACAGTTCTTCTGGACACTTTGACCGTCACACTCGCGTCTTCATTTTGCCCCAAAACCCAGCAGCCTTCATTATGTTTTCTTTTTTGATCTGAAAAGTGCTCTCTTGTGTAATATGCTGCTCAATTTTTTTTTCTTTAGCATTTAATTTTGTGCTGGAAAACTAACGTTTGGACTCTAAAATGTTTTCGTACTGACTCGATAATGCTGAAGTCATAAAAGAGAAATCTATAAGAAAGTTTGTTTAAAAAAAAGGTTGTCTAAGACTTATATAACGCGCTCTGATTGGCTACTCGACTACTAGGATATCAGCTCATATACCATGAGTAGAGAAAAACAAAATGGCGGAGCATGGTGCTGAACCAACCAAGGATGAAATAAAAACTACTCGAAAACAAAACCCCAAAATACAAAAAAAAGCAACAAAATGAAACGGAATGAAAGTACTGTCTTATTTGACAGTAAGAATGTATCTTTTTTTTATTTTTCAATAATTATTATTATCGCATTTTTCACAAATTCCTCCTGTCATTTCGCCAGTTTGTTTACGTTCTAAGCAGAAGTGATTTTGTCGGACGTTTTGTATAAAGGTTTTATTTATCAAATTTGCAAAAAGTAAAAATAAAAATGATCCCTTTCTCCAAATCCAGTGAATGTGGAGAGAATAAAATAGTTATTCCACTCAATCTCGTCGTACATGGCTTATAGGTGACTCGGTGCTACATGCCTCGTCGTACATAATATATTAATAATATACTTATTAAGTATACTGATCTAATAAAAACTCACTGTATAATCCAGTATAATCGACATAAATGACATGCATTTATTCAATATCAAATATGAAAAGTTAATTACATCTAAGTGCAAGAGGCTCATTTCTGAAAATGTTCATATACCTCCAAAAAGTTTATCATACCTGTCAAAGTCAGCGCATCACACTCGCACTTTATTAAGAAATAGTCTATAGGGAAAGAAGTATCCTGTTATAGCACACCAGGCTGAATGCAAGACTAATTAAAAAAGCATATTTTTACATTATTAATTTCTGAGTTTCACACTTAATGAATGTGAAATGACAGGGCTCCTATTTTTACATCCAGGCACAGAGAGGAAGAGGAGCTGGGGAATACAGGTCCGCAGGTTTGAGCCAACGCACCGGTGTATGGAAAGACGGCTTCTCTCCTTGGGAGTAGAAATAAAAATACAAACTTAAAAGACTCTGGCATGTGGATACTGTTCAATTTGGAGCTTTTTAACAACAGGGATAAATTAAAATATTGTTCTTGGTTGTTGTTTTTTTTAAATGATAAACATTACTAGCTCTTACATTACATTATACTGTATGCAATTTAATCATCAACATAGATTGTAATCATAGATTTAAAAAAAAAAGAAAGTTTAATGAAAAGGTAAATCTGAAAATAATTTAAAAGAAATAAATCTCTGGTTATTTGAAGATGAAAAGGGTGTGAAGCCTTGGGTGTGATGCACAAGCATGTTGAAGGCTTCCTTCAGTGCTCTGTTTTCTTTTGCTTTGAGAGAAAGCAAAAAGAAGAAGCACAGAGCCTGAGAGAGAGAGAGAGAGAGAGAGAGAGAGAGAGAAAGAGAGAGAGGCTCTCTGAAGAATAGACGTAATCAAGTGTGCGGAGATCTCTTTGCCAAAAACACTGCATCTCACCACACACGTTTGCCCTGCTCTCTTAGGACACACACTCTCTTACTGAAGGCATCGGACTGATTCAGAACACAAAACACAGCTTTGTCTGTTCAACGCATCAGAGAAAGATCAGAACACCCAAAATAAGCACTAAGCAGTTTTTTTTTCTGTGCCACAAACTCTGAAATTTACCAGAAGACAAATTCCTATAAATAACAAAAATGCTTTTATTTTTAATAATAATAATAATAATAATAATAATAATAATAATAATAAATGCATATCAAATGAAATGTATACAATTATGGAATATAATTTTTTTCAAAGCTGTAAAAATACTGAAAAAAACCCATTAATTTTACACATTAATACAATAAGCTTTTTTTCTTTCAAATTTTGCATTTGTGACGTATTACATGCGTGTTTTTGTTTTTCTCCTTATAAGCTATTCCTCAGAAACTGTATTTTTTCATAACCTTCAGCTCCCAAGTTCAGGCAACACGGGGTGTTTGTCGTTCAGGCCTTGGGCTCATGTAAATATTACCCGAACGCTTGCACCCTGAACTGCGCAGCTTTCGTGAATAAGGACTGGAGTTCCTCCAAGACAAATCTCTGCTATAGTAATGTATGTCTGTTCAACGCCACGTCTGTTTATTTTCTTTCCACGTTAATTTGTCGACACTTCCTCGTGCCTTCACGGGAGACGTAGATAAAGGTGTATGGAGAGCTTTTTAATATTAAACCTAAAAAAAGATATATATGTCGGGTTTATTTATTGGTGTTGCTTTTCTATGTTTTGACGTACAGCCACAAAATTGAACGTACAATATATCAAGATTGTTTTTCATTTCCATCCTCACTTCTGTCTGATGTGACTGCATTGGAGCAATAGCAATATTTCAGATGTAATATCTCGATGCGAAAGTGTTTGATTTATCAATATGCTGTGTGGTAAATAGTCCATTACATAAGATCTCACTCTTCCTTCAGAGTGATGAGAATCTATCAGTCGTGTTCGAAGGGCTCCGAGGAATTGCAGCAAGCCATCATCTGGCTAAACTCAGGCCGAAATGCAAACTGCTGTCTCTTTATTGCATCGGCCTCGCAGGAGATCACACTTTCCTGCTGAATTTTCCTTCTGCGCCGAGCAGCAGAGGGCAAGTCCAGAGTGCTTTACTCTCACACACACGTATACACACACTCAATCATCACACATGTGCACATACACATACTCAATCATCATACACCCACCCACCAACCCACACACACACACACACACACACACACACACACACACACACACACACACACACACACACACGCACAAGGGAGGCCCCTGCTGCACTTTAGGTGCAGGCTTATTAAAGCAGACTCTGCCAGCTTCAGTATTCAGCTTGTGCGTCGGCACGCTTATCACTCCTCATTAGACAATCATCGGGAGTGCTGGCGAGTGCCAAGCCTTAATCAATGCGCTTTGTGACTCTGTTAGGGTGGCCATGCAGAATAACACCACCTCTCGGGTTAATACAGTCAGGAGCAGAGCAGAGAAAGAGGCTGTGGACAAGTCCAAAACATGTTTCTATCATTAAATAAGGCAGACACGGAGCACATCCATATGGATTTTCAGTTGCATAATTTTTGATTGATGTGATGGTGTTTTTGAAAGATGGATACTGCAAAGGCACTGTGGTGTGTCCACGTCTTCCGAATGCCCCCCCCCCCTTTTTTTTTTAGTGAATCATTGTAAATTATGCAGAGTGTAAGGTTTGGAAGGGATGTGTTTCTGCATAGTTGAAACATTCTACTGTTTCCTATTTTTTTTTTTTCATTTGTGAATATGATAGAAAGGTAGGTAAAGGTAAAGAGCTTTGAACTTTCATAATATTATTATATGCACTATATATTACATATACTACGACTACTACTACTAATAATAATAATATATGATCAAACATTAGGCACAAAAAAAAGGGATTTTCCCAAATTCAGGAAACACTCGAGAGGCAAAGGCAACATCCTGCAAGTGAGTCAGAGATGAGAGGAGAGCGGAGAGGAGGAGACAGGAACAGTTTCTCCTGGCCCAGTCCCACTACAGGAAGCGTTTGTAAGGGGTTGGAATCAGAGGTCAAGGCTGGGGGTCAGCGGGTGGCAGTCCACTGGAGTTAAAGCAAAAGAGGGAATTCAGTTCCCAGCCTTCATCTAATTCCATGGGAAATAGCTGATTTTATGTCTCAATCTTTTGTCATAGAAGGTCATATTTTCTTCCAGCTGTGCATATGAGCAATCAAAAGGGTTGATATACAGTATATATATATAAAATTTTGATCGACGATGCAATTCTGATATTGTATGATGATATAACTATTTACAGCTTGCACATTTTCAATCTATCTGTCTATCTATCTTAACATAAGTTGCAGGTAAAGCATACTATAATGATGATTATTATTATTACTATTTTAATTATGTCACTCACTGTTTTTCCAGTGGTACTAACTCCATGAATTTCAGTATCCACAAAATTCCTCAAATTTCAAGGAATTTACGAAGGATCCTTGCAGAGCGGATGTTAAGAGTTTTCTGCAACTCAACTATTCTTGTTCTTATTCCTACGTCATCTAACGTCTTCGATAATTGTCTTGGTGTTGTACCGAGTGCTCCTATTACGATCGGAATGACTTTTGTTCAAAGATTCAAAGATTTTTTTTTTTTTTATTGTCAATTCACTATATATCCAGGACAGATAGGAGAATCGAAATGCAGTTATAGGTAAAAATACACTCTCAAATCAAACAATGTACAAAATAGCAGTAGTGCAAATACAGTACAATATCTGTAAAGGAGAAGGTGCTCAGAAGAGCAGCTTATGAGGTGAATAGTAGTAGAACAAATGACCAATAGCAGCAGATACAGCAGTAACGCAAATGATTGTAGTGTGACGTGCAAACGGATGTTCTCATAGCTTTTGTAGTATTTTTAAAAAATCTATTTCTTTTTCATTTACTCTACTGTCGTATGGTATGGCAAAGTATTATTTGACATTCTTTATTTTTATTATTATTAGTATTATTATTATTATTATTAGATTAGATTAGATTCACTTTATTCATCCCACATTGGGGAAATTCACGTGTTACAGTAGCAAGAAAATATCAAACAGATAACAAATAAAACTGAAATTAAAATTAGACAAACAAAGGATTAAATACAGAGGGATATTTGCATTATCTACCGTGAAAAAGTATAGAAAAAAAATTGCCTTATTGAGAGGCTCGGAAAAATTGCACATTACAGGTAGACTCTGTATATATACACACATATATACATAAATTATATATATATATATATATATATATATATATATATATATATATATATATATATATATATATATATAAGTATGCAGGTATAAGTATGTAGTAGTAGTAGTAGTAGTAGCAGTTTTGTTGTTGTTGTTGTTGTTGTTGTGTTATGCATCAGTGTGTATCTGTATTCAGTCTACACATTACACTACAGAGAGAAAAGTCATTTGGAAAAAAAAAAAGTTTCCCATTTTCAGAAATGTGCACCAGGCTACGGATCTCAAAGGTCCTTTTCATTTTAACCAAATGTGGGGGGTGTTTGGGGTTGTTGTGGGGTGTTGAGGGGGTGGGGTGGGGTGGGGGTGTCCTCACTGTGAGAGCAGATGGAACAATAAATCACGGCAGCGGCGGCGGCCCCTGCACGGGCCGAGAGCCCCAGCTGCCACTTCCACCGCTTTTTTAGCTGACATGCTTTCAGGTCCACTGTCGACCAATCTGGACTCTGCCCCCCCCGTTCAGTCCTCGCATCCCTCCGTCCCGTACAGTCATATCCATCAAAACGTCGCGTGCCCATCAACCTACCGCGGCGATCGATTGGCGCGCTTGGCGCGCGCGCATGTCCAATACCGGGCCGCGGCGCGCGCCTTCCCACCCTGTTCCTCATTTGCGCCTTTTAGCCTCCAGCAACGGGGCCGTGATTACCGCGCCATGCACGACCCTCCGTTATTAAACTCGCATTATGATGGATACGGTGGCATCCGAACCTTGAGTGCTTCAAATGAGAGGTGATGACGGGAAAAAGTGGTGCTCATTTGTTCCCCCCCCGCCATCCGTCTCTCTCCGAACCCTCATCCATATCCCACGGAACAGCAGTCAATGCTTTAAACATAGTGCTTATTTTGCAAAGTAAATAGAGTCAATAATCAGTGCGTAACCTTCGGTGAGAAGGAAAAGGTCAGGCAGAGGGTGCAGTGGCTCTGAAGGCCAGCTGGTGGCGCTGTAAGGCCAGAGATGCCTTCAGCACCACTTTGGACAAAGACTCTAAAGTGAAGCTACATGCACACTGTACTGTATATACATCTCACAGTAAAACACCTTTCAGTGCAGTGTTACAGGTTGAACTCTCAGCTCTGTGCATCACTTTTAAACTGTACACTGGGGGAAAAAAAAACATGCCTTTTGGTGTCAACATAAGTTCAATGCCTTCAAACTAATCATCTCATCTCATCTCATCTCATCTCATCTCATCTCATCTCATCTCATCTCATCTCATTATCTCTAGCTGCTTTATCCTGTTCTACAGGGTCGCAGGCAAGCTGGAGCCTATCCCAGCTGACTACGGGCGAAAGGCGGGGTACACCCTGGACAAGTCACCAGGTCATCACAGGGCTGACACATAGACACAGACAACCATTCACACTCACATTCACACCTACGGTCAATTTAGAGTCACCAGTTAACCTAACCTGCATGTCTTTGGACTGTGGGGGAAACCGGAGCACCCGGAGGAAACCCACGCGGACACGGGGAGAACATGCAAACTCTACTGGGATCGAACCCGGGGCCTTCTTGCTGTGAGGTGACAGTGCTAACCACTACACCACCGTGCCGCCCTTTATTATTATTATTATTATTATTATTATTATTTATAAATGATCTTTATACACTATACATACAATAATATTAACATTTCAAACTTAATTGTGTTTTGTCTTAAAATGTAAAAGCTATAATAGTTACGATAAAAACACAGAAAGTTGTGAAAATCTGAATAATAGTGATCACACACACACACACGTTTATCTCACCATACTTGTGAGGACCTTCCATTGACATAATTATTATTGCAGTTAATTAATGCTGTGCCTGCACCTAAACCATGACGTCAGTAATGAAAAGGAAATGTTTTGGCTCTTTTATTTATTTATTTTAGTCTAAAAAACCCACAGCAACAGCAAGTTCCTCGTGGGGACCTTCCAGATGTCCCCACAAGGTCAAAATTGTCAGATTTTATTATCCTTGTGGGGACATTTGGTCCTCAGTAGTATATAAAAACATACACAGACAGACAGACAGCGAGAGAGAGAGAGAGAGAGAGAGAGAGAGAGAGTACTCCTTCCTCTGTCGGATGAACAATTCCCCCTGACTTCTTCTTTACACACAGTACATGCAGTAAAAAGTTCATCATATCCGACCATTAGAGGGAGAAAAACTGGTGTCTGTGTGCATACTCCCTTACACATCCTCTCTCTCTCTCTCTCTCTCTCTCTCTCTCTCTCTCTCTTGCTTTCATCCCTTCTTTTTACTTTCCTCTTGTAATGTTTTATTCCTCTGCATTGTCATGGAAATACATGTGCAGAAGATGTTTTGTTTAATCCAAACTTCAGTAGCTGAATGGCAGTGGAGAAGAAAATGAATATTAGCTATTGTTAAACCTTACCACAAAACATCTTTTACTGCTTTTAGAGCTGGTTAAAAGGCAGGCGTGTGTGTGTGTGTGTGTGTGTGTGTGTGTGTGTGTGTGTCTGTGTGTGTGTGTGTGAGAGAGAGAGAGAGAGAGAGAGAGAGAGCAACCATGATTTCTGTATGAGAGGGGACATCGCTTGACATTTGCAGTCTACGGAGCGTTGGAAGAAAGAAAGAAAGAAAGAAAGAAAGAGATAAAAAGTGACAAAAAGCGACAGTGTTGACTATCAGTTCAATTACAGATTTAAAAAGGATGGTAGATTCTGTATAAAGGCTGCATTTTCAAGACAGAATGAATGGTTAATATATGAATATATATTACGAGAAAAAAGTATTTCTTTCAGCACATCAGAGCATTTTTGTGTTTATAGCTAAATTTTTTTTTTAACTTTGTCTGCTGTTTTTCAGCTACAGGATAGAATGTTTTTTCTCCAAGTTAAAGCAATACAGACATATTTTGCCTCACATCATAGATACATTTCATGGGTTCTTAAATTTGTATAATACTGTATAAATAATAACAGAAATGAGCAGTTACTTTTTGGTTTTCAGAGCACAAATATCCATCTTAAAGGAGCATATGGTGTTCAGATACAGTATTTATCCAGTTGCTTCATTCTTTAACTGCTTGTGTTGCTCTCTCTCTCTCTCTCTCTCTCTCTCTCTCTCTCTTTCTCTCTCTCTATCATCATTACCCGGGCACACGCCATACCTCCCACTGCTCACGACTATATTCACTGACTTACTCTACATCACGAATCGTTCTCTTTATAAACACACACTTTGTTCTGCCGTAAAATCACTTTAAATATTGTATGAGCATTTATTTATTTTAATTATTTATTTTTCTCCATGCTGATATTCAGGGCAGAAATCAGTCCAGGTTGGGTATAGTTTTGTACGACAGTATTACAATTCAATTACAGATAAATGAACCTTTTACAGGATTAAAAAGGATGAGAAATATTATCGAAATAAAATATTCATAACAATTTTAAGAGTCCTTCAGGGTTTCGCAGGTTGTTCATTTATGTTCATGTATAAATTAAACAATTGCTCATATTTCCATGAAAATGCAAAGATAAAGCGACTGAACAATGGAAAATGAAAAATTATTGATAAAGCTATATGCGCTTATAAAAAGTTTAGTCGAAGATTACTTAACTATTCATCTGTCATTTTAGGAAGCTTAAAAAAATATTAAAAGGGCTCTTAGATCACTGTTTCAGAAATGTATAAGCGGTATATCCGCTGATCCGTTTCCTAAGATATTATTCAAATATAATAATGACAACATATTAATATTGACATGAATTCACATTATATTTAAAGGTGAATGGACGGTGAGTGAGAAAAGCTTATATTTGATGTTGAATCATTGTATGGATTTGTTGACAAGAAGCTAAGCAGGTGATGAGAAGAAGGAAGGCAGAGAAGAGAGAAAAGGGAGGAAGGGAGGGAGGGATTGGGATAAACTCCACCAGTCCGTGTTTAAATCAGTAGGAAACAAAAGTACGGCTGAATGCTTCAGCAAGCCGCTCCACCTGCGTGAGCCCGAAGCTTGGAAATGTGCACGAGACGGGCTGCGGGAGACGCGGGTGTTAGGGCTGGCACGAGAAAAGTGAACTACAGAATGACAATGCCACTCACTAAAGTCTCAACAGCTTGCTTACTTTGAGAGAGTGAGTCAAGTGTCTTCATGAAGAAGAAGAAGAAGAAGAAGAAGAAGAACTTGTCAGCTATACAGGTCACATCCTCCCATTCACGACAAAAACAAGAAAATCATAACTTTGAGAAGTGTTACACTTCAGTCCAAAGATGATATAACAGTTGAGTGTGTTAAAGGTGAAAAAGATACAGAGAGAGAGAGAGAGAGAGAGAGAGAGAGAAGAAAAACTAAGAAAAGAAAAAAAAACATGACACTTTTCCAAATATCAGAAGATGCCTTTGCTACTCTTGGGATTGCACTACTGTCACAGATCAGTAAGGTCACTGCCTTTACTCTCTCTCTCTCTCTCTCTCTCTCTCCCTCTCTCTCTCTCTTTATGGATGTGCTTGGTGTAAGGGTTACTGAGGATGCTGCTGCAGAGGGCTTTTGAAGTTTCTGACAGAGCTGGAGAGGTTTTGAGGGGAGAAACACACTCTGGCATTGACAGCTGAGGTCAGAGGTCAGGAGTCACAACCTCGGTAACTCCGAGGTAAAATTACCTATGTAAATCAATGACTTCTACTGAAGAAGCCAGAGAGCAGGGCTCTAGACTGTCAAAAACATTAACCACCCTGCACACACACTGTCACGTCTCCAACACTTCCTGTCTCTGATGCTGTCTTTCTCACCCCATAAGCAAAGAATATCTTTGTACACAGTCTTATACATTTTCATCTTTTTTTTTTTTTGCTCCATGCTCTTTTTTCATTCTTCTTGCTGCCTGTCGTTTGAGCCGGAATAACAAACGGGTCATGGTATATTACAAAAAAAAAAAGAAAATGTGCCAATTTGTAAAGTATACAAAAAACATCTGTTTTAATACAGAGCAATTTCTGCCTGTTTATATAAATCTTTTATTGTTGTTTTTTGTTTGTCTGTTTGTTTGTTTTTTTCTTTCAAGCTATTTAATCTGACCCATGAGAATTTATTATATAAATTGAATTCCTTATGGAACAAGCTGTCTCCCTTTTCAATAATGCATTTAATAAAATTAAACAATTACGTAAAGTTTTATTCTTGGTGTGGGGAAAGTTACTCAATTAACGTTAAATAAATGTTAAATATCATAAGAAATCCTATATTAATTATGCAAGCAAGCAATAATATAAACTCCACATTTATTTTGAGTTTTTAAAGCAGCAGCAGCAGCAGCAATAATAATAATAATAATAATAATAATAATAATAATAATAATAATAATAAATAAATTAAAATGATTGCATTCTTCCTTGTCTTGTTAATTTATTTCCTATTTTGCTTGTAATTATTGCTCCCTCCCTCCCTCACTCCCTCGCTCTTTCCCTCCCATTCTTTCTTCTTTGGCATTTCTTTTAAAGGGCGTTTATCTCTTGTGCAGCGAGGTCCCGTGTCGGTGTGTGTTCAGGCGAGATCACAGCAGCCACGGACGCTTAATTAGCACTGAGCAGATGAGAGCGGGCAGCACTGGTGAGCTAAAGGGCTCTACACAGCATGGAGGAGCTGCACGAGGCCTGAAAAAAGTTAGCACGAGAGATCCGTTAACACAGCAGGGAGGTACACGGACTAACACTTTAACCCTCCGAGGATGATCGAATGATCTGTCGCGAACTCTGCTAAACTTTTAAGGTCCCAAACTCCTGCTCCAAGAGCACAATGAAAATCTTTGATTTGTTGTGTTAGTTTTTGGATATAAAGTGGAATAATGAGGGTCAAAAAAGAAAAGAAAAAGAAAAAGAAAAAAAGCCCAGTCAACTTTCAGACATCCTGATGTAAAACTGAATTTGACAGCTATGAAGAGCCATTGGGATGCAGTGACATGCTGTGTTTGACTGCCTTCACCTGTCATTATGTCCACAGCCAGGGAAAGTACATCGTATAACACAGTGAAGTAAAGCACACACACCGGGGACTCTCTGAAATCTGCTTTTGCTCAGTAATACCAGGACACATCAGTGCAGATATTTTAAATGCGTCGAGTGTCACAGCATGACTTCATCATGAATTTGCATGATAAATGGCCATTTAAGTGACATGCCTAGACTTTTAATGTTTGTTTTTTTTTTAATCACAGTGCTGTTGAATTCTCTAATTTGATTGGTCAGAAGATAACAGCAGCTTGGACAGTTGTTATATAAATGCACACAGTTTAATATGTTATCATTTCTATAGCAACAGCTCATTCACAAGGTTGTAAAATGATTTGTTGTTTTAACTGAAAAAAGTTAGTACCCGGGCTGCCTTCAAATTTTGAGTTCATTGAAATTCATATCATAAGTTAAACTGTTCGCCTCATTGTGTTAAATTACTATATGAATTTCAATGAACTCAAAATTTTAAGACAGCCCGGGTACTAACTTTTTTCAGTTAAAACAACAATTTTTTAATCTTTTTTTTTGGGGGGGAGTGTGTTTCAGTTCAATTCAATTCAGTTCGGTGAACACTTCACGTAATCTCCACCAGATAATAAACAGATTAATAATGTGTCGTTAGTTATTAAAGAAAAGAAAACAAACAAACAAACAAACAAACAAGCAAACAAACAAAATGTACCATTCTTGAAGGGGTCACTGGTGAACAGCACTTTGTCACAGTCAGAAAGTTTTTGACCATAGGGGAAGCTTATCAGAAAAAAGTTGTCTTTTTAATTTCTTGAAGTAAACAAGCAAACAAACAAACAAACAAACAAACAAACAAACAAATACAACAAACAAAGGCTGGTGAGGGAATGACTTTATTGCAGTTAAAATGATGAAATGATAACAAAATGTTACTTTAACCTGATACAAAAACACAATGACATGCTTTATCATTTATTATTATTTAAGGAAATATAATTTAATTATTGACAAATTGTTGTGGCATGAGATTAATAATAATAATAATAATAATAATAATAATAATAATAATAATAATAATAATAATAATAATAATAATGACTATGAGAAGAAAATAATCACACCACTCTGTCATGTTTTACTCCTTAATTAGTTCAGATACATTTGAAGCAATAAAGAGTGAAGGTGAATTTAGAAGTATGATTAAAAAGCAAACTTTCATCTGTTTTATTGTCGCTTTTTTGAATTCAGTGCATTTTAAAAAGATAATACCGAGTGTCTTGATATGGTGTAAATGGGATTAGCCTCAAATCCTGACTAAAACAATATTGTTTCCACCAATCTCTCAAGAGGTGCACTAGAAAAGCCTTGCACATGCATGCTGGTATGAAAGCAATGGACTGTGTCGGTCTATGTGAGTGTGTGTGTGTATGTGTGTGTGTGTGTGTGTGTAAACGTGCTGATTTAAGTCTATTCACTGTTGTTGCTGGCTTCTCTTCAGCCCGAGAAAGCATCTATAGTGAGTCCCAAGCAGGATGAGGACGAGAGCACTCCATGTGTCCTACCAGAGCCAAGTCGGAATTAGCCTTTATCAGCAATCCCATACAGTACCAGTGGGCCCGGCTCTGGAGTCTGAGTCAAGCACATCTGATAGGGATTAAAGATGGACATGTAGGTCCTCCATACCCCGATGTTCGAGAAATAATGATTAAAAAAATGTGTCATTTGAATTTAACAGCATCAAAGGCCTTACGCGAGACAGAAGAAAATATGTCTCCACATGCCTAGGCATCGTCCAAGCATACTTACGGAGCTGGGACAGAGACAGAAGGAGGTTGGCAGGTTTATAGGTGTTGAGAACGCTTATTAAGACACCATAAGCTGGACTGATTTAGGGATGCTGCTGAACAAGGGGGAGCAATAGGGACTGGACCGGGAGCTTGTATGCCAAACACATGTGCAGAGGATTCTGGGGAATCCCACTGCATGGCTGAATGGGTAGTGCCAACCACGACATCATTTCCACATCACCAACCAATGGCCTGCCTCTCAGTGCAGCTAGAGTGGCTTTTACACAGATACAGACACACAAATTCACTTAGACAAATTTTATCATATATAGTGGTGCTTGAAAGTTTGTGAACCCTTTAGAATTTTCTATATTTCCGCATAAATATGACCTAAAACATCATCAGATTTCCACACAAGTCCTAAAAGTAGATAAAGAGAACCCAGTTAAACAAATGAAACAAAATATTATACTTGGTCATTTATTGAGGAAAATGATCCAATATTACATATCTGTGAGTGGCAAAAGTATGTGAACCTTTGCTTTCAGTATCTGGTGTGACCCCCTTGTGCAGCAATAACTGCAACTAAACGTTTGCGGTAACTGTTGATCAGTCCTGCACACCGGCTTGGAGGAATTTTAGCCCGTTCCTCCGTACAGAACAGCTTCAACTCTGGGATGTTGGTGGGTTTCCTCACATGAACTGCTCACTTCAGGTCCTTCCACAACATTCCGATTGGATTAAGGTCAGGACTTTGACTTGGCCGTTCCAAAACATTCACTTTATTCTTCTTTAACCATTCTTTGGTAGAACGACTTGTGTGCTTAGGGTCGTTGTCTTGCTACATGACCCACCTTCTCTTGAGATTCAGTTCATGGACAGATGTCCTGACATTTTCCTTTAGAATTCGCTGGAATAAATCAGAATTCATTGTTCCATCAATGATGGCAAGCTGTCCTGGCCCAGATGCAGCATAACAGGCCCAAACCATGATACTACCACCACCATGTTTCACAGATGAGATAAGGTTATTATGCTGGAATGCAGTGTTTTCCTTTCTCCAAACATAACGCTTCTCATTTAAACCAAAAAGTTCTATTTTGGTCTCATCCATCCACTAAACATTTTTTCCAATAACCTTCTGGCTTGTACGTGATCTTTAACAAACTGCAGATGAGCAGCAACTCCATGTTCTTTTTGGAGAGCAGTGGCTTTCTCCTTGCAACCCTGCCATGCACACCATTGTTGTTCAGTGTTCTCCTGATGGTGGACTCATGGACATTAACATTAGCCAATGTAAGAGAGGCCTTCAGTTGCTTAGAAGTTACCCTGGGGTCCTTTGTGACCTTGCCGACTATTACACGCCTTGCTCTTGGAGTGATCTTTGTTGGTCGACCACTCCTGGGGAGGGTAACCATGGTCTTGAATTCTCACCATTTGTACACAATCTGTCTGACTGTGGATTGGTGGAGTCCAAACTCTTTAGAGATGGTTTTGTAACCTTTTCCAGCCTGATGAGCATCAACAACGCTTTTTCTGAGGTCCTCAGAAATCTCCTTTGTTGGTGCCATGATACACTTCCACAAACATGTGTTGTGAAGCTCAGACATTGATAGATCCCTGTTCTTTAAATACAACCCCGATTCCAAAAAAGTTGGGACAAAGTACAAATTGTAAATAAAAATGGAATGCAATGATGTGGAAGTTTCAAAATTCCATATTTTATTCAGAATAGAACATAGATAACATATCAGATGTTTAAACTGAGAAAATGTATAATTTAAAGAGAAAAATTAGGTGATTTTTAAATTTCATGACAACAACACATCTCAAAAAAGTTGGGACAAGGCCATGTTTACCACTGTGAGACATCCCCTTTTCTCTTTACAACAGTCTGTAAACGTCTGGGGACTGAGGAGACAAGTTGCTCAAGTTTAGGGATAGGAATGTTAACCCATTCTTGTCTAATGTAGGATTCTAGTTGCTCAACTGTCTTAGGTCTTTTTTGTCGTATCTTCCGTTTTATGATGCGCCAAATGTTTTCTATGGGTGAAAGATCTGGACTGCAGGCTGGCCAGTTCAGTACCCGGACCCTTCTTCTATGCAGCCATGATGCTGTAATTGATGCAGTATGTGGTTTGGCATTGTCATGTTGGAAAATGCAAGGTCTTCCCTGAAAGAGACGTCGTCTGGATGGGAGCATATGTTGCTCTAGAACCTGGATATACCTTTCAGCATTGATGGTGTCTTTCCAGATGCATAAGCTGCCCATGCCACACGCACTAATGCAACCCCATACCATCAGAGATGCAGGCTTCTGAACTGAGCGCTGATAACAACTTGGGTCGTCCTTCTCCTCTTTAGTCCGAATGACACGGCGTCCCTGATTTCCATAAAGAACTTCAAATTTTGATTCGTCTGACCACAGAACAGGTTTCCACTTTGCCACAGTCCATTTTAAATGAGCCTTGGCCCAGAGAAGACGTCTGCGCTTCTGGATCATGTTTAGATACGGCTTCTTCTTTGAATTATAGTGCTTTAGCTGGCAACAGTGGCTGGCACGGTGAATTGTGTTCACAGATAATGTTCTCTGGAAATATTCTTGAGCCCATTTTGTGATTTCCAATACAGAAGCATGCCTGTATGTGATGCAGAGCTGTCTAAGGGCCCGAAGATCACGGGCACCCAGTATGGTTTTCCGGCCTTGACCCTTACGCACAGAGATTCTTCCAGATTCTCTGAATCTTTTGATGATATTATGCACTGTAGATGATGATGATGTGTTCAAACTCTTTGCAGTTTTACACTGTCGAACTCCTTTCTGATATTGCTCCACTATTTGTCGGCGCAGAATTAGGGGGATTGGTGATCCTCTTCACATCTTTACTTCTGAGAGCCGCTGCCACTCCAAGATGCTCTTTTTATACCCAGTCATGTTAATGACCTATTGCCAATTGACCTAATGAGTTGCAATTTGGTCCTCCAGCTGTTCCTGGAGGATATATTTTTTTTAATGACCCAACCCTGATCTATACTTCTCCACAACTTTGTCTCTGACCTGTTTGGAGGCTCCTTAGTTTTCATGTTGCTTGCTTCATAGTGTTGCAGAGTCAGGGTCCTGTTCATCATGTGACAGATCATGTGACACTTTGATTGCACACAGGTGGATCTTAATCAACTAATTATGTGACTTATAAACTGAATTGGTTGGACCCGCTCTTATTTAGGGGTTGCATATGAAAGGGGGTGAATACCTATGCACACTCCAGATTTCTGTTTTTTCATCTTAATTATTGTTTGTGTCACAATAAAACAACAATTTGCACCTTTAAAGTCGTAGGCATGTTGTGTAAATCAAATGGTATTAACCCTCCAAAAATCCATTTTACTTCCAGCTTGTAATGCGACAAAACAGGACAAACACCAAGGGGGATGAATACTTTTGCAAGACACTGTATGCAGCCGCATGTTCCATGCAAGGATATAAACACAATAGTTACAGTAGGAGGAAGGAAGAAACTGAATACTCAGAAATGAATAAATGCCTACTTTGTCATATAGTGTGGGACTCGCACTGGTCTAGTCCTGGTCTTGACTTGGTCTCATTCTGCCTTGCTGTTGGTCTTGGTCTTGGTCTCAACCCATCAAAGTCTTGGTCTTGTCTCGGTCTCGATACACTCTGGTCTTGGTCATGGCTTGGTCTCGGTTTAGGTGGTTTTGACTACAGCAACACTGGGTTTTGGTGATAAATTTTATTTCTCTAACACTAGCATTAATTCATTACTTAGCATTAATTCATTTTCTCATTATCTTACATACCAAATGGTGTGAATTATTTTTATATAAGTATGTCTCATCAAATAATAATATTGCTTATACAGAAAAAGGACTAGCAGGCAACACCTATAAGCTGCTAAGGCTGCTAAAAAGCTGCTACACTGACTATTTGTATGCACATTTCTTAGCATGAATAGAGTAATATGTATCAGCCCATATGATTTTTGCCATTGTACATCTGGACATGTACCGTAAGTCCCTCTAAACAATGTTGGATCCAAAAATCTCAAGCAGTCAAACTTGCATGTAAAACACGATGGGGTGTGCTGTTATAGGAAAATCATCAACATGGGGAAGGTGGGATTTGCTCCTTTTAATCTCATCTCATTATCTCTAGCCGCTTTATCCTTCTACAGGGTCGCAGGCAAGCTGGAGCCTATCCCAGCTGACTACGGGCGAAAGGCGGGGTACACCCTGGACAAGTCGCCAGGTCATCACAGGGCTGGCACATAGACACAGACAACCATTCACACTCACATTCACACCTACGGTCAATTTAGAGTCACCAGTTAACCTAACCTGCATGTCTTTGGACTGTGGGGGAAACCGGCGCACCCGGAGGAAACCCACGCAGACACGGGGAGAACATGCAAACTCCGCACAGAAAGGTCCTCGCCGGCCACGGGGCTCGAACCCAGACCTTCTTGCTGTGAGGCGACAGCGCTAACCACTACACCACCGTGCCACCCTGGTCCTTTTAATATCATAGCAATTTGTAATTGCTAGCATTTTCTTTTTAATTAAAGGATGACAGAATTTTTTTTTTTATCACTTTACAGTACTGTGCAGGCGGCACGGTGGTGTAGTGGTTAGCACTGTCGCCTCACAGCAAGAAGGTCCTGGGTTCGAGCCCCGTGGCCGGCGAGTGCCTTTCTGTGTGGAGTTTGCATGTTCTCCCTGTGTCCGCGTGGGTTTCCTCCGGATGCTCCGGTTTCCTCCAAAGACATGCAGGTTAGGTTAACTGGTGACTCTAAATTGAGCGTAGGTGTGAATGTGAGTGTGAATGGTTGTCTGTGTCTATGTGTCAGCCCTGTGATGACCTGGCGACTTGTCCAGGGTGTACCCCGCCTTTCACCCGTAGTCAGCTGGGATAGGCTCCAGCTCGCCTGCGACCCTGTAGAAGGATAAAGCGGCTAGAGATAATGAGATGAGATGAGATGAGATGAGATGAGATGAGATGAGTACTGTGCAAAAGTCTTAGGCTCCGTATTTTTTTTCCATACCAACTTTGTTATGGATTTCTATTTTATGACTTCTACATTATCAAGTCAGTACAAAAACATTTTCGAGTTCCAAACGTTCGTTCATTTTCCAGCACAAAATTAAATGTTACAGAAAAAAAAAATTATCTGAGCAGCATATTACACAAGAGAGCACTTTTCAGATTCAAAAAGAAAACATAATGAAGGCTGCTGGGTTTTGGTGCAAAATGAAGATGCGAGTGTGACACTCAAAGTGTCCAGAAGAACTGTGGCTGGTTCTGGAAGATGCTCAGTAAAACCTACAGATCATTTCCGCATAAAACTGAACTCATTGGACCTCAGACTACTTTTTTTTTTTTAAGCAAAGCATCATCTCACACCAAATATTGACTTTGTTTAATTTATTATGGCTTACTGATTACTGTTTATAGTATTTTTTTAAAATCTTGAAACATTTCATTTTTAAGCCATTTTTGGTTGACAGCATTTCTTTACATGTGCTTAAGACTTTTGCACAGCACTGAATCCTTGACTTACAAGTAATATCAAAGCAAAGTAGAAACCCGGATGTCGGCCATGTTGGTGGATATACAAATGTGGGATCAAGCGACATTCCATACAAAACATAGTAATGCGTGCACAACTCTCTTTGTTTTTCCACTGCTTTAAGCGTTCTTTTAGCGATGCCATATCTTTGTGCTGTATGTGGTCGTGGTCACAATAGTACTCGTGACCGTGGCACGTTCCGATTTTTTAGAATTCCGTTCGTGATTCGGAAAGAGGGCGAGGAAACTCTGAGGCTTAGTACGGAGAGGAGACGAGCACGGCTGAACAACATCGGCAGGGCTGATCTAACAGAGGCTAAAACCAAAACGGCTCATGTTTGCAGTGATCATTTTATCTCAGGTGAGATTCAAAAGCTTTCTCGATAATATCATGGAAGAATTTTATTTCCTGTTGCTAGAATTTTGCTATAAAATGAGCATTATCTTGTCGTGGTTCACTCGGTCGTTGTTATAATTTTAACACGTGTATTACCATTTCGCTTCTAGGAGCGCCAGCAAAATTACATGATAGAAACAATCCAGACTGGGCACCCAGTCAGAACATGAGTTATGTTTCTTCCAAGGTCGGACTTGATTCTTTGGCAGCCAAACCAGATAGAACGCAATATCTGCGTGCTCAATGGTTGGTAGAAGCATTTTATCTTCAGAAAAGTCCGACTTTTTTAAATAATATGGGTCAAAACCTCACATATCTATCTCCTCTTTGTATCGAATCTTCGCTCGAACGTTCAAATCGTGGTAATGGTGAGAAAATTCAGCATTGTTTACAGACACGCTTTCAGTGGCTGCCATCCTAGTTGCTTTGTATATCCACCATCATGGCGGACGCTCATGACGTAGCACATTTTGATCACGTGGTTGCAAGTCATCTATATTTACATTTAATGCCGTGGAAGGTTTGCAAAACAAAAAAGTAGATCTTGCTATCACAGAGGTTTCATCGCCAGCCTCTTTTTTTCTCTCTTGACATTAAAACAACAACAACAACAAATGCAAATTGTCATCTCGGTCCTGAAAACCTTCCTGCACTTGAAGTTACACCTGAGTTACATCGGAGTCTTATGAAGCTCTGACGCTCAAGAGTCCTTCCAAAAATGTGAAACATCTCATCTCATTATCTGTAGCCGCTTTATCCTTCTACAGGGTCGCAGGCAAGCTGGAGCCTATCCCAGCTGACTACGGGCGAAAGGCGGGGTACACCCTGGACAAGTCGCCAGGTCATCACAGGGCTGACACATAGACACAGACAACCATTCACACCTACGGTCAATTTAGAGTCACCAGTTAACCTAACCTGCATGTCTTTGGACTGTGGGGGAAACCGGAGCACCCGGAGGAAACCCACGCGGACACGGGGAGAACATGCAAACTCCACACAGAAAGGTCCTCGCCGGCCCCGGGGCTCGAACCCAGGACCTTCTTGCTGTGAGGCGACAGCGCTAACCACTACACCACCGTGCTGCCCCAATGTGAAACATTAAACAGAAATCTTCACCATATCGACGGTTATACAGGTTTTCTACCTGTTTACATTTCACACCATACAAGTCCCTGTATCAATGGTATGATTTAAATAATATCCGAATAATTACGTGCATTCATATAAAACCTGATATAAACCCTGCAAGCAGATACAGTCAGAGCTGCTGTTATAGAAAATAAATCCCCACTTCCTGACCAATCAGAATGAAGCATTCAACGAATAAGATTTTAAAATAAACAATGCTTTGGCGTATAATTATATGCATAAACACACCAGCGTTTCAGCTTGACATGTCTTGTTATTTTCTTTCCCCTGCTAACCACATTAACCTTTCCCACTTTAGCATTTCCACCAGCTTCCTTCGTTTCCCAGCTCTCTGTCTGCTCAGAGTGAGGTTCGAGGTGTGTGATCGTGCGGCGGTGAACCCCATGTATTATCTCAAACATGAGGTGACATGTTAATGACTTAATAGTGCAATCTGCCAAATAATAATCACAGCCTGTCAACACCGTCTCCAGCAAAATGTTTACAGGTGGGGCAGTAATGTACGCTGACAGTAATCCGAATAAAAATGAATTTACTGCCGTTGTCTCATTTGCAGTAAATTTTCACATCTCTAACGTGCAACTGGCACCGTGCGAAGCCACACATATGGGAGTGCGCCCGCACACGTGCACACACACACACACATTACCCTTGGCTGCTGCTTCAGCAAGCTGGCTCACTTTATACTAAGGGGACTTTAAGGAAGAACAAATCAGGAAAGAATGAAAAAAGAGAGAAAGAAAGAGATTGAAGACGCTCGCACCAGAACGTGTAAAGCCACACTTCTATTAACTAAGTGCAGGACAGATGTAGTGCCATTGTAGGATGTTTAAATAATCCACGTCAGAGGTGAAGATTGAAAATTCGGGTATGATGCTGCATTGTCATGTGTGTACCATGAGCAAAATGATATACAACATCAAAAGTATTGCGTCCAGTATATGAGCTGAACTTTAAAACGAACACAATAACTTGGCACTGTAAATTTTATTCATCAGACATTCGCCATAAGATGGAGAAATGTATTATTTGAGTGATTCCACACTTATGGGTACTGAAATGGGGACATGAACTTATTTTTAAAAAATCACCTAAAACCATTTCTTTTTTTACCATCAGGTCACAAAACATGTAATCTTTAATGAATGATATGTTAAAAGATAACTTTAATTTTCTGAGATGTAATAAAAACATATTTATATGCCAAAGTCAAGCCTATGAGTTCCAAAATGATGTCTGTTACATTACTTCTGTTACGATCGTCCATCTCGCGTCTTTTACAAATTAATTACAATCTAGCTATATACCATGTTAATCTTATTGAAAGAATGTGTATGTTTATTCTACTACACATGTTTATTAATTATATTTGCTAAAACATCACCTTCCTAGGTTTCAAAAAGTAATTCTACATTGTTAAAATTGAGAATATATATGTCCACAACACTTCTGTTACGTTCTGACTTTGGCATATAAATATGTTTTTATTACATCTCAGAAAATTAAAGTTATCTTTTAACATATCATTCATTAAAGATTACATGTTTTGTGACCTGATGGTAAAAAAAGAAATGGTTTTAGGTGAATTTTTAAAAATAAGTTCATGTCCCCATTTCAGTACCCATAAGCGTGGAATCACTCATATATGAAAAATAAAACGCAAATTCAAGGGGTAACTTAGCGACTGTATAGTTTGATAAAGCAAGCAATCAAAAAAACCTCAACCTCACCAAACACTATTCGAAACACCGATACACCTCCTCATTCATGCAATTACCTAATCAGCCAATCATGTGGCAGCAGTACGATGCAAAACAAAATAATGCAGATACAGGTCAACAGTTTCGGGTAATGTTCACATCAACCATCAGAATGGGGAAAAATGTGATCTCAGTGATTTTGACTGTGGCATGACTATGGGTGCCAGACGGGCTGGTTTGAGTATTTCCATAACTGCTGATCTCCTGGGATTTGCACACACACAACAGTGTCTAGAGTTTAACCGAGAATGATGCAATAAAGAAAAAAAAAAACATCTAGTGAACAGCAGTTCTACAGACGGAAACACCTTGTTGATGAAAAAGGTCAGTGGAGAATAGCCAGACTGGGTGGATTTGACAGAAACGCTGCAGTAACTCAGTAGCAATTGTATCGAACAGAAAAGCATCTCAGAATACATAACACATTGAACAGTGAGGGAGATGAGTTACAGCAGCAGAAGACCACATCAGGTTTCACTTCTGAGGCTGCAGTGGGCACAGGATCAGCAGAACCGGATAGTTTAAGACTGGGAAAATGCAGCCTGGTGTGATGAATCTAGATTTCTGCTGAAGCACACAGATGGAGGAGTCAGAATTTGGTTCTTCTTCTTCTTTACCCCATAGCCAGCAAGAGCTGTCGGGGCACCACTGATGCCCCTAGGGCGTTTAAACTTGGTGGCGCTCATCCCTCTCCAAGCTTGATAAATGGACAAATTAGAGTAGCCAGTTAGCCTAACTGCATGTCTTTGGGCTGCAGAGGAAACTGGAGCACCCGGAGGAAACCCATGCAAACACTGGGAGAACATGCAAACTCCACACAGAACCCCCCTCATCAGCCATGAGGTCTGAACCCAGAACCTTCTTACTGTGAGGCAACAGTGCTAACCACTACACCACCCAGAATTTGGTTACAACCACATGAATCCATGGACCCAAGCTGCCTTGTGTCAACAGCCCAGGCTGGTGGAGGTGGTATAATGTTGTGGGGAATGTTTTCTTGGCACATTGCATGAATGTTACAGTCACAAAGCAAAAGTAATCTCTCATTGGTTTCATGAACAACATGAACAATGAGTTCAGTGTTTTTCAGTGGCCTTTCCAGTCACCAAACCTGAATCCAATCGCCAATCCTTTGGGATGGTAGAATGGGAGATTCATAGCATCAACGTGGACCTGAAAAATCTACAGGAAGTGCAGGGGTTAAATTGGGCCGGGGCTGTCCGGGGCTGAGCCCCGGCACATAAGCTCGGAGCGGATGGCATATGATCACGCACACATCAAAAGCAACAAACCTTTTTCACGATTTTCAGTTCTGAATAATTAAATATCGTTTTATTAATCAATAAACCCATGACTTTTATGAGATAGATCATAGTTTTCCTGATAACAAGACGACCTGTCAAAGCTATTTAGAACAGAACTTGCGATCAGAGATTCTGGTTTCTGGAACACTGCGTGGGTTGCCAATTCCGCTTTTTATAAGCGACTTTGGGGTTTCTTTTTTTGTAAGCTCGCTTTAAAAAAAAATCAGAAGTCATGGTTTGCGGGTTTTTGGGCTTGTGTTTCAGTGTTGTGACTTGTTTATAATTTTCTCCGTACACCGTCTCCCCTTTTACCTGCATACGATCCTAATCCATCAGAGGTGCTTGAACGAACTGTCTGTGCATTTGGCGAGTTCAATTTCCATAGTCCCCAGTTATCGACAGAAATTAGCCAGGGGGAAGGGGGAGATGTCAGTTAAAGTTAGCTACTGAGATTGACCAAAAGTTGAGCCTAACGTTGCCTCAAGTTAGCTACCTTTGGCAAACATAAACAAAACACTCGTCTTGTTCTCTAGCCTTAATTAACTGTCGATACAGTCAATTTCACTTTTATACAAGAAGGTTAATAAATTGTTTTGTTGTCTTGGATTTTTAGAGGTCAGCAGCTAAAGGTTAAAAATGAGGAAAGCAAAGAGGAGGAAGCTTACAGATTTCTTCAAAAGGTGGGCAGCATCATATTTTTTATTATTAAAAACAAAATCTCAAATAAAACTGAAGAGGGGAAAAATAATACTGATCTAAATATGTTGTGTTTTTATTTTTAGACAGTATGTGTTTAGCAAAACACATACTGTCTAAAAATAAAAACACAACATATTTAGATCAGTATTATTTTTCCCCTCTTCAGTATTATTTGATATTTTGTTTTTAACAATAAAAAATATGATAATGATTATGTTCACTGTATTGTTAATATTATTAGTGTTTTATTATTTATTGTTAATATTTAATTTAATGTTAATTTATTATTATTTATTGTTAATATTATTAGTGTATTATTAGTGTAATTATTATTGTTATTATTATGTATTCAGTTATTTATTTGGCATGTGGTGCTTTTTGTATTGTCTAGAACATACATAAGATGAGCATATTATAGCAGCAAAATAGAAGCACAATCATTTGAATGCAGCAAAACTTTTGCTGCATTCAAATGATTGTGCTTCTATTTTGCTGCTATAATATGCTCATCTTATGTATGTTCTAGACAATACAAAAAGCACCACATGCCAAATAAATAATTGAATACATAATAATAACAATAATAATAAATGCTTCCAATGTTATAGTGTTGTTTGTATTTGGTTGCATTCACTGCATGAATATATTTGATTGACAATTTGACTGACAGTGTTTTGGCATATTTAACATTTATCCTCCAAAATAAATCAACTGTTTTGGTTTAAGATTGTGCAAGCCTTCAAATTTTCTCACTGAACATTTCTCCTTCACATTTTTCACCTGTAGGCATGTGACAAGATTTAACATGATATTGCTCAACCTACCTCTGTAAAGTCAGCTAACAACTTATTAAAATGCACCAGAATTCAGCAAATAACATGTATGATAATAAAAAACTTCTGGGGGAGGACCCCCAGACCCCCCACTAATCATTTCCTTCAAACCAATGTACAACAACCTGTACAATCTGTTACATTGGCCAACCAATCTACATTCAAACTGCCATAATGTGTAGGGGGGCACTACAAGACACACATAGGCCTACAACACACAGATAAGGTGTATATCTCTGTGCAATATGATATGGTTATCAAATTAGAGGGTTATTTTCCAAAAAGTATATTGGGGCAGGGCGGCGGGGGCAGGGGCGGGTACGAGGCAGAGCCCCCCCCACATAACCAATCCCAATTTAACCCCTGAGGAAGTGCATGATGCAATCATGTCAACATGGACCAGAATCTCAAAGGAATGTTTGGAGACATCTTGTGGAATCCATGACATGGGGAATTGAGGTTATTTTGAGAGCAAAGGCTATACCCAGTATTAGTATAGTGTGCCTACTAAATATAGATATATAGTTAGTTAATTTGCACTAGCAGTGGTAGCACAAATTGTTACTGTCTCTCAGGATCTTTTGACTTTCTTCTTTTTCCTCTTCTTCTTCGTTGTCATCTTCTTCTTCTTCTTCTTCTCTTAACATTTTTTAGGATGCTATTTCTCCCTCAGTTTTCAACCAATCATCATCAAATTTCACATGCAGAATACTTCTGGGCTGAATTACGTTCTTATGACTTTTGGTGCTGATCTGGATCACCGAACCAGAATGATCCATGAAAAACAGGCTTTTTTTCCTCACTAAGTGCCATTCTCTATCTCTGACTGTTCTGGATCTATAGGGTACAGTGACCAGACATCCCGGTTTGTAAGAGCTAGTGCAAATCACTGTGACTTTAATCACAGTATCTATCTGGCTTTTGTTTTGCCCTTACTTTATATGACTGAACATTTTAATTCAATTCAAATGAAACATGCATTTTTACTTGTCAACAGGTACATGCAACACTTTACATGTGATACATAACTTAAAAATGTACATTTTATATATTGTAGATAGATAGATAGATAGATAGATAGATAGATAGATAGATAGATAGATAGATAGATAGATAGATAGATAGATATGGAACTGGATGAACTTGAATTTGGCCCCCCTAAAAAAAAATTGGATTCAATTGTTCTGACAAATTGGTAATTTAAAGAGCAAAAAGTAGATTGTGTTTCAGACATTTAATCAGCGAGGCATTAGTTCATTTATCAAGCATTGTATAATTTGTGGTTGAGTGTTCCTGTGTTTTCCACAGTAATAGCATATCTAGCCGTGCTCTCTTGGGCTATGCTCAGCTAATTAATGTGTGTCTGAATCCTATTGCATTATCTAGATTGGACCTGCTGTACACTACACTGACTACAATAGTAATGGAGCACAACACTGTTACATGGAAGCCAAAGGTAATTCTAGGTCGATAAGTCTTTAGCAGGGGGGGAAAAAAAAGTTGCATTAATTTAATAGCTTATAATATCATTTTAAAGTGAAAGTTGTAGGAGAAATTGGATCCAATAATGGTCAATAGCCAGTTTACTGCTACTTCACAAATACACTGACTATTAGAAAAAAAGGTTTAAAGGGGTTTCTGATTAGAAAGGCTCCATTTCAGAGGATAAGAACCCTTAACTGGTGAAAGAACCAAAAGGAAAATGTGTAAATGTATATTTTATGTCTATAGATATGAAGACACACACCAGGAGATTATCTCATTTTGTTTAAGGTCACATTTCTTTTGGTAATTTTGTACATTCAATAATAATAATAATAATAATCTCATCTCATTATCTCTAGCCGCTTTATCCTGTTCTACAGGGTCGCAGGCAAGCTGGAGCCTATCCCAGCTGACTACGGGCGAAAGGCGGGGTACACCCTGGACAAGTCGCCAGGTCATCACAGGGCTGACACATAGCCACAGACAACCATTCACACTCACATTCACACCTACGCTCAATTTAGAGTCACCAGTTAACCTAACCTGCATGTCTTTGGACTGTGGGGGAAACCGGAGCACCCGGAGGAAACCCATGCGGACACGGGGAGAACATGCAAACTCCACACAGAAAGGCCCTCGCCGGCCACAGGGCTCGAACCCAGGACCTTCTTGCTGTGAGGCGACAGCGCTAACCACTACACCACCGTGCCGCCTAAATCAAGACTCGTATAAATATTCATTGAAGTTAAATTGAAACTGAAAACAGATAGAGATTTTTAATGAGATCAGAGTCAGAAAATGACCTAAAAAAAAAAATCAATGAACAGTCTGTTCTCAAAATGTGCATCCTCTTTAAAATTTATCAAAAAAGTGGAAAAAATAGAAACTTAATATCAAGTGTTGCTCAGATATGCTTAATTTATCTTTCCAATTGACTACAACAATTTGTTCATTTTTAATTGATCACAATATTGATGGACCTGCCAGGTTTAATTCAGCCAAGAGTGAAAAGACAAATAAAAGCCAGCGGAGGTCTCTCAGTGTGGGTAAAACAGGCAGGCTGGAGGTGTGTGCCTCTGATTGGATTGTTGTCACGCTGATGAATATGCAAAGATCTGGGTTGCTAAAAAGGGCAGCTAGGATGGGTGGGCATGTGGTGGCATGTGTTTTGTTTTGGGAAAATGTGCATTTGCCTCTATAAAGGTCAGTGCATATGTACATGAAAGCACAAAATCTGTGTGTTTTCTTTCCACCAAAGTGCTCATAATACCCCTTATTATTTAATGTATAACCTTTATATGAGATTAAATATATGACGTGACTAAACGGCCAGCGATTGACTCAGGTTTGCTGATGACACACATTCAGTGGAACATTGCATATGACTCTAACTACAACAGAGTTCGCATCCCTCTTTTCTAATGACCTATTTTCCCTTTCAACCAGCTCTGATTAGGAACCGTGAGCTGTCCGTGCCAGCCAGAGCTGGAGCAGGATATTAGTGGTGATGGTGATGGCACCATCTGTGGGTAGGAGCTGATGATGCAAGGCTCACTGAGAGGCCAATAAATGTGTCCCTGACTGGTGTTCAAGATGCAGCCACTGCTGCAGTTCACTCTCACACACTTACTTCCTCCTGTATTCGTGCTGGAACATGATAAAGCAAATTTGTTTTGGGGAAGCAACCCGAATCTACAAATGCAGAAACATTATGTCATGTTTTATACCTTAGTCACATCCCATAACGTTACATAAAGCAGTAATGCTTTTCCTTAATGTTCTCTTCACTGATAATATTTAACACAACAGTTAACTTCAACAAGCCATGAACTCCAGCACTGTATTGATGCTTTTTTTTTAAATAATAAGCCAAATATCCCAAATAATAAACATCTACATAAACCAGTGATTCCATTAAATGAGTAAAATGAAGCCCACGATGATCAGTATGAACCAGTACATTAGTGAACATGTCTGTGGTTATTAAATGGTTAAATTCAGAATTATTGAACAGAATTCAGCATTTAGCAATATTTCCATCATGCATTTGCAAAACATCAATCAATCAATGCAGTTCTATCAAGTTAATATTTAAATAAACAGCAAATAGTACATGTTAATTTCTTACTTAACTGCTAATTGTAATTGTAATTGTAATTTATTTCATATCAGGGACAGTGCACAAAAAAAAAAAAAACATTAATCTTGTACAACAAGATAATATGCTTTGTGCCAGGTTATAGCAGATTGCTACTTTCCGCCTGCAGTCCCTGGGCAAGTTGATGGAATAATGGATACAAAAAACCCCACATATTAATAATAAATAATTTGGTTTCTGAATATACTTATTTATGGTTTATTAACCCTGAAGCTCATTGTTTGGTCATGTGTTGATGAATTCTTGATTCTGATTGTTCAGAAGGACTTTCTTTGTTATCTGTAAAAGTGGTTCAGACCATAGCTCTGGCAACATGGTTTAGATTAATCTATTAATCAGAATCATTTATCTTTTATTATTATTATTATTATTCCATCCATCCATTATATGTAGCTGCTTATCCTGTGCAGGGTTGTGGCCAAGCTGGAGCCTATCCCAGCTGACTACACTGTAAACCCGAATAAGTTGAGTTTACTTAAAAAAATTGAGGAAAGTGGTTGCCTTAAAAAAAATAAGTAATTATTAATGATTGAATTGAGTACCTTAAACTTACAATCTTCTGGTAAGTTTAAGGTACTCAATTCAATCATTAATAATTACTTATTTTTTTTAAGGCAACCACTTTCCTCAATTTTTTTAAGTAAACTCAACTTATTCGGGTTTCCAGTGTACGGGCGAAAGGCGGGGTACACCCTGGACAAGTCGCCAGGTCATCTCAGGGCTGACACATAGACACAGACAACCATTCACACTCACATTCACACCTACGGTCAATTTAGAGTCACCAGTTAACCTACCTGCATGTCTTTGGACTGTGGGGGAAACCGGAGCACCCGGAGGAAACCCACGCGGACACGGGGAGAACATGCAAACTCCAGAACCTTCAGAACCTTCTTGCTGTGAGGCGACAGTGCACTCTCTCTCTTTCTCTCTCGTATATATATATATATATATATATATATATATATATATATATATATATATATATATATATATATATATCACTGTAGATTTCTATTTTATGACTTATTTGACATTTTATGACATTTTGACATTATTGACATTATTGAGTCAGTAGAAAAAATATTTTAGAGTTCCAAACATTTTTTTTTTCCAGCACATCACACAAAATTAAATGCTACAGGAAAAAAAAAAAAAGTTTGTATCTGAGCAGCATATAACCCAAGAGAGCACTTTTCAGATTTAAAAAAAGAAAACATAATGAAGGCTGCTGGGTTTTGGTGCAAAATGAAGAAGCGAGTGTGACAGTCAAAGTGTCCAGAAGAACTGGGGCTGGTTCTGTCAGATGCTCAGTAAAACCTACAGATCATTTCCGCATAAAACTGCACACATTGTACCTGAGACTATATATATATTTTTTTAAAGCAAAGCATCGTCTCACACCAAATATTGACTTTGTTTCATTTATTATGTCTTACTGATTACTGTTTATAGTATTTTTTTTAATTTTGAACATTTCATTATTTTAAGCCATTTTTGGTTGACAGCTCTCTCTCTCTCTCTCTCTCTCCATATACAATTTGTCGATACGGTGACATTTTCTGTGGAGAGATGTTTATTTAGCATTTTCAGAATATCTTCCGAAAGTCTTCAGTGTCAGCACTTTGTATCTGTCAGAGGTAAGACTGTAACATTAGGGTTTCTACGTGAATGACTTCAGGATGGAGGGATTTGCACTTTGTGGCTTCTTGGTAACATGAAAAGCTTGATTCGTTTTGTCTTATTAACTTATAAAACCTAACTGATAACAAGAACTATGTTTTGCTGCTGTTCCATAGCATTCAACATAACTATAAATGGGGGAAAAGTATAATTGTCATTCTTTAATAATTACATAATAAAAGTTTTTGACAAATTGCTGTGGTAGAAGAGGAATAAAACACTGTTCATGCAGCTGTGATATATAATCAACGTCATGGTGATAAGACTAACACCGCTTTACATCTCCGATTTGCATCACATCGTCCTGTCATTGTTTATTTTCCTATTACAGTATTCTCACAAGCATTTTATTCCTTACATAATGAACTAAATACTGTTAGTTAAATGAACCTATATGTAAATTGTTTCCCATGAAGAAATGATCTGAAATGTATAACTACACCAGTGCACTCTTAAATGAGAAACAGCCAAATGCAGCTTGCAGTCTCAGTGACTGGCATGACCATGGGCACTGGCAGCAGTAATGGCATGGAGCAATAAGCCAGTGTGTTAATTCTGTCCCTCAGCCAGCATCGCTCACAGCCAGTCCTGCAGGGTCAGGACAGCTCACAGTTCAGTATTTTTTTCAACTATAGGACACCCAGTTCACCTCAGGAATTGCCTGGTAATTAGCTGGTGCCTTGAATCAGTTGTGTTTGTGCAGGAAAAACATTAACTTGGGCAAGATGGTGGCCCTGGAGGACGAAAGTTGAGGAAGACCGCTCTAAGCCACTTACCTTACATTAAATCTCAGGTATCAGCTCCCTTAGGAAATCTTTAAGCTACTGTATTTTATACAACTCAACACCATTCTGCAATCTTTTCACATAATTTCTCACCACTGAACCACACATTGCCTATTTTCTTCCATATTTTTGTCGAAGGTGCCTAAAAACAACAGGTGTGGCGGCTCCAGTGGAGGATGTGCATTGGTCTCTGGTGTTCGGGCTGTGCAGAACTCATCTGGAGAGTCTTGTCGGACTGGGACTTCTGCTGGAATCAGTCATGGATCTCTCCCCAGGCCCACACAACGCTTATTAACTCAGTGCCAGCAGCGCTGGTGCAGCTAACTCGTGCCAAATCACTCAGAGAGTGCTTTCTTTTTCTTTTCATCTGATTTCCTGTTCATCTCCTTTGAGAGAACTTTTTTTTTTGTGGTGGGCTACTGTTTTGATATTTGGGTGGACGCACCGTTAGCAAGACATTATTCTTCAAGCTCAGTAGTGTGAAGCGGTGTAATGATATTTATCAATTTTTTTAGACTTTTTTTTTTTGTAAGAACATAAACAGCACATTACTCACTTTTTTAATGTGGAAAAAAGTGATTAAAATGAACCTCTGTGATTATAAATATATTTTCATGATAATTCTAGTAGAGAAGCTTACTGTATGTGATGAGAAATTGGTACAAAATCAAACAAGTGATGGCAATGTGGCTGGGTTTATTTTGTTTCCCTACAATTAAAGTTTTATGAAAAAAGGGACAAAACCCCTAAATTCTTCCAACTTTTCATACAAATTGAATTGTAAAATCTGCGAGTGTGAGCCCACGCTAATTGTACCAATCTAACCGTTTCTAAATGTCCTTATTCTGTTGCATCTGTGTCTGAAAAAGTCCCAATTCAATTTAACTCAATTAACTGATACTGTGAACATAACCATTCTCGAGAAAGGATTTAGGATCCTCCTTAGAATCACAGGCACACACATGGACATACACACACGTTGAATATTCACCACACACATCTTTTCATGGCTATTATTGCCCCGTCACTTTAGGCCAGTCTTTGGGGGGGGGGAATCCCACCATCAGTGGCAGATCATTTAAACCCTTGAGTAAAAGGACCGAGCAGCGTCTGCCTTTTCAGCCACATTTCCAAGGCCACGATCTTACTTGCAAAACTCCTTATTAGTCGCTCACTCCGGGGCCCTGCAGCAGCCGTAGCAAGGCTTCTGCGCCTCATAGGTGGGCTTCTGTTCAGGAGTGACAGCACCGAAGCCCTCCAGCACTTAGCCTCCACAATCATCCTCATCTCCCAAATTGTCCTGGAAGGAGCAACGTGCTCGGATTTGTCTAGGGCTGTTTTGTCCAAACTGGGGCACAGATGGGATAATGACTTTTACAAACAGCATTTTGATGAGAGGTGGGGAAAAGAGAGAGGGAGAGATAGAAAAAAAAGAGGAATCATATGTAAAATGCACAAAGGCTCGCATAAGCACGTTGGGAGCTGCATCTGGAACAAACTAAAAAGATGTTTAATAATTTAGAAGCAAGCAGGCAGGCCTGATGCAGCTGTTGTGTGCAGGGGAGCATGAAAGGCTTTTCAGTGACAGCTGGCTCCTGCTTCTCCCTCGGTTGTGGCGTGGCAAGGAGACGGCAGATTTGGGATTAGCCAATCCCTGCTACTCTCGCCCATCTGCCACCAAGACCTCATCTCCTAACTCTGCCATACAATAAAGGGGAGAGAGAGAGAGAGAGAGAGAGAGAGAGAGAGAGAGAGAGAGAGACTGGGTGGGCATAGACACAATCACAGCCAGGACAGACAGCACACACAGATACAACACAGCTCTCATAAACATATGCAGCAAGGCGAGCACGGCCGTCAGCCCCCCGAGCGTGTTTTGTTGACACGCGGCCAGTAGAGAGCTCCTCTTGCGCTGTAGCTCCAGGGCACATTTTGCCCTCCGCACATTTGCAGGAATACAAAATGTCGCTGGCCACAAACAATGCTTGGGCCTAATTGGCCGAATTAACCGAGCCATGTCTCCCATCCCCGAAATGATTAGCATAGCTCAGCTGGGAGGGTGAGAAGAGTAGTCTGTGGGTGGGGGTGGGGGGACAGGGGGTGAGGGTGACCATGGGAGTGGATAGAAGAGATTTGTTGGGGGAAGGCCAGGTGAAGTTATGTTTGCCCATGAAAGAGAAGTGATCCTGGGTACAGTCCCAGCTGGGCCTCCGTCTCCGAGTGCCAGCAAGATAGCGGTTAGCAGTGGAGGGGATTTGTAGCGCTTGGAGCTGCTCTTCTCATCCGCTCCAGACGGCTCATCTCCTGGCCAAGTGCCCTTATTTCCACAGGAGCTTGACACATCTCTCAGCTCGGTTAATCAAAAACCCCACACCAACACCACCACACTGACCACAATACAATGCCACAGAGATCCTGGGGATTTTTTTTACTTTTTATTATTTTTTTAAACACTATATATATATATATATATATATATATATATATATATATATATATATTAAAGCCTCCCTAAGCAATCCATTCTTGTCTCAAATTTTGACACTAGTTTTGCATATTTACTCGAAAATGAACCAAGTCTATATCGAGCCAAATCTATACAGACATTTCTATTCATCATTCCATCTAATATACCATATAATGAGAAAGAAATCAGCAATATTTCTATTTTCATTGAGCAGATTGCAAAATGCTGTATTTTGGGAAGTCTTCTTTTTTTTTTTTTTTTAATCCTCGAGTACCCAAGGGGGCATTGAAAATGAGGCCTTGAAATCAGGCAGTAGATTAAAACTCAAGCCCAACATAAAGAGGACCGAAGAATAAACCCTCTCTCTCTCTCTGTCTGTTTTTTTCCCCCTTTCTTTTTTTTTCCTGTGTAAATGTTCCCCAGGTGAGTTTGCCATGGGAGTGTGTGTTCAAGGTTGTGGGACAAGGTCCTGAAAGTGATAAAGCACGAAGAGGCGAGTTTATTCCTGCTCAATATGGTCTGTGATCTCGATGGAGCTCAGCCCAGCTGTCCGATCGGCTGCTGCAGATTCCCTTACCTGAATTCCATGCTGTGCTCCTCAGATCACTGCCTGTATCTCTTCGTCTTTTAAAGCCAGTCTATAGCCGAGAATCTGAGGCGTGTTAATGCGCTTTCCTTCCTGCCAGATTCCCACAAGGCTGACAACAACAAACTCCCAAAGTCAGCAAGCCAGAGAGGAATGCCGAGAATGAAAGTACACTTGTGTACCGGTAGTTAATACTCCGCTAGCCCTGGGCCATCTGATTACCTTAAAACACAAGTTCTAGATTTCACTGATTAATTATATTTTACTTAATTCCCAAGCCTTCTCCGAGTTTCTTTTTTCATTTGCACATTTTTTTCCTCTCTCTCTCTCTCTCTCTCTCGCTCTCTCCTTAACCCTCCAAGTGTTTTGGGATTGTCCAAAGGTGTCCTACTTAACTCTCCAGTTTCTTTTCTCTGATCTGCAGTAGTCGAGTCACACTGATGATCAATCAAACCAAATCTCCTCCAACACCTATGTTTAAGCCCATGAAACCACCTGTCACTGATATAAAAGGCAATTAAATTCCCAGAAGAGCATCACAGCATAGTGCATGATCAGGGTGCTTTAAAGAGACATACATCTGGTTGGAGCCATTAATATTGCGCAATCAGTCATCATACAGTATACAAGCCGTGCTTTTCAATTTTCTCACAACAAGCAATATACACGGGTTTAAAAGACGTTTCTGTTAATAACATTTGAAGCAGTTTGCTTTCACTGTTGCAAAACGCAGCATTAAAAATTCATCTCAAACATCTCAACAAACATCTCAGACACCCCACCATGTCATTAATCTCTCCATGGCCCACCTCATCTACTCTCTCTCTCTCTCTCTCTCTCTCTCTCTTTCTCTCTCTCTCTCCAGTGGCCTGAAGCTTCTCTAGGACGGACTAAAGTGACACAGAGGGAGGTGCACTGGCACTAGAACACTATTGCCGCAGGATACGTAAGACTGAAGGTGAGCCGCTTGCTCTTTCATCACTTTCCCGGATCGATGCGGTGTGGAACAGAGACCTGGGTGGCTCTCAGGGGAACAGTGGGCAGCCTCCTGCTGGGGGGCAAGCCCCGAGCGAGGGAGCAGGACGAGTAAAGAGACTCTCACTCCTCCCTCATGGACCCTTTGGTCACATATGGAGAGCACAAACACACCCAATGTTCCAAACGGTGCAGAAGGCTGCAGGGGCTGCATTTAGATTGCCTTACTGCCGTGCCATTTCTTATAAGACATGTCTCAATCCAAATGTTTGGAAAATGAAAAAGGCATTAAATGAAAATGGAAATTATGTTTCAGGAAATGTTTTGAAGAAGAAAGTACGCAGTGTTATCAAAACAGCTCCAACAAATGTGCAGAGACTGGAACATGACAATCATTTATGGGGGGGGGGGGAGCTTGAATCCAATTTCACAGCATCTTCTCTTTATCAATATTTCTATCACAGTAAAACTTTAAAATCTTGTTGTTTTTTCTTCTTCCTTCTTCAATATTTATGACCAGAGTGAATTCGGATGACTTTAATTTGCAATCTACAATGTACAAAGTCAACTGAAATAAATAAGGAAAGGGATACAAAGTTTAACATTAGGATTAGAGGCAGGGTTAAAAGATGTTTTTTTTTTTCTTAAAACCTTATTGTATTGTATTGCATTGTATTGTATTGTTGTTTTTCATTTCTTGGAATTCTCCTGAGATCTGAACAACCCACAATAGTCAGATATCTTTGGAGATCTTAAGACATCAGATTTAAGGGTACAAACTATTAAAATTTCAAGATGCTATACCTACAGCATGTGTGCATCAAATACAGGAAAAACAAACAAACCAACAAACAAACAAAAAAACTTTTTTGGTTTAAAAAAACCTTATCTATCTATCTATCTACACTACTGTTCAAAAGTTTAGGGTCACCCAGACAATTTTGTGTTTTCCATGAAAAGTCACACTTTTATTTACCACCATAAGTTGTAAAATGAATAGAAAATAGAGTCAAGACATTTTTCTGGCCATTTTGAGCATTTAATCGACCCCACAAATGTGATGCTCCAGAAACTCAGGCCAAGTTTACATTAGACCGTATCTGTCTTGTTTTCTTCGCGGATGCACTGTCCGTTTACATTAAAACACCTGGAAACGCCGGGAAACGGGAATCCGCCAGGGTCCACGTATTCAATCCAGATCGTGTCTGGTCCGGTGCTGTGTAAACATTTAGAATACGCGGATACGCGGTGCTGAGCTCTAGCTGGCGTCATCATTGGACAACGTCACTGTGACATCCACCTTCCTGATTCGCTGGCGTTGGTCATGTGATGCGACTGCTGAAAAACGGCGCGGACTTCCGCCTTGTATCACCTTTCATTAAAGAGTATAAAAGTATGAAAATACTGCAAATACCGATGCAAATACTGCCCATTGTGTAGTTATGATTGTCTTTAGGCTTGCCATCCTTCCACTTGCAAGTGGTAAGTGACGCGCATGCCCGACATGCACTGGGATCACACACACAGCGGCTCAGTCCTGAATCACAGCTCGTGCGCTCTACTCGCGCACTCTGTGAGCTGCGCAGGGCTGGAGTGCACACCCTCCAGAGGGCACTCGCTGTTCAGGGCGGAGTGATTTGGAGCGCAGGATGCCTGCGGAGCCGAGCGTATCCGTGTATTGGCGTTGCTGTGTGCACGCTAATCATGTATTGGTGTTGCTGTGTGCACGCTAATCGTTTTAAAAACGTTAATCTGATGATCCGCTGATACGGTCTAATGTAAACCCCACCTCAATCTGCTCAAAGGAAGGTGAGTTTTATAGCTTCTCTAAAGAGCTCAACTGTTTTCAGCTGTGCTAACAAGATTGTACAAGGGTTTTCTAATCATCCATTAGCCTTCTGAGGCAATGAGCAAACACATTGTACCATTAGAACACTGGAGTGAGAGTTGCTAGAAATGGGCCTCTATACACCTATGGAGATATTGCACCATAAACCAGACATTTGCAGCTAGAATAGTCATTTACCACATTAGCAATGTATAGAGTGGATTTCTGATTAGTTTAAAGTGATCGTCATTGGAAAGAACAGTGCTTTTCTTTCAAAAATAAGGACATTTCAAAGTGACCCCAAACTGTTGAACGGTAGTCTATCTATCTATCTATCTATCTATCTATCTATCTATCTATCTATCTATCTATCTATCTATCTATCTAACAATTATCCAGTCGACAGCAATTCTGCAACAGTTTTGATAATCCCGCACTCACAACTGAAAATACGAACTGAAGCACTATTTCTCTCTAAGTGTTAAGGTTCAGGGTATTAATGGGTAGCAGAGCCTTGTCTTAAATTCACTTGAGGAAAACCAGGCCCTGCCCTCTCTCTCGAACCCAAAGCTTTCTTCTCCACCCACTGCCACTGCATATGAGGCAATTATGAGGCAACGACAGAGCGCGATGCAAACGTTCAACTTGCAGCTGGACAGATATTTGAAACAAGTCACTGTTTAATTAGGTTAGGCAGCCATTTCCTCCCTACAAATTAAAGCCCCAGAACTGCACACAATTAATCTGCGTCTGCAGGTCCCGTGCGGTTCCCCAGGAGAAGCCGCTCCGGTTCCTCAGATCTGACCCCGAGGGTCCTTGCCACCGCGGGAAAAAAGCAATTATAAAAAACAGCTCTCACTCTAATCTGCACAAACTCCTGCATGCACACAGTTATTGATATTCTAGAGCAATGAAGGAAACTTAATTTAGGCTTCCACTATTAACCATAATAACTGTATTACAGTGTACTCTGGGTGTGTTCCGGCTGTAGAAATAGTAGCAATTTATTTTTTAGAACAGACAGTTATAATTAATAATTGAATAAAAAGTATAATAATTGTTATCATTATCCATTGCTAGGTTTATGTTCATGGGAAGATGTTTAGTGCTGAATATATCAACAATACCATGATGTTAATGCTGGATTATGTTTGTTCAGCTTCTTTTGTTTCAAAGTAAGATTTGCTTAAAGGCCCAAGTATACTTCAGCGGACATGGATGTGTGCACAGCCGGCATGGATAGTCCACGCAGCACCCAGATTTTGTGTCTGTATGAACAGTGCACATTGACTGTGCATACTGTATGTGAAACTGAGTATGCAGTAATACGCTGCTCCAGTAATGGTAGTGTGCATGGGTTCAGTTCGTGTGCTGACTCATCTGCAAAGTCAAGTATACTTTTGAGACACTCGTGCACATCCGCATCCGTGTTGAGCAAAGTCGTGTTCGCGGAAGTACACTTGGGCCTTAAGAGCTTTTGGCAAGTGCCGCTGACTTCTTGTGCAGCTGAAATTTCAGCTTTTGCTTCCTGTGTTTCTTACAGTATACAGTTATACCGTCTGGACGTAAAGATGCTCCTATACTTTCAGACAGTCTATGTTGATGCATGCGCTTAAACACATTGTCATTTTGCACTATAGATTGGCCCACTCATTTAGATGTTCTAGAGATGTTTTGTAAAAGACTAGAACACACTCCTCTGACTTTGAAACTTGACGAAGTGTAAATTTGCCCAAGCTACTGCTACATAACTTGGGAAGCAACTTGGTCATGGACAACATACATCATGTAGTGCCATTGTTCCTACACTCTGAACTTGCCATGAGTTGTAGAGATTTCTACCATGGACCATGGTGCCTTCAGGAAAAGCTTTTCTAATAACTTTGCCAATTCTCATTCAATTGACCTCAAATTTTAACAGTGTGTGTGGAAACAGGTCAAAATTTTATGTTTTTAACTTTTTACGTGGTGGCACGGTGGTGTAGTGGTTAGCGCTGTCGCCTCACAGCAAGAAGGTCCGGGTTCAAGCCCTGTGGCCGGCGAGGGCCTTTCTGTGCGGAGTTTGCATGTTCTCCCCGTGTCCGTGTGGGTTTCTTCCGGGTGCTCCGGTTTCCCCCACAGTCCAAAGACATGCAGGTTAGGTTAACTGGTGACTCTAAATTGACCGTAGGTGTGAATGTGAGTGTGAATGGTTGTCTGTGTCTATGTGTCAGCCCTGTGATGACCTGCTGACTTGTCCAGGGTGTACCCCGCCTTTCACCCGTAGTCAGCTGGGATAGGCTCCAGCTTGCCTGCGACCCTGTAGGACAGGATAAAGCGGCTAGAGATAATGAGATGAGAACTTTTTAGGTATAGAAATGCCATTCACTGGAGAAGAAAAAGCGTTTTGTGTGTTAGAGTACACTCGAACACAGTCGAATAAGACTGTACAGCATGCATTTATGAGAGAATTCTTTAAAAATGCACCAACTGCAGTGCAGATTTGGACACGGCACAAAAATGTCAAAGAGGAAGGATGTCTGTGCAGGGCAAAAGGATCTGGACGACCACCAGCATTGGAAAAGATGGTCAAGCGGGTTCGCGAAAAACTCTTGCAAAGCCCCAAGAAGTCCAGAAGAAGAGCAAGCCTGGAGACCCAGATTCCTCCAACAACAGTTTGGCGTGTCCTGAGGAAATGTTTGCGAATGAAACCCTGCAAATTGCACCTTGTTCAGTGCAGTGTCTCAGGCGGCGTGTATATTGAAAATTTTTGAAATTGTTAATGGAATCCACATACCTTTGAATTTCTTATTCAAATTTTGAGGAATGAATCTTATAGTGCTCAACATAAAGCCTGTTCACTTTTATTTGCCTGGACTTGAACTTATTTTTAAAAATTCACCTAAAACCATTTCTTTTTTTTACCATCAGGTCACAAAACATGTAATCTTTAATGAATGATATGTTAAAAGATAACTTTAATTTTCTGAGATGTAATAAAAACATATTTATATGCCAAAGTCAGAACGTGACAGAAGTGTTGTGGACATATATATTCTCAATTTTAACAATGTAGAATTACTTTTTGAAACATAGGAAGGTGATGTTTTAGCAAATATAATTAATAAACATGTGTAGTAGAATAAACATACACATTCTTTCAATAAGATTAACATGGTATAGAGCTAGATTGTAATTAATTTGTAACAGACGCGAGATGGACAATCGTAACAGAAGTAATGTAACAGACATCATTTTGGAACTCATAGGCTTGACTTTGGCATATAAATATGTTTTTATTACATCTCAGAAAATTAAAGTTATCTTTTAACATATCATTCATTAAAGATTACATGTTTTGTGACCTGATGGTAAAAAAAGAAATGGTTTTAGGTGAATAAGTTCATGTCCCCATTTCAGTACCCATAAGCATGGAATCACTCATATCACTAATATATATATATATATATATATATATATATATATATATATATATATATATATATATATATATATATATATATAGTGCTGTACAAAAGTCTTAGGCACATATAAAGAAATGCTGTAGACCAAAAATGGCTTAAAAAAATGCCTCAACAGAAAAAAAAAAATACTATAAACAGCAGTAACTCAAAATAAATGAAAGAAAGTCAATATTTGGTGTGAGACGACCCTTTGCTTTAAAAAAATAGTCATCTCAGGTCCAGTGAGTGCAGCTTTATGCGGAAATGATCTGTAGGTTTTACTGAGCCTCTTCCAGAACCAGCCACAGTTCTTCTGGACACTTTGACCGTCACACTCGCTTCTTCATTTTGCACCAAAACCCAGCAGCCTTCGTTATGTTTTCTTTTTTAATCTGAAAAGTGCTCTCTTGTGTAATATGCTGCTCAGATACAAACTTTTTTTCTGTAACATTTAATTTTAATTAAATAAGGGCGGCATAGTGGTGTAGTGGTTAGCACTGTTGCCTCACAGAAAGACGGTTCTGGGTTCGAGTCCAGTGGCCGACGAGAGCCTTTCTGTGTGGAGTTTGCATGTTCTCCCCGTATCTGCGTGGGTTTCCTCCGGGTGTTCCGGTTTCCCCCACAGTCCAAAGACATGCAGGTTAGGTTAACATGGGGCGGCCTTGGGCTGAAGTGCCCTTGAGTGAGGCATCGAACCCCCAACTGCTCCCCGGGCGCTGTAGCATAGGTGCCCACTGCTCTGGGTGTGTGTGTGCTCATTGCTCACTTGTGTGTGTGTGTTCACTGCTTCAGCTGGGTTAAATATAGAGTAAAAATTTCACTGTGCTTGAGTGTGCATGTGACAAATAAAGGCTTGTGCTGGAAAATTAACATTTGGAACTCTAAAATGTTTTTGTACTGACTTGATAATGTTCATCATAAAATAGAAATCTACTGTATCACAAAGTTTGTATGAAAAAACAAAACAGGGCACCTCAGACTTTTGCACAGTGCTGTATATGGCATATTAAAATCACACATTGGCAGTTTTTTTTCCGTAGTTTCATGTGACCAGTTTCTTCATTTCTGCCCTGTCATGTTGTATATTGTTAAGACTAGCTGACATACCGTATATCTCATCTCATTATCTCTAGCCGCTTTATCCTGTTCTACAGGGTCACAGGCAAGCTGGAGCCTATCCCAGCTGACTACGGGTGAAAGGCGGGGTACACCCTGGACAAGTCGCCAGGTCATCACAGGGCTGATACATAGACACAGACAACCATTCACACTCACATTCACACCTACGGTCAATTTAGAGTCACCAGTTAACCTAACCTGCATGTCTTTGGACTGTGGAGGAAACCGGAGCACCCGGAGGAAACCCACGCGGACACGGGGAGAACATGCAAACTCCACACGGAAAGGCCCTCGCCGGCCACAGGGCTCGAACCCGGACCTTCTTGCTGTGAGGCGACAGCGCTAACCACTACACCACCGTGCCGCCCACATACCGTATATGATTACTAATAAGTAATAAGTATTCTGTATATAAATTATATATGTTTTTTTCTCACCCATACCAGTACGAGTATGAAGTCAAAGGGGGAAAACAAAACAAAACAAAAACAAAACAAAACAAAAAAATCCCCAAGCCTGCACACAATTTGCAATATACAATACATGAACGTCTTGTGTCCAGAAACGCAAGTTGTCAATAAAGCAAATTTACGTGACTGCACAAATGACGTCTTTTTTGAAATGTAAAGCATTTTTAACGTAAAACCCCAATTTGGCAAATCGGCAAAGCCGTATTATAAGTTGTTTAGCAAGATTAATGTAATGCGCTATGAAACAAAATGACTGACTTCATCTGAGGCAACAGAATTGCTTACCTGGAAAAGTGCTCTCAGTCTGGGCATTTGCTATAAGCACAAAAACAGATCCTGTGGTGTGCAACAATCCACTCCTTTCTAAATTCCCCTGTTCCCCGAGCTGCCATCTGCACACTGAGCACCTCAGAAAATCCAGAAACCCTGACCGTTCAACCATCATTCATCGATTATACTTATTATACATCACTAAATTCTGTATTTACTAGCAGGTGGGCCACACAGCGAGTGGTATAGTGTGTGTGTGTGTGTGTGTGTGTGTGTGTGTGTGTGTGTGTGTGTGTGAAGAAAGAAAGAGATTCATGGTCTTTCAAAAATAATAAAAAAAAAAGTACTTGTATTCTGATGTAGAAGTACACAGGAACAAGGAAAAGCCATTTGACCACACATCATGGCTGTGTCCCATTTTACTGGCTAATATTCCCCTGAGTCAAATTTAATGGCTGCTTGAGTGCCCTCAATCTTTAAACATTCTCCATCATTCTATGTTGCATTTATTTTTTTTCAGGATGACTAAAAATAAGGCCAAGGTGAAAAAAACAAGTAGCAAAAATACATGGATGTATATAAATAAATAAATAAAACCCTGACCCTCAACAACCCTACCTGAGTGACACTTAAAGGGCTATTTAAAAGAACCTGTCCTTGTTAATTTGAGCACATTAAAACTGGGCTCAGGGCTGGAGAACAGGATTTGCATCTCCTTCACGAGCTGACTTTGCAAGTGTGTTTGTCTACAAAGCAGTTTTAAATGAAGCTATACATGATTCATGCGCTGCACTTTCAAGTCGCTCCTTGCTGAAGAACGAGACCTCAACATTTCTGTAGGCTAATTATTTGAAGCTGTCTTGGGCTGGAAAGGCAGCTTGTCTTAGAGATTTAAATGCACAGATATGGAAAGCGTACAGAAATATCCTAGCTGATGATTTTTAGGTGATACGATATAATTCTGAACGTTATGGCTCTGTTCACTGTTAAGCTTGTCAAGCCTTTTTGGGGGATGTGAGATTTCTTGGTATGTTGAGAATGTTTTTTTTTTTTTTTGCACATTTCTCCAATGTTGTAGGAACATTAACATCTCATCTCATTATCTCAAGCCGCTTTATCCTTCTACAGGGTCGCAGGCAAGCTGGAGCCTATCCCAGCTGACTACGGGCGAAAGGCGGGGTACACCCTGGACAAGTCGCCAGGTCATCACAGGGCTGACACATAGACACAGACAACCATTCACACCTACGGTCAATTTAGAGTCACCAGTTAACCTAACCTGCATGTCTTTGGACTGTGGGGGAAACCGGAGCACCCGGAGGAAACCCACGCAGACACGGGGAGAACATGCAAACTCCACACAGAAAGGCCCTCGCCGGCCCCGGGGCTCGAACCCAGGACCTTCTTGCTGTGAGGCGACAGCGCTAACCACTACACCACCGTGCCGCCCGAACATTAACATGAATAACACTAATGGGCTACAAAGGTTATATGATGGTGTAGTGGTTAGCACTGTCGCCTCACAGCAAGAAGGTTCTGGGTTCGAGCCCCGTGGCCGGCGAGGGCCTTTCTGTGCGGAGTTTGCATGTTCTCCCCGTGTCCGCATGGGTTTCCTCCGGGTGCTCCGGTTTCCCCCACAGTCCAAAGACATGCAGGTTAGGTTAACTGGTGACTCTAAATTGACCGTAGGTGTGAATGTGAGTGTGAATGGTTGTCTGTGTCTATGTGTCAGCCCTGTGATGACCTGGCGACTTGTCCAGGGTGTACCCCGCCTTTCGCCCGTAGTCAGCTGGGATAGGCTCCAGCTTACCTGCAACCCTGTAGAACAGGATAAAGCGGCTAGAGATAATGGATGGATGGATATATATGAGTGATTCCACGCTTATGGGTACTGAAATGGGGACATGAACTTATTTTTAAAAATTCACCTAAAACCATTTCTTTTTTTTTTTTACCATCAGGTCACAAAACATGTAATCTTTAATGAATGATATGTTAAAAGATAACTTTAATTTTCTGAGATGTAATAAAAACATATTTATATGCCAAAGTCAGAACGTAACAGAAGTGTTGTGGACATATATATTCTCAATTTTAACAATGTAGAATTACTTTTTGAAACATAGGAAGGTGATGTTTTAGCAAATATAATTAATAAACATGTGTAGTAGAATAAACATACACCTTCTTTCAATAAGATTAACATGGTATAGAGCTAGATTGTAATTAATTTGTAACAGACGCGAGATGGACAATCGTAACAGAAGTAATGTAACAGACATCATTTTGGAACTCATAGGCTTGACTTTGGCATATAAATATGTTTTTATTACATCTCAGAAAATTAAAGTTATCTTTTAACATATCATTCATTAAAGATTACATGTTTTGTGACCTGATGGTAAAAAAAGAAATGGTTTTAGGTGAATAAGTTCATGTCCCCATTTCAGTACCCATAAGCGTGGAATCACTCATATATATATATATATATATATATATATATATATATATATATATATATATATATACACTCACTGGCCACTTTATTTGATAGATACACCCATCCACCTGCTGTTTTCTGCAGTTCTCTAATCAGCCGATCCCTTGACAGCAGCACAATGCATCAAATCATGCAGATACAAATCAAGAGCTTCAAACATCAGAATGGGAAAATTTGTCATCTCAAAGTTTGACTTTCTTTCACTGTGGCATGGGTGTTGGTTTGAGCCAGATGGACTAGTTTGAGTGTTTCAGAAACGGCTGATCTCCTGAGGTTTTCACACATAACAGTCTCTAGAGTTTACACAGACAGAATGGTGCGAAAACAAAACAAAAAAAACCTTTGAGTGACTGAGTGAGTGAGCGGCAGTTCTGTGGGTGGAAACAAACGCCTTGTTGATAAGAGAGGTCAGAGGAAAATGGGCAGATTGGTTTGAGCTTTTTTTTTTTCTGCCAGGAAGGATATAACAACTCATAGGAACTCTTTACAAACGTGGTGAGCAGAAAAGCATCTCAGCATGCAACAGCAGAAAACCACACTGGGTTCCAGTCCTGCAGCCAAGAACAGGAATCTTAGAATCAATAACAAGTTCCTATTAATGTGGCCGAGACAGAGAGAGAGAGATGTTGATTTTCCATACAGTGTGCACAGAAATGTACAGCTTTTTATCTTTGAACATCACTTTTCAATTATTTTTCAGACTTTTCTGGCCACAACCTTCAGGATATTCCAGTTATAATCTAATTGGCTCACCTCTCTTCCAGTGCATTAGTTTTGAGCAGGAAAACAACATTTCATTGACGATGCTAAGAGCTGAAGTGATAAATAAAAGTTAATGGATTTGTATCTTTTGATACGACTTTAAAGAGTTAAAAGAATTTAGTTTGAAGCAGGTAGTAATCGCGAGGTGTGGTGTGAGAAACAAGTCAACGATTGGCCATTTGTAGGGAAAGAAAGGAATTATTGGCTGGTTTATTGGTGAAATAAATCAGATGCTTGATCCAACAGTAGATGCCTGGCATAGAAGGCACAACATTTAATGTTGGTTGGTGAGCATCCATCACCTATACATCCATCAAAGAGGTTTAGTTTGATTGTGCAGACGTACATCCTAGAGTATAGCGATTGGTGTATGCCACTTTGTTTTCTTCGTGATAGCGAGGGATTTCCGAGTCACTCCAGTTGACAGTCAGCTTTTGAGACAGAAGAGACATATGAGTGCACTAGTCTCATCCTGTTCTCAATTAAAAATGCATCACACCGCTTGTCCCTTCGGACTGCACTCTGACACCTGATCATGCCATACAACTGAGAAAAAAGAGAAAATAATAGTATTGTACAGAATCTCGGTATGTGTGAGAGACCAAAAGAACCATCCGGAGGGAAAATACATTAATACACACTAAAATATCCCTGTGAAAACAAAGCAATTTGAATAACCTTTGTTCTATGAGCTGCTCATTGCAGCGAAATGTTAAAAAGACACCGAGAACGTCTTCCCGCTCCCTCTCAGCATGTTTAAAATTTCTGTTTCATTTTGATAGTGACAAGGCAGCAGAGCAAGGACAGAGTTACGATTCAGAGCATTCTCAGAGAGCAGCTAAATATACTTTTGTATTCATAATTAATTTAAAGTTTCAGTGAAAGTTTCCCATGAATAAGGAGCATGCGGAGAAAACAACAAAGTGTTTTAGCGCTTCACTGTGATAAAGGAAATAAAAGTTGCATGGCAAAGGGGAGCTGAATAATTTAAGCTTAGACAAGGCAGTAACATTATATTGTCCCCCCAGTTTGGTTATAAAGGGGATGCCTTTGCATATTTCACACGTCAAAGCAATAAGCTACAATACAAATCAGTTTTCATTCTGAAACACAATTGTACAGAACTTACTGCATCAATGCACATGATTTCAATTCTGAATTAACCACCAAACTAGTTTCTTTTTCTAAAATCAGTGATTTACCCATAAGATGGAAATTTCTGCCAACATTACATTAATCAGATGTTCTTATCCAAAGCGACATACAACATATTAGGAGCAGCCTGGGGTTAGGTGCTTTGCTCAAGGGCACTTCAGCTATTCCTGCTAGTCCAGGGAATCAAACCAGCAACCATTTGATTCCAAAGCTGCTCCTCTAACCAATAGGCCATGGCTTCCCAACAGTTTGTGAATGCAAACTAACAGAAAGCAGATGTCTGAAACAGGCTTGTAGTACTTGAGTCCGAGTCCGACTCGTGCTCTAATTTTAAGGACTCGTGACTCGATTTGGACTTGAGCGCTGATGACTTGGACTTGGACTCGTACATTAACTGCATTTGAACTCATAAATTGGAGACGAGGACTCTGATTTTTTCTTTATTTTTTGTAACATGCCATAATAATTTGGCGTAAGATATTTATACACTACCGTTCAAAAGTTTGGGGTCACTTTGAAATGTCCTTATTTTTGAAAGAAAAGCACTGTTTTTTTCAATGAAGATCACTTTAAACTAATCAGAAATCCACTCTATACATTGCTAATGTGCTAAATGACTATTCTAGCTGCAAATGTCTGGTTTTTGGTGCAATATCTCCATAGGTGTATAGAGGCCCATTTCCAGCAACTATCACTCCAGTGTTCTAATGGTACAATGTGTTTGCTCATTGCCTCAGAAGGCTAATGGATGATTAGAAAACCCTTGTACAATCATGTTAGCACAGCTGAAAACAGTTGAGCTCTTTAGAGAAGCTATAAAACTGACCTTCCTTTGAGCAGATTGAGTTTCTGGAGCATCACATTTGTGGGGTCGATTAAATGCTCAAAATGGCCAGAAAAATGTCTTGACTATATTTTCTATTCATTTTACAACTTATGGTGGTAAATAAAAGTGTGACTTTTCATGGAAAACACAAAATTGTCTGGGTGACCCCAAACTTTTGAACGGTAGTGTATCTACATTAATTTTTGTACTAATTTTGTGCAAGAGTGTCACACCTTTGCACCTTGGCGCGTGCATCAGATAGACTCTCGGGCACAATCTGGACAGTGCATGCACCAAGCGGACTCTCGCGCCTGCACAGGATTAAGGCGCAATCAGTGCACCTATATAAAAACTCTGAAAACACACTTACTTTGCGAAGTATTGAGTTGCATTGCGGACACATTACCAAGCCTTACTTCTTTGTTTGGGTTCCTGATCCCTGATTTCCTGTTTCTCGTCTTTGATTCTGCCAAGTCTACGATAGCCTGTTTGTTCCTCGCTCGACCTATTGGCTTTTTTCACTGTTTTATGATTTTGCCCGCCATTCTGGATTGTTTACCGTCTTCACTTGTATTAATAAACACACCTTCTGCACTTACATCCGTCTCCCAACCATCTCTGACAGAATACTTCACACTCCCTGATAAAGAGAAGCACATTCACCTGTTCATACATCATGTTCAGGAACAAACTAATGTTAATGGCGCTGAAACAGCCACCGTCAAATGATGCAGTTGGAGTCTTGTTCTTGGACTTGACTCAGATCAATAGTGGACTTGAGTTGAATTTTTTTTTCATGACTTGGACTTGAACACTGGGGACTCAAGGCTGGACTTGGACTCAAGGTTTAGTGACTCGACTACAACACTGGTCTAAAAAAACTTAAAGCATATACGCAGAGCCATGGCCTCACTTTCGTTTATAAATGCCTTGAGACCTCAAGAATGGCACAGGAATAGTTTTAAGCATTAACAATAATTCCAATATAGTAATTTTTATGATTAAAGTGATTTATATAGGTAGCGGTCTGAGTGAATGACCTTGACGTCTGTAACGTCACAACAGGAAGTCTATCGGTCTCATCGCCATTTCCGCTATACTAAAACACAGAGCTGACTGCAACTCCGATCCTCCATTTTGAGCTAATTTATCACCTTGCCATGTAGATGTGTTGCTGGCTGGTGCAGCAACATGACAGAAGGTGGATTTATGTTGCATTCATGGCCCAAGAATGTTCAAACTGCAAAGATTTGGATGCATTTTGCGAGAAGTTCATGGGCACATTGGGCGGCTATGATATGCTCTGCACATTTTACTGAAGACTCGTACGAAACCTCTGATCTGTTGAGGAGTGTTGGCTATAAGCCCGTATTGAAAGAGGGTGCAGTACCAACAAATAAAGAAAAAGAAAACAAGAAAAGAAAAGTATTTATTTTATTTACTTATTTTTTTAAAAAGGAAAGTTCAGTTGCACCAGTTCTCCCCGAGTGAGCCGAGGGTTGTTGGTAAAACCCGGGATGGAATGGGATGGGACATATCGCTCAGGCGGTGACCTCCCCATGATTGTTGCTAAAACTGGTGACGTCCCGTTCCATCCCGGGTTTTAGTAATTGCCTGAGCTGAGCAGTAATGGCGGAGTACTCAGTATGAAGAAAACAGTGAATGAGTGGAGCAGCCATCTGATTTCTAAACTGGATATTGCTGCCATCTCGCCCTTACGTGGTAGAAGTGAATGAACAGAGAACTGAACGAACAACTGAAAGTCGGATTGTTTCAAAACAATCAGCCATAAGATCGGCCTTCAAGAAGCAAGAACACAGACGGGTAAGCTCCGACTCACATTTGGATATAAAACAACAAAAACAACACGTTGTTTACCTGCATTTAGATGAATACACATAACTCGTACCGTATTGTGTGTTTAAGTTAACAGTATAAGATTATTTAATTTGCTTCAGAATGTGATTGTCTCAGTTCATCTGATTATTTAATGAGCCTTTTACGTTTTATCAGTGAAAATGCATGCATGTACATGTATGTTGCATAAGTTATAACACCTATCCTGTTTTAATGAGAGTCAACCCACAATCAATGAAGTCAAATCAGTCTTAGTTGAGCAAGTCGGTAACGGAATTTCTTACTTTCACCATAAGTTTTTATTTATATGACTTTGGTCTTTAGCTTTCAAAAGCCTCGGCCTTAAAACCGGTTCCCGCTGTGATATCATGCACTCAGGGCTGGCTGGCTCAGCGGTGCAGCTCAAATGCCAACTTTGTGGTTGATTTTAACTCTCAAAAATATATATTTTTTATTCCCATTTATGCAGCATACAAGAGTCAAGGATGGAGATACTATCCACTCAGAAATGTATTTAAAAATAAAGGTTCTGCGTATCTCCTTTAAGCACTAAGTAAGTATGAGTGTGCATTATAGAATGATGAGGCATTAGGCATGCATATAAAGGCAGCCATGTCTCCTGGACAGCAAAGTGATTAGACACAAGGGAACTAGCACGAGGACAGTGGGCCCCGGTTCATCAACAACAAGGGCTGTGTTTGTGCTTTGATTTAACACTGGCGTTCAGGGGAGCGGATGCGTAGGTGTGTGTGATAGACTTGGCAGGTCTCTCTGCAATGATAATACATGAACCTGGAGTAAACTTTTAGGACTCCCCCGATTTCTGCACTTTTATAAGGGAAGAATTGTGTCAAGTTAAGAGTTGGCTGTTACCTGCAGGCCTGACATCAACAGACACTTAACTTCTTCTAGTGGACAGTAAATGTAAACAGAGGCAATAATAAATCCTCAGCTTGCAAGTGACGTCAAAGCAAAATAGAAACCCAGATGTTGGCCATGTTGGTGGAGATACAAATGCGGGGTCAAGTGACATTCCATACAAAACATAGTCATGTGTGCGCAACTCTCTTTGTTTTTCCACTGCTTTAAGTGTTCCTTTAGCGATGCTATATCTTTGTGCTGTATATGGTCGTGGTCACAACAGTACTCGTGACCGTGGCACGTTCCGATTTTTTAGAATTCCGTACGTGATTCGGAAAGAGGGCGAGGACACTCTGAGGCTTAGTATGGAGAGGAGACGAGCACGGCTGAACAACATCGGCAGGGCTGATCTAGCAGAAACTAAAACCAAAACAGCTTGTTTTTGCAGTGATCATTTTATCTCAGGTGAGATTCAAAAGCTTTCTCGATAATATCATGGAAGAATTTTATTTCGTGTTGCTAGAATTTTGCTATAAAATGAGCGTTCTCTTGTCATGGTTCACTTGATCGTTGTTATAATTTTAACACGTATATTACCATTTCGCTTCTAGGAGCGCCAGCAAAATTATACGATAGAAACAATCCAGACTGGGCACCCAGTCAGAACATGGGCTATGTTTCATCCAAGGTTGGACTTGATTCTTCGGCAGCCGAACCATATACTGTAGAATGCGATATCTGGGTACTCGATGGTCGATAGAAGCATCTTATCTTCAGAAAAGTCAGACTTTTTAAAATAATATGGGTCAAAACCTCACATATCTATCCTCTCTTTGTATTGAATCTTCACTTGACCATTCAAATCATGGTAATACTGAGAAATTTCAGCATTGTTTACAGACACGCTTTCAGCGGCCACTATCCTAGTTGCTTTGTATATCCACCATCATGGCAGACGCTCATGACGTAGCACGTTTTGATCACATGGTTGCAAGTCATCTATACATGGTGTTTGGTGAATGCATGGTGTGTTTTCAATTTTCCAATGTTCGCCTCATCTCATCTCATTCTCATCTCATTATCTCTAGCCGCTTTATCCTTCTACAGGGTCGCAGGCAAGCTGGAGCCTATCCCAGCTGACTACGGGCGAAAGGCGGGGTACACCCTGGACAAGTCGCCAGGTCATCACAGGGCTGACACATAGACACAGACAACCATTCACACTCACATTCACACCTACAGTCAATTTAGAGTCACCAGTTAACCTAACCTGCATGTCTTTGGACTGTGGGGGAAACCGGAGCACCCGGAGGAAACCCACGCGGACACGGGGAGAACATGCAAACTCCACACAGAAAGGCCCTCGCCGGCCACGGGGCTCGAACCCAGGACCTTCTTGCTGTGAGGTGACAGCGCTAACCACTACACCACCGTGCCGCCCCAATGTTCGCCTACTTCACCAAATTGCTGTGTTCCCTCCACTGACTTTCTGTACTATCCACGTTAGATTTAAAACACTCATTCTCACTAGTGTTTTCACTGCACTTACACACAGTTTGACTAGGAAGGTCTGATAATTACATGATTTAACTAATCAGGTGTGTTGGAAGCAGCAAAAACACTAAAATGTGCAGGACATTGGGTACTTCAGGAACAGGGTTGGGAACCATTGACGCAATTAATAGGCATTAAGACTTAGGCATGGCCTCTTTGGGAGGTACACTATATTGCCAAAAGTTTGTGGACACCTGACCTTTAAAACCCCCCTCCATATAAGCTTGCTGAACATTCCATTCCAGATTTGGTTTCCTTTGCTGTTACACCAACTTCCACTCTTCTGGGAAGGCTTTCCACTAGATTTTGGCTTTGCTTTACTTTTACATTTGTCTCTTAGTTTCTTTGTATGTATGGACAAGTATGTTTGTATGTACAGTACCCTCCGTGATTATTGACACCCCTTGTAAAGATTAGTAGAAAAGGGTTAGAAAAAATACACCTTTTGGTGAAGTCGATTCATCTCCCCCTGGAAAAAAAAAGAGAAAAATCCAACCTTGAATTGAAATTCATTTATTCAGAGAAAAACAAATCCCTCATCAAGAAATAATTATTTTCAACAAATACACGATTATTGGCACCACTGGAAATTATAGTGAACACAATGTAACTCAAGCATGTTTACTATTTGAACTGGACATGTTTGAGTTGATTGGAGTGTGTAGGAACTTTCAAGCTGTAATCCATGACTTCCTGATTAGCTAAGGAACAAATATGAGGTGACACAGAAGTCAAATTCCCTTAGTCATCCATCAACATGGGAAAGATAAGAGAACACGCAAACCAAATGATGGAGAAGTGTGTTGACCTTCATAAGTCAGGGAATGGTTATTAAAAAAAAAAAAAAAAGCTACTCACCTGAAAATGTCCATTTCTACTACACCAACTGGAACTGTTACAAACTTGTCTGGAAGAGGACCCAAGTTTCTTACTATCCTCCTCGCATACAGTGAGGAGGATAGTGGGGGGGGGGGATCCCCAATGATCACTGTTGGTGAATTACAAGAAAAAATAAAATCTTGGTGTTTCCAAGTCTCCAAAACCACCATCAGATGCCACCTTGATAGGTTTTGATCTGTCCGTAATGAAGAAAGTTGAATGGACAAAGTATGATCTAGGAATGTCGTCCTCTGCCACCTAGGAGATTCTGCCTCATGGATCCAGGAGCAACATTCACTGACACATACCCCTTTTCCACCAAATCAGTTCCAGGGCTGGTTTGAGGCCAGTGCTGGTGCTGGTTCACAACTCATTCAACTTGCGAGCCAGCTGAGAACCAGTTTGCTTTTCCATAGCTCGCGGTGCTAAGGGAAGCCACGTCATTACGTCGCTGTATACGTCAGTTACGTCGCTACGTTTGCATAAACCTTGGCGCGAATATCGAAGCAAAAACAACACGGAAGAAGCAGCAGCAACAACAACAATAATAATAAAAAAAAAATAATAATAATAATAATGGATGACTTCGCATTTGTACAGCTGCTGCCTCTCGTCGCTTAAAAATGGCAATCTTTTGCGGTCTTGTTATTGTTGTTGGTCTTAACAACTCCACCCCCCTGCTGACGTAAGTGGTTCTTTCCTCTGGCCCAGCAGAGAGTTGGTGCTAGCCTGGAACCGGTTTTTCTGGCCCCAGAGCCAGTTCTTTGTCAGTGGAAACAGAAAACCCGGTTCCAAACTAAGCACTGGCCCCGAACCAGCCCTGGAACTGCTTTGGTGGAAAAGGGGCAACAGACACAGCTGTTCAGAGATGTTTCTCAGTTTATTGAAAGACAAACACACACACACATTATATATATATATATATATATATATATATATATATATATATATATATATATATATATATCCACATTTAAAAGTGTGTTGTGGCTATATAATTGGAAGATGGGACCTAAGAGTGTGGTGTTCTATATGTTTGGAAGATGTGATTTAAGAAGCTGAGTTATCTGTGCATGACAGGGTGCATTAACGGGTCATGAAGCATTACATCACTGATCAGGATAGCCGTATAAAAACAGAGAGCAGATGTACGAGTGAAGATAACTTTCAAGGATTTAACTGGAACTAGCCAAAACAATTAGCAAGCAAGCTGGCCAAAAGCAGTTGCAAGCATAGCAAACAGATATCTCTATCAATGCCTTCTTTGTTCCTGAAAGGATCTGATGCATGCTTGCGCAGACTGTACTTTCCACGTCTTTAAATTCAAGGTCTTGCAGTGGTGTGGCTGTATAAGTGGCATTCACAAGCATGCCAGCAAACAGATCATACATGATTGCTATGCGAAAGCTAATACAAAGATTGCTCTATGTGTATGTGAAAAGGTAAGATAAGAAGAGGCCCTTTAAGGACTTTTTGATTGCCGAATTGCTCCCGTCTAAGGGTGAGATGATTGAGGACACGTTTTTAGACGACTTGCGTGTATCCACTGTGGCTGGGAGTCAGCGAGGATGGCTGTTCTCGTCAGCTGTTCTCGTTCAGACTGTGCACTAATACTTGATCACCTGGAAGAAATGCGTGAGTAGGTTTTTCTATAGAGAGCGTGCACGTGACGTCACGAGGTCACGTGATATTTGTTTATCTGCCATCTTGGACGGCATGGCCGCGCATAGAACTTAGACGAACCTGTTATAATTATCAAGTGTGTGGGAGTAGATCTTTCGAGAATGGTTATATCTTGTTCAGCATTTGGTTGTACCAATAGACAGGGCCAAAAGGAGGGCCTGTCATTTTATAGATTCAACCGCAGACGAGGAGAGACTCGCAAAATGGGTGTCCGCTGCACCACCTATCACCAAGTTGTGATCAAAAAAATATAATATAACTGGTTTTCACATGGACGTGTAATATTAATGTTTTTAATAAAATATGTATACAAATGCATAACTTGTTTATAAAGTTCTTCCTATCAGATTGTGTAAAGTACTGAAAAAGAATATGTATGTTATTTTAGGCACATAGAGGTGCAAGAAAATTTTTTTTAATTTGTTTGAATATAGAAGCTGGACATATCTGTGACCCCTATACATTTATATCTGATATTGAATAATAGTTCTGCACAGATAAAGATAGCGGTGATTTGTGATTTTTTTTTCAGACAAAAACATACATATTTACAACCCTGTCATTATCTGGAACTGAGTTTAGATTTCGAACATTCTTACAATAAAACGTCCTGCATAGTCTCTTTATGATAAACGTCTTAATGCCACTTACCCGTGAGGTTATCAAGTAGACATTCTTCTTCGGAACCTTCCAGAGGTATAGCTGGGATACCCATCCCGCAACAAATATAAGCTTCCAGGCTCTTGTAAGCTTTGAGGTCTTTGCCAGTGTAACACGATTCACGATTAACAAGAAAATTGTAAATGTCGTGATAGGCCAGATCGGGCAAATCGCCGGCACCGCAGCTCCGAATTTCCCTGAACAAGGATTGTGGCAAGTTGTACGGATCTGCAATCCCCAACCTGGAACACTTTTCCACGTAACGCTGCCTCACGTCACCTTCAAGATGCTGAACAAACTTAGACAAGTTATAGCGCGATGTAGATGGGGTATTTTCTGAATTTCCTTGGGGATTACTCCCTGGATCCATTACGCTCGCGCAAGGTAAACAATCCTGAAGCCGTCCAATATGGAGGGGTAAACACGGACGGGTCACGTGACTGCACATCCTCTATAGACCCTTCCCGCATGACGTCATCGCGCCGCGAGATTTCGGTAGTCGCCATATTGGAAGACCAAGCACATACACTCACAACACAAAACAAAGTACGTGCGAGAGTGAACTGACACGATGGATAATAATTCGGGTTATGTGAGTACATTACCAGCTGCAGAAAGGGCACGGTATGTGCAGAAACTCGCTGTGATTGATGGGTTTGATCCATATAATAAGACTCGTGGCAAGGGAGAATGGAAACATAAGGAGGACCGGACACCAATTCTGCCATCTGTTTGCTACCCAGACATTGTAAACTATTTGTTGTTTACACCCAGTGCCTACACTGCTGATGACTTGAAAGCCTACAAAGGGCTACAGGCTTACAATTATGTTGTTAGTGGCTTGGTTCGTGATATTACAGCTGTTATTAAGAAGAACCTACACATAGTTATGGCCAAGGTAATCTTGTTGATATTTATCTTTTAATAATATATCTTTTCAGTTGAAAAATTAATACTTTTTGTCACTATTAAGGTATCCATAATTTAGGTTAATTTATCCAAATTATACATATGTATGGGCGGCACGGTGGCGTAGTGGTTAGCGCTGTCGCCTCACAGCAAGAAGGTCCTGGGTTCGAGCCCCGGGGCCGGCGAGGACCTTTCTGTGTGGAGTTTGCATGTTCTCCCCGTGTCCGCGTGGGTTTCCTCCAGGTGCTCCGGTTTCCCCCACAGTCCAAAGACATGCAGGTTAGGTTAACTGGTGACTCTAAATTGACCGTAGGTGTGAATGTGAGTGTGAATGGTTGTCTGTGTCTATGTGTCAGCCCTGTGATGACCTGGCGACTTGTCCAGGGTGTACCCCGCCTTTCGCCCGTAGTCAGCTGGGATAGGCTCCAGCTTGCCTGCGACCCTGTAGAAGGATAAAGCAGCTAGAGATAATGAATGAACGAATGAATGTAGAAGTCTGGGAGGCTTGCTCCTCATACAGTTATCAACCTGGGGCCAATTTAGCATGTTTTAAATCTGAATTTCTTGCGTTTGCTTACTTCAAAGTGTTTTCAAGTACATGTATTAAATTTGTATTTCACAATATTGCAATATTTACAGTTATTGATATATGAAATACTGTTTACCATTGTAGGTTTATGATGAATCAAGTGCCTCGTGGGTTTAAATTCCGCGCGCTGCCATTATTTCCCCCTGATCACGAGTTTGTTGGTCTTCCAATATGGCGCAGGGTCTGTTTTCTTCCGGTTTCCGGTGACTTCAGTGGGAAGGGTCTATTGAGGTATTTCACCTGACGTCACAGGGTCACGTGACGCCCCGGTGTCCGCCATTTTGAACGTCAAGCTAGCTAATGTCAACAACAGTAGCTAGTATGTTACTGTAGCAATGTTTACGTTCAGTCATTTGGATGACTGTTAAAACCTTTCAGTCTCAAGTTTTTCCTTTACTGGATTTACTAGTTTACTGAGCTAGCGCGCTCGGGCAAGCCGGCGGCCGGCTAGCGCGCGCTAGCTCCCAGCTTGCCCGAGCGCGCTAGCTCAGTAATCCAGTAAAGGAAAAACTTGAGACTGAAAGGTTTTAACAGTCATCCAAATGACTGAACGTAAACATTGCTACAGTAACATACCAGCTATGATGTTGTTGACATTAGCTAGTGCTAACAGCTAGTTGCTAATACACTGCTACAACTACACCGACCCTAATAATACAGTTCTTGGTCATTGTCTGGTAACAGCAAATTTATAACGGGCCATGTCTCAACAGACTAAGAAGTTATTTCAATGACATTTAATAACATTTTGTTTATCCTGAGGACCGAAAGTAAATGAAAATGTGAACAAACCTTAGCTGTAATAAGATGGCGACCACCAGCTCCAGGGACGACCCGCTGATGTAGGCATGTTACCCAGCCTGACACAAAATATTTGGAGGTATCCAAACTCTTATACGCTTTCAGATCAATACCTGTGTATGGCGATGGGTTTTTAACGACATAGGTATACAGATCATGTGGGCCGAAGTCAGGTAAAGACGAGGGCTTCGTGTACTTCCGTACGTCAGTGAACAATCCTGGTGGAAGCAGGTAAACGTCGTTCTCTAAGCCTGCTAACCTCAATTTTTGCAAATACCTCTCCCTCTGCTCGCCCTGTAAATGCCCTACGTTGATGGATAGTGAAGGTGTTTTTTGCATCTCGCTCCTTTTTCTTTTATGTTTTTCGTTTGTCGCCTTCCTCGCATTCAAAGGGATTCGAGCCGTGCCGTCCAAAATGGCAGCATCACATGACTTGGTCACGTGGGTGAAATATCTCAATAGGTAAAGGGAGAGACACAGAAACGTCACTAATCAATGCTTGAGTAATCACCAACACTCATGTCCAGATCACCTGTAAATGAAACACCGGGGTTACTTTTGGTCCAAGTGGTAGGGGATGGTCGGCCCATAATTACTTCAAAAGGAGACAATTCACATGTCGAATTGGAAGTCATTCTAATTTCACAAAGGATGGACGGCAGAAGGTCAGGTTGGCCTCAGTAGCCTGATTCTGTAGAAAAGCAACATCTAGGCTGTCAGGAGGCAAAGTAAAATGAGAAAACATCGAATAAATGGGTGACTCAGAAACATATGGGCAAGGTTTGCCCTCTATGTTTACCAACTTAGTGATTTGGTCTGCTATGCAGTTCCCATGGACCTCACACAAGTCATCAAAGTCATGACCTTTGGTTTTGACAATGGACCATTTTTTTGGACAGTGAATATGCTTCCAAAAGATCAGTGACTAGAGAGGTGTGTGATATAGGCTTAGCATCAGTGGCCTTAAAGAAACGTGAGTGCCAGATTTTCTCAGGAAACTGATAGATTTTGATCTGTCCATACTGAAGGAAGTTGAATTGACAAAGTATGATCTAGGAATGTAGTCCTCTGCAGCCGAGGAGATTCTGCCTCATGGATCTGGGAGCAACATTCACTGATGCAGACACAGCTCTTCAGAGATGTTTCTCAGTTTACTGAAAGACAAATATGAATATATTATATACACATTCAAGATTATGGTGTAGCTATATTATTGGAAGATGTGATTTAAGAAGCTGAGTTATCTGTGTATGACAAGGTATGTCAACGGGTGATGAAGCATTACATCACTGATCAGGATAACCTTACGAAAACAGAGAGCAGATGTATGAGCAAAGATAAGTTTCAAGGATTTAACTGGAATTAGCCAAAACAATTAGCAAGCAAACTAGCCAAAACCAAGCTATAGCTATCTATATCATCCACATCATTACTGACGATTGGAGCTTCCTCTGGCATGGCGCTTCTCTCATCTGGCCTCCTGTTGAGCCGAGAGGTTAAATTCTGATAGCCCCTTGCCCGCCTTAATCTTTGCATGCCACGATGGCCTGTCAGTGGCTACAGAGTGCCAATTCTTGCCGAAGCCAAAGGTCTTCAGGTCTTCCTTGACAGAGTCTTTCCATCTTTTCTTGGGGCGGCCTCTTGGTCTAACTCCATGTGCCAGCTCACCGAACAGTAGCTGTTTTGGCACACAAGAATCATCCATCCTACAAACGTGGCCCAGCCATCAAAGACTGTTGCTACATATGATAGTCTCAATAGTGGTAGATCCAACACGTCTGAGCACTTCTGTGTCGGTGATATGCTGCCACCACTTGATGTTGAGAAGGTGGCGCAGCGAACGTTGATGGAAGACCTCGAGAAGCTGTGTTTGCCTAGCAAGTGTTGGCCAGGTTTCACTCCCGTAAAGAAGTATGCCAAACAGATATCTCTATCACACCTCCATGCCAACAGATTATTTGTTAGATATGCCAGAAAAAGCATTTTCTGTCAGTTAACCACAAATGTAAGCATCTGAAGTGATGTCTATAATGAAAAGAACCCGATCCCAACTGTAAAATATGGTGGCAGTTCTGTGATGTTTTGGGGCTGTTTTTTTCCTCCAAAGACCCTGGAAACCATGGACACCATGAACTGCCAGGACATTTTAAATCAAAATCTGGCTCCTCTGCCAAGAAACTAAAACTGGGTCATCATCAGATCTTCCAGCAGGATAATGATCTGAGGCATATGTCCCAACCAACACAAAAATGGTTAACTGAGCACAGAATCAACCTGCCATGGCCATATCAGTCCCCTGACCTGAACCCCAGTGAAAACCTGTGGAGTGAGCTGAAGAGATGAGTGCACAAGAGAGGGCCGAGGACCCTGGATGATCTGAAGAGGTTGTGTAAAGAGGAATGGTCTCAGAAGTCCTGCTCTGTGTCCCCAACCTTATAAAATGTTATAGGAAAGACTCAGTGCTGTTTTATTCTCGAAGGGAGGTTGTATAAGGTATTAAATGCTGGGGTGCCTATAATAGTGGCACATTTCTTTTTTTTTAAATAATTATTTCTTGATGAGGGATTTGTTTTTAATCTGAATAAATTCATTTCAATTAAAGGTTGGATCTTTCTCTTTTTTTTCCAGTGAGAGATGAAGCGACTTCACCAAAAGGCGGATTTGTTTCTAACCCTTTTTAAAAAAAATAATCTTTACAAAGGGTGCCAATAATAATTTTTTGTTTTGTTTCCGTTTCCGGTTGAGAGTATGCCATGTGCATTCTGGCTGCCACTTCTCACTGGAGCTTTTTATTTTACTTTTAGTTTTTCTTTTTGTGTTTGTGTAGTTTGATGTTTGTTTTTTTGTTTTTGTTTGAGTGTTTTGCCCGTGGTGGCACGGTGGTGTAGTGGTTAGCACTGTTGCCTCACAGCAAGAAGGTTCTGGGTTCAAGCCCAGCGGGTGACAGGGGCCTTTCTGCGTGGTGTCTGCATGGGTTTCCTCTGGGTGCTCCAGGTTCCCTCAAAGACATGCAGGTTAGGCTAATTGGTGGCTCTACTGTAAATTGACCGTAGGTGTAAATGATTGTTTGTCTCTATGTGTCAGCCCTATGATGACCTGGTGACTTGTCCAGGGTGTACCCTGCCTCTCACCCATAGTCAGCTGGGATAGGCTCCAGCTTGCCTGTGACCATACACAGAATAAGTGGCTACAGATAATGGATGGATGGATGTTTTGTCTGCCAGTTGTGGTGTCGCTCCAGACCCAGTTTTGGGCATCGGTTCCCTCCAAGCCTTGGTGCGCCATGGGTGATGCCTGTGCTCCTTGCTATGGACTGCAGTGAGCTCATTGCTCTTTTTAACATCAGGGCTGTCCAGTGGCACGGTGGTGTAGTGGTTAGTGCTGTCGCCTCAAAGCAAGAAGGTCCGGGTTCGAGCCCCGTGGCCGGCGAGGGCCTTTCTGTGTGGAATTTGCATGATGTCCGTGTGGGTTTCCTCCGGTTTCCCCCACAGTCCAAAGACATGCAGGCTAGGTTAACTGGTGACTCTAAATTGACCGTAGGTGTGAATGGTTGTCTGTGTCTATGTGTCAGCCCTGTGATGACCTGGCGACTTGTCCAGGGTGTACCCCGCCTTTCGCCCGTAGTCAGCTGGGATAGGCTCCAGCTTGCCTGCGGCCCTGTAGAACAGGATAAAGCGGCTAGAGATAATGAGATGAGATGAGATTAGCTGAGGGTTGTCCAGCACACTGTGCAGTGGTTTTTTTGTGCTTGGTGCGGTGTTCCGAGCGATGCTGCTCGGTGGCATCATGGCAGCTGTGCAGGTGGTGTGGGACTTGTTTCCGTGTGCCTTTTGATGGGACTGTGGCTGCTACACCATTGGAATGACATCCTGACCTTCTTTTGGTGGACTTTTTTTTCCCCTTGCCTTATAATTGTAAAGCGACCTTGGGTATGAGAAAGGCACTATATAAAGTTAACTGATCATTATTATTTATTATTATGAAGGACACTGTATTATGTAATGAACAATGAAACTATCAAACCCCATTGACCCTACTATCATTTCCTAAATATGCTCTGACCATTCTTCATTTACTCCACAGACCTGCGTATAAAGATTAAATGAAGAAGTGACGCTGTCTCTAGGCATTTCTTTTTTCTTTTTTAATCAGCCCTGTCATATATATGTGCTGTCCTGCTGTGTTGAACATGGCCAGAGTCATTCTACAGTAGCCAGAGAGCAGCAGTGCTAAGCTCATTCGGGTCTAATTAATTTGCTCTTATTAGATAAATAAGTGGGCGAGGGGGTCCGCTCTCTCCGCAGTGACACTGTTTGCCCAGTGGAGATTCAGTAATAAAGTGTACAAATTCACCAGATAATTGTTAGCTGATACTGCCGCTGCCCCCTCAAGTGTGCATACTTGAACCAACCACTTCAAGCCCGGGGGGGCTTTCGTCTATGTGTGTGTTTGTGTGTGTGTGTGTATGTGTGTGGCTGAGTGTAGTTAGGAGAGGGTGTTACTGCATTATTCATTTCCAATGCTAAGAGCCTGTGGTGGTGAAGAGGGAATGGGGTCTCTCCCTTGGTCTGGAGTCAAGGAGAGGGAGGAAATTACCAGGCCAGACCTGTTCGCTTGGACTAATAGCCAAAAGGCATTCTCACAGACAGATAAATGGATATTTAAATTAGATTTGCTTTGGACATTCAACCGAGATAGTTTTCATTAGATACATAATCATTGAGGCAACGCGAGCATCGCACTGTTGACTCGCTTAAGATGAAGGCAATATGAAACAAGCCAGCACCTTGCTCTTAAGACTAATATGATACTCCACCCATACCAATGTTACGATTAAAATGATAATTTAAGGTGGCAGCTTTAACTGATATTCAGATTCATGTTTAGCTTGATACAATGAGAGATGTCAATTAAGAGGTGGAACGAAGAAGCCAACCAAGCTTGATTTAAGACTTAAATCAAAATATCGTAACGTGTAATAGAAAGTTAATGAGTCAAAATCGAATATCCTTTCCCCCCTCTCCCATGGCACGAAATTCGGGAAAATAAGAAAGTTGTAGCCGTGTGGTATGCGGTTGTTAAAGCAGGTGTATGAGGAGATGGATATGGAGTAGATTTGGAGTTATAATAGCTTTCTACAACATTGATTTATCTGCTTTTTTCCCCATTGCATTTATGTTTTCTGAATCCATTTGATTGTACTGGGAACTTTCAGCTCTATCCATCATCCCCTCAGGGCTTTTCACTGTCCATAAGAAGAAGAAGAAGAAGAAGAAGAAAAAAAGAAAAAATCCCCCAAATCATTGTTTTTTACTCCATTTTGTAATAAAAAGAGATACTCTGACTTAGTGGCGCTAGAAGCTAGGTAAATTCCACCCAGTAGAAATCCATGTCTTCCAAAACCGTTCTTGAGGGGCCATAAAATGTAGGCATGTCAAATTAACTCAAGGGATTGCCGCTTTGCTCTCTGAGGTGAGCCACAGGTTTCGAAAACCAAAATTGACCGGACACTGTCAGTTAATTAGGCATTTCCATGCACTGTTTTTCAAACTGGCTTTCTACAGACGGCCACGGATAAAGGAGTGTATTTCTTTTCTTTAAAGCTTTACTGTCAAGCTCTATATCAAAAGCTTTATGTGAAAGCTGGATGTGGGGGGATGCTGTCTTTAACCAGGATTGACAGAGGCTCACCGCTGATACACGTCCACTGAATTGAAGAATAGGTAAATTTGTCAGGAGACAAAGGACTGCCAGATTCCAAAGCAATACTCTCACAATATATTTAATCTAATAAGGTATTAAATAGGTCTGAACAGCTCAAAAGGGATCCTGGTGGTTAGAAAGGCAGCTGTACAGACTGAAATCCTTGACAATACCCTGTTCAGACAGTTTCACATGTTTTCAGTACACTTTTATCAGCTTTATATGTCCAGGCATGATTGTTGTACATTGTCCACATTATAGATTAGGTTATGGAAGCAAGGCTGCAGTTCTACCTCACTGGTTTTACGAATCATCGGAGAACTGAAGGACACAACACACTCTTAAACCACTGATGATCAGATCGTGTTCCCTCGGAAGTCAGAAAGAGAAGGTTTTTTTTTTCTGAAAGGATATTTAACAGTTATTCCACGAAATCGAGTCGTACATGAGCTGATAGCCGACGAGGCGCGTAGCACCGAGTTGCCTATAAGTCATGTATGACAAGATTGAGTGGAATAACTGTTTTATTTGATCCACATTCACTGGATTTTGAGAAACAGAGCATTTATTATTATTATTATTATCTCATCTCATCTCATTATCTGTAGCCGCTTTATCCTGTTCTACAGGGTCGCAGGCAAGCTGGAGCCTATCCCAGCTGACTACGGCCAAAAGGCGGGGTACACCCTGGACAAGTCACCAGGTCATCACAGGGCTGACACATAGACACAGACAACCATTCACACTCACATTCACACCTACGGTCAATTTAGAGTCACCAGTTAACCTAACCTGAATGTCTTTGGACTGTGGGGGAAACCGGAGCACCCGGAGGAAACCCACGCGGACACGGGGAGAACATGCAAACTCCGCACAGAAAGGCCCTCGCCGGCCACGGGGCTCGAACCCGGACCTTCTTGCTGTGAGGCGACAGCGCTAACCACTACACCACCGTGCCGCCCTATTATTATTATTATTATTATTATTTGCAAATTCAATAAATAAAACTTTATACAAAATGTCCGACAAAATCATTTCCGCTTAGAATGTAAACAAACCGGTGAAATGACAGGAGCAATTTGTGAAAAATGCTATAAAAATAATGATTGAAAAAAATACACATTCTTGCCATCAAATACTTTTATTCCATATTTTGTTGCTTTTTTTGTATTTTTGGCAGTTTTGTTTTCGGTGGAATTTTTACTTCATCCTCGATTGGTTCAGCAACACGCTCAGCCATTTTGTTTTTCTCTACTCACGGTATATGAGCTAATAGCCTTGTAGTAGAGGAGCCAATCAGAGCATGCGACTGCTCATATCCAGTGAATGTGGATATAATAAAAGGATATATGTAGTTTATTAGGTATATCTCATAAATTTGCAACTTTGTGTATGCATGGACAGAGTTTTAATTTAGTTCTGTGACTAGTATCTAATCATATCATCTGTAATATCAGAAGGAATATAATAAAAATGTATAAAAAATGGTTGAATTCACCCCTTTGTGACACATCACAGTAAAGTATACAGGGTGATTCCAGGATTGGGTGTTAGCTTGCTCTTGCCCTCTTAAAAATAAAACTTTAAACTCACTTTTCATCAAGCATTTAAACTTTCACAAATGTGGATGTGCAGAAGTTCATCAAAACTGGACGGTTGAGGATAAAAAAAGACCAGGTGGTGTTTTTTTTTTGGTCCAGTTTCTATGACGGCGGCACGGTGGTGTAGTGGTTAGCGCTGTCGCCTCACAGCAAGAAGGTCCGGGTTCGAGCCCCGGGGCCGGCGAGGGCCTTTCTGTGTGGAGTTTGCATGTTCTCCCCGTGTCCGCGTGGGTTTCCTCTGGGTGCTCCGGTTTCCCCCACAGTCCAAAGACATGCAGGTTAGGTTAACTGGTGACTCTAAATTGACCGTAGGTGTGAATGTGAGTGTGAATGGTTGTCTGTGTCTATGTGTCAGCCCTGTGATGACCTGGCGACTTGTCCAGGGTGTACCCCGCCTTTTGGCCGTAGTCAGCTGGGATAGGCTCCAGCTTGCCTGCGACCCTGTAGAACAGGATAAAGTGGCTAGAGATAATGAGATGAGATGAGTTTCTATGACCCTGTGCACACTGTTCTTGGCTGATGGAAGTAGAACATGACATGGTCTTTCACTGTTGTTGCTAATCCACCTCAACGCCCAATGTGTTGTACATGCTGAGATGCTTTTCTGCTCACCACAGTTGTAAAGAGTGATTATTACCTTCACCAACTTTGTTGCACAAGGTTATGTTTTCACCACCATTTGTTTGTTTGTTTGTTTGTCTGTTCCCAATGTAACTCAAAAAGTAGTGAACATATTTGAAGGAAATTTTGACAAAAGGTGGATCATGGGCCATGGAACAATTGATTAGATTTTGATGCAAATCCGGATATGCACGTGGAGCCAGGATTTTTTTTTTTTTGTCTTTTCCCAACGTAACTCAAAAAGTAGTGAACAGATTTTGATGAAATTCGGTGTACAGCTTTAATATTATCTTAGGTTCAAGTGATTTGATTTTGATGTTGATAATACAGTATGTTGCTTGTCAAAGGTACGCTCTCTTTCAAGTGCCCTTCTAGTTTGACTTACTGTAACCTTCCTGTCAGCTCAAATCGGTCTAGCCGTTCTCTTCCGACCTCTCTAATAAGCAAGGTGTTGCCATCCATAGAACCGTTACTCACTGAAACTAAAGTCAAAGTTCATCCCATGCCAGGATCTGATCTTCCCAGGCAGTCTCCTGTCCCAATACTACCCAGCTCTTTGAAGCTCATGGGTGCGGCGCCGATCTCCATTTCTATAGCCCTCGGCCTCTCGCTTATTATATAGCCAGGATTACAGTGGGGGGGCCAGCCTTCTGGTAACAGCAGGAGTTTGACTCCCTACTTGCATCTGTATTGCGGTGTGCCTCGCCAGATAGCAGTAGGTACCATTTTTATGATGGTCTTTGGTATGACCTGACCATGAGTAGAACTTCTGGTCGAGAGGCAGACATGCTAACCATTACTTCAACTCGTGGTGTCGTTTGAACAATTCTGTGTAAAATCTAGAGACTATTGTGTTTGAAAATCCCAGGAGATTAGCGATTTCTGAAATATTTAAACCAGCCCGTCTGGTACCAACAAATAATTCAGTGAGCTCTTGTATGATTTTCCGCACTACACTGCTGCTTGTCTGATTAGCTAACTTGCATGAATGATCAGTAGTGTTCCTATTAAACTGGCCAAAAAGTGCATATTTGTAAATGCAATTTCAGTCGGACGGAAATAGCACATCAGTCATGGAATCACATCACATCACATCACATCACATTATCTCTAGCCGCTTTATCCTTCTACAGGGTCGCAGGCAAGCTGGAGCCTATCCCAGCTGACTACGGGCGAAAGGCGGGGTACACCCTGGACAAGTCGCCAGGTCATCACAGGGCTGACACATAGACACAGACAACCATTCACACTCACATTCACACCTACGGTCAATTTAGAGTCACCAGTTAACCTAACCTGCATGTCTTTGGACTGTGGGGGAAACCGGAGCACCCGGAGGAAACCCACGCGGACACGGGGAGAACATGCAAACTCCGCACAGAAAGGCCCTCGCCGGCCCCGGGGCTCGAACCCAGGACCTTCTTGCTGTGAGGCGACAGCGCTAACCACTACACCACCGTGCCGCCCCAGTCATGGAATCATTTGCAATTAATTAGGTGTATTCAGACTGTATCAGGACACCAGATGTTGGTCCATGAGTCAAATAGAGACAGAAAAAAAACAAAACAGTGACTACAAGCTTTTTGGTGCTTGAATCTGCAGATGACATTTCACTGAAACACGAAAGCGAGAAAGCGTTTGCCTCAAATGGCACAAGTGTGTTCTTTGAGCTACACGGAAGAATCACACGACACCGTGTAAATCACATATGCATGTCATGGCCCTCCACGAGAAAACACTTAATCTCTGCTTGTCTGCGAAGTACAAGTGAGGAACGGTGAGAAAGGCTTCACGTTGACATAGTATTTCAGCTTAATCACGTCGCCACACGTTCTTTAAGTGACAGAAACACAGGCACGCAGGGAAAAAAAGAACAGCGGCACACAGTGACACGGGAAATCAGCACGCTGTCAACACCAAACGGTGTGAGGCACACTGTTACACAAGCCCTGTTTGGTTACATGTCATGGCTGCTTCAGTCACACAGCACGAGTTATGGTAATGCTTGCTGAGGTGAGTAGGTGTGTGTTTATTTATACCTTAACAAGCAGAGCATGCCTTGTTATGTGTGTTGGTGTGTGTAGGCATGTTTGTGTGTGCACTAGTGAGAGAGCTGTGTGTGTGTGTGTGTGTGTGTGTGTGTGTGTGTGTGTCAGTGTTTTGGCACTGGCAGTGGAAGAGGTAAAGGCAGGCCTGGCAGCAGACAGCGCCTCCCACTAGAGGCTTTCAAGTCTACTTACACTGGCTTCTTAGGACTTTTCATGTTCTTATGGAAAATATCCCTTTGAAATCCCCAAGCTGCACATTTTAATCTCATTTGTGAGGGAGAGTGATGCTGAGACAGGGCTTGGGAGAGACAGGGCTTGAGAGAGAAAATTTCCCCTCTCTCTCTCTCGCTCTCTCTTTCTCTCTCTCTCTCTCTCTCTCTCTTTAAAGCATAATTTCATTCGTCAGGAGAATCCCTAGGCTTGAATAGCAGGAGCGATTTAATTGATTTTAATCATCCACCTGAGAGAGGGAATTTGCGGCCTTCTATCCTGAAAGATAATGCCAGCCGTCTTCCAGAATATCTCACTCTTCGTTAATGGGTTGCCTTCTGCTGTCATCCAGTGAAGGGCAAGATCTATGTGTTCATAATTTTTTAAATAATAATAATAATAATAATAATAGGGTGGCACGGTGGTGTAGTGGTTAGCGCTGTCGCCTCACAATAAGAAGGTCCGGGTTTGAGCCCCGTGGCCGGCGAGGGCCTTTCTGTGCGGAGTTTGCATGTTCTCCCCGTGTCCGCGTGGGTTTCCTCCGGGTGCTCCGGTTTCCCCCACAGTCCAAAGACATGCAGGTTAGGTTAACTGGTGACTCTAAATTGAGCGTAGGTGTGAATGTGAGTGTGAATGGTTGTCTGTGTCTATGTGTCAGCCCTGTGATGACCTGGCGACTTGTCCAGGGTGTACCCCGCCTTTCGCCCGTAGTCAGCTGGGATAGGCTCCAGCTTGCCTGCGACCCTGTAGAACAGGATAAAGCGGCTAGAGATAATGAGATGATGAGATGAGATGTTGCTGAACCAACCAAACATAAAATAAAAACTCTACTTGAAAACAAACCCCCCCCAAAATAAAAAAGCAACAAAATATGGAATAAAAGTATTTGATGGTAAGAACATTATCTTTGTTTATTTTTCAAGAGTTATTATTCTATCATTTTTCACAAATTCTTACTGTCATTTCACCAGTTTGTTTACATTCTAAGTGGAAATGATTTTGTCGGACGTTTTGTATAAAGTTTTTATTTATTGAATTTGCAAAAAATAAAAATGCCCTGTTTCTCAAAATCCAGTGAATGTGGATTGAATAAAACAGTTATTCCACTCAATCTCATCATACATGGCTTATAGGCAACTCGGTGCTACGCATCTCATCGGCTATCAGCTCATGTACGACTTGATTTTGTGGAATAACTGTTAAATATGTTATATCATATATATATATAGGATGGGTTAGAAATCAAGATTGCATTGATGTATAATGATAGATGGCATTCAATAGAATAAATAAATGTTATAAATATAATCAATCAATCAATCATTCATTCATTCATTCATTCATTCATTCAATCAATCTACCATTTCCCCATGCCCCAGTCAGTTCTGTCTTGAAAGTTTCTGAATATTGAAGAGCATTCATTGTGGATGTTGAGGTGTCGTTCCCTCTGGCCTGATGAATCTGCACGTGAGCGGCCTGGCTTAGCAGACAGTAGCACAGTGCAGCTCATTAACAGGACTCTACACTCTATCAGAGGCAGCCATGATAACTAATGCATTGGATTGATTTAGAAATGCACTGAGGAACAGTAAATCCCTGAACTGCCGATACATTCACTCATCTGCATTCAGCCCTGTGATGAAAGACACGCAGATGTCCATGGTGCCAGTCAAACCCAATACATTTTTAAAATACCTAGAAAGATTTTAGAGCCTAACAACAGATAATGAATGCCAATGTTTCTTTTAAAAAACACTATAGAAATCAAGAATTAATTCAGTAACTATGGAGTAGCACATTTTTTGGATGGATTTGGGGAAGATGATTGAATGACAGTTGTACGCTGTGTAGCCTGCAGTAAGTAAAAGGGAGTGTCTTTGGTAAAGTCATTATATATACACCAATCAGCCATAACATTATGACCACTGACAGGTGAAATGTGAATAACATTATTATCTCATTACAGTGGCACCTGCCAAGGGGTGGGATATATTAGACAGCAAGAGAACAGTCAGTTCTTGAAGAAATTGATGTGTTGGAAGCAGGAAAAATGGGCAAGTGTAAGGATCTGAGCAACTTTGACAAAGGCCAAATTGTGATGGCAAGATGACTGGGTCTGAGCATCTCCAAAATGGGACATTTTGTAGGGTGTTCCCAGTATGCAGTGGTTAGTACCAAACAAAAGTGGTCCAAGGAAGGACAACCGGTGAACTGGTGACAGGGTCATGGGTGTCGAAGGCTCATTGATTCGCATGGGGCACGAAGGCTAGCCCATGGGGTCCAATCCCACAGAAGAGCTACTGTAGCACAAACTGCTGAAAAAGGTTAATGGTGACACCTTTCTGTTTTAGGCACTTTTACAGCAGTTTTTGCTACAGTAGCTCTTCTGTGGGATTGGACTCTATGGGCTAGCCTTCGTGCCCCATTGGAATCAATGAGCCTTCGACACCCATGATCCTGTCGCCGGTTCACCAGTTGTCCTTCCTTGGACCACTTTTGTTCAGTACTAACCAGTGAGTACCGAGAACACCCCACAAGATGTACCATTTTGGAGATACTCGGACCCACTCATCTAGCCATCACAATCTGGCCCTTGTTAAAGTCGCCCATCTTTCCTGCTTCCAACATATCAACTTCTTCAAGAACTGACTGTTCTTTTGCTGCCTAATATATCCCACCCCTTGACAGGTGCCATTGTAATAAGATTATAATTTTATTCACTTCACCTGTCAGTGGTCATCATGTTATGGCTGACTGTTGTATCCAAGCAGCTGATTGGCTTTAAATGTTTACTGCTTTCAGTAATCTAATCTACTATGCAGCCCATTTCCATGAGGCACATTAAGGATTCAAAAAGTTATTAAAAATGTCTTAATTAACCCCAATGCATATAATTTGATATGAAGTTTATTTATATCCATAAATGATATATGTGTTTTAGTTACTTGATGTCCTATGGCTGTAAAATATAGTTTGGAAACTTACAAATGGGTTGCAAGTTAAAGGAAAAACGAACCGAACATGTTTTAGTCAGATACTAGGCCACACCAAGAGGACAGAACAGCTTCAGTGCACCTTGGTACAGCTTCTACAAGTCTCTGGAGTGATGAACAACGTCCATGGAGGCAGCCATGGCCTGAGGGTTAGAGAAGCAGAGGGTCACCGGTTTGATTCCTGGGACTGGCAGGAAAAATGTGAGGTGAGTTGAGTGAATGAACAGCACTCACCTTCCTCTGTATCATGGCTGAAGTGCCCTTCAGCAAGGCACCTAACCCCCAGCTGCTCCCTGGATGCTGTAGCATAGCTGCCCACTGCTCTGGGTATGTGTGTGTGCTCACTGATTGCATGTGTGTGTTCACTGCTTCAGATGTTAAATGCAGAGGAGGAATTTTGCTGTACATGTGGCAAGTAAAGACTTCTTCCTAAACATTATATCTCAATTGGTGTTTTGACGATGGTGGCAGATGGTGGTCTAAGATGTCACTCCAAAATCTGCCATAGATGTAAAATTGGGTTGAGATCTAGTTCCTATAAAGGGCTAAGCATAAGATTGACAGCATTTCCATCCTCATCAAACCATCCAGTGAGCCCTTGTGCCCTGTGAATGGGATGGGGCCATCAAGAAGAGACTACTCAGGATAGTGAATGATTCATCCTATGATAAAGGATGAATACACCTTTACACAGTACTGCCACTTCTAGATTTTAACCCCTGGTGCACCGGGACTTTTTACAGCATACTGGGACTTCTCACAGTACCCTTTCCTATCCTCTCCATATCAGAGTGTCTCTTGGCGATTCCATCCATTTTCTGTAGCTGCTTATCGTGTACAGGGTCGCAGGCAAGCTGGAGCCTATCCCAGCTGACTATGGGCGGGGTACACCCTGGACAAGTCACCAGGTCATTGCAGGTCTAACACATACCTTAGAGACAAACAACCATTCACACCTACGGTCAATTTAGAGCCACCGATTAGCCTAACCTGCACGTCTTTGGACTGTGGGGGAAACCAGAGCACCTGGAGGAAACCCACGCAGACACAGGAAGAACATGCAAACTCCACACAGAAAGGCCCCCATCAGCCACTGGGCTCGAACTCAGGACTTTCTTGCTGTGAGACGACAGTGCTAACCACTACATCACTATGCTCTTGGCAATTCATTATGACATTTAAATTATATTACCCAGGGTGCACTATGCGACGCTCACCTCTCTCGATGCTCGCGGTACTATGTGACTACCGATACGCCAGCCAACTGCGATGTTAACAATAACCTCTTTCAACATGAATGGTCAGACTGTTGGAAAATCGGCATTGTCTTCCTATCGTTTATTTACTGTAGAAATTCAGAATGTATTAAGTCAAGTCAAGTTTATTTTTATAGTGCTTTTAACACTAGACATTGTCGCAAATTTTAGTAAATTGCAAATACGGAATTTTAGTGACTTTAAACATGAGCTAATTTCATCTTTAGTCTATCCCCAATGAGTGAGCCTGTGGCAACAATGGCAAGGAAAAACTCCTTCAGACAACATGAGGAAGAAACCTTGAGACGAACCAGACTCAAAGGGGAACCCATCCTCATTTGGGTGATAACAGATAGCGTGATTATAACATTTTAACATGAAGTCTGTTTTGCTGAAGTTATAAACTGTTCATTGATGGAAACTTAAGTGCAAAACTGTTCATGACAACTGCAGTCCTAAAGTTAGCAAGTCAACTGTCGTCCTCAGCCATAAAAGCATTACTGTAAGTGTCCAGAGCGTCTTCCAAGTGCGACTTTCAACTGTCCATATGTGGCCGTCCTCCACAGGAGCGATGTGATGAGACTCCAGCCAGACGTAGGGCATCAGGATGGATCAGGCAGGTCTGAGGAGCAGAAGAGGTCAGCATCTCGATCCCAGGATTGACATGTAACTCAGAGAGACAGACAGATGTCCCTCTTGGTGGCACAACCATATTACTTGATGATCGGCTGATACCGACTGCCTGACTCATATGCCAACAGGTGAATATGGAGAGTACTGGCACTTATTTTTTTTCCACTTAAAGTCCCAGTAAAACCCACCCACCCCCTTCCCAACAGAACTACACATTTTTCCTGTACAGTAATTTGTCATGAGTCTTAATGCCTGGAAAATATGTTACTTATATCAAGATTTTTTTTTTTTTATAAATAATTGGAATTTGCATTGGACGCAAATCCTTTATGGCAATGACATGATCACTTACGTGGAACTGGCATTTCGAAGTTGATGACAATCTATCGTTTCAGTAAATACTCCAATTATCCCAGTGTCCCTAACCACATTAGTGTGAGTGATTCTAAAATGGTTTGTGACTCTGAAAGTTTCTTTCCCCCCCCCTCTGGTCCCTTTAGGATATGGCTTCAATTTGTTTTTATGAGAAATATGCAGAATAAAAACAAATAGAATGCAAAAGCAAGATGTAACAAGCCATTAGTTTTAAAATGGGTTGGTGAATAATATAGTGCACAAGAATAGCAAAATAGCTTATAAACAGCTTGGGGAGGGAATTTCAAATTGTAGTATACTAATATTTAATTTATTGACTTCACATGGGAACCAAACAGTTAGCAGCTGCAGATCAGAAGCAGGAAAACACAGTGATTAATGCTTCCTCAGACTGACCACAAATGGGGCTCTGTGCCGTTTAACTACACTGGAGTTCACATAGTAAAATGCACTACTCACAATAGCAAAGACAAATAACTGTTTCCTGGAACAAGTGTCATGTTTGCTTGCAGAAATAATGAAATACTGTATTGTGCAAAAGTCTTAGACACCCTATATTTTTTCACACAAGCTTTGTTGCTGATTTATATTTGATGACTTCTACATTACTGACTCAGTACAAAAACATTTTAGAGTCCAAATGTTCGTTTTCCAGCACAAAATTAAATGTTACAGAAAAAAAAAAGTTCATATCTGAGCAGCATATTTCATAAGGCCCCGGTCACACCGCCCGAACTTTGCTGGAGCGTTCCTGGAGCGATGAAAAAAATTCATCACCGCTCGTAACCGTTCACCACCGTTTAACAAAAGTTGGCCCCCGTTAAAGCAACGCCGTATACGCTCGGCCACCGCTGATGTTTCTCGAGGGGCCCTCCTACCGCTCCGAAAGTTTTGAGCTGCACAAAATATTGCGAGCGGTGAGGAGGGGGCAATTTTCTGCCCCGGCAAAGTTCACCCCCGCTCCACCAACGCCCAGTCAAAGTTTGACACCGCTAGACGCAAGTTCGTGGACGCTTGGGTCCGCTAGGCCAACGCAGAAATCTTGAACGCTGGACCACCGCTGCTTCGCCAGCGTTGCCTGGGCGGCGATTAAACGTTGCACAAACTTCGGTGGAGCGGTTGTAAGCGTTTTACGAGCGGACACGGGGTTGCTGGAACGGCGTCGGGCGTTGAAGCAGCTATCCATGGCGGCGATGAACTTTGGTTTGGCGTTGGTATAGAGGTGTCGGAGCGGGACCAGAATTTGGCTATAAATACGGGGAGAAATGGACCAGGAGCTCATTTGGAATTGAGCTGCCGTTGAGTTCAGACCTCATCTATATCGAATTTGCTCAAAGTTACAGTATCACCATGGATGCTGAGAGACTTGCTATGATTGGTGCTAAACCAACTTTATACCCCCGCCGAGCCAAAGCCCGCATGCGCAGAATGCCGCTATACCAACGCTCGCATCACCGCTAAACCAACGCTCGCTACTGCTCGCTACCGCTCGCTACCACTAAACCAATGCTAAAGCAACGCCGGCTTCAGCGGTGCACCGCTAAGCCAACGCCCGTGTTTTCGATTTTTTTCCCATTTTGTGCGCGGTGACGAGCGTTGTCGAAATTCGGCCCCCCCTCCCTACCGTTCAAGGAACGCTCCAGCAAAGTTCGGGCGGTGTGACCGGGGCCTAAGAGAGCACTTTTCAGATTAAAAAAGAAAGCATAATGAAGGCTGCTGGGTTTTGGTGCAAAATGAAGAAGCGTGTGTGACGGTCAAAGTGTCCAGAAGAACTGTGGCTGGTTCTGGAAGATGCTCAGTAAAACCTACAGCTCATTTCCGCATAAACCTGCACTCACTGGACCTGAGACTACTTTTTTTTTTAAGCAAAGCATCGTCTCACATCAAATATTGACTTTCTTTCATGTATTATGGCTTACTGCGTATAGCATTTTTTTTTTCAATGTTGAAACATTTCATTTCATTATTTTTAAGCCGTTTTTGGTCCACAGCATTTCTTTACATGTAGCTAAGACTTTTGCACAGTACTCTATATTAAGGGCTAATTTTCTAGCAAATATTTGGTGATGTTACATGAAGAAACTTTTCAGCAATGGAGCAATAACTCACTTGATATAATCTAATCATACAATCTGACATTTATCCATAGATCATGAAGAGAAAATTAGTGTTGCATCAGTGATAATTTAATTATATTCAGCTTTGTACGAAGGAATGAATGAATGACTTTTGACAAAATAATTAAATCAGGGTAGCATGGTGGTGTAGTGGTTAGCACTGTCACCTCACAGCAAGAAGGTTCTGGGTTCGAGCCCAGTGGCTGACAGGGGCCTTTCTGTGTGGAGTTTGCATGTTCTCTTCGTGTCTGTGTGGGTTTCCTCTGGTTTCCCCCACAATCCAAAGACATGCAGGTTAGACCAGTTGGTGGCTCTAAATCCTTGACTTGCAATTGACGTCAAAGCAAAATAGAAACTGGGATGTCGGCCATGTTGGTGGATATACAAATGCAGGGTCAAGCGACATTCCATACAAAACATAGTAATGCGTGCACAACTGTCTTTGTTTTTCCACTTCTTTAAGCGTTCTTTTAGCGATGCCATATCTTTGTGCTGTATGTGGTCATGGTCACAACAGTACTCGTGACCATGGCACATTCTGATTTTTTAGAATTCCATCTGTGATTCGGAAAGAGGGCGAGGACACTCTGAGGCTTAGTATGGAGAGGAGACGAGCACGGCTGAACAACATCGGCAGGGCTGATCTAACAGAGGCTGAAACCAAAACAGCTCGTGTTTGCAGTGATCATTTTATCTCAGGTGAGATTCAAAAGCTTTCTCGATAATATCATGGAAGAATTTTATTTCGTGTTGCTAGAATTTTGCTATAAAATGAGTGTTCTCTTGTCATGGTTCACTTGATCGTTGTTATAATTTTACCACGTGTATTACCATTTCGCTTCTAGGAGCGCCAGCAAAATTATATGATTGAAACAATCCAGACTGGGCACCCAGTCAGAAAACGGGTTATGTTTCGTCTAAGGTCAGACTTGATTCTTCGGCAGCCAAACCAGATAGAAGGCGATATCTGGGTACTCGATGGTCGGTAGAAGCGTCTTGTCTTCAGAAAAGTCTGACTTTTTTAAATAATATGGGTCAAAACCTCACATATTTATCTTCTCTTTGTATCAAATCTTCGCCCGAGCGTTCAAATCATGGTAATACTGAGAAAATTCAGCATTGTTTACAGACACGCTTTCAGCGGCTGCCATTCTAGTTGCTTTGTATATCCACCATCATGGAGGATGTTCATGACATAGCACATTTTGATCACATGGTTGCAAGTCATCTATTGACCATAGGTGTGAATGTGAGTGTGAATGCTTATTTGTCTCTATGTATCATCTCTATGCGATGATTTGGCGACTTGTCCAGGGTGTTCCCCGCCTTTCACCCATAGTCAGCTGGGATAGGCTCCAGCTTGCCTGAGACCCTACACAGGATAAGCGGTTATGGATAATGGATGGATGGATGGATGAATCTTTAACAGGAACATACAAATCAATGCAAGCTAGCTAGCCAATGTGCTATAAAGTGAATGTGGCTTCTTCGGGATATGTGTCCACTCGCGGAGCAAAAATAAATAGAACATTTGGCGGTATTGTATCCAAAATATCACTGTCTCAATTTTAATTTCTTATTTAGAGCAAAAAAATTTAAAAATAAATATAAAAAAACCCAATGAACATGTTTTTGTGAGCAGACAGTCAGTATTTGAAACAGTATGAAAATTTTTAACCCAGAATACTTACTCATTCATCAGTACACTTCTTTGAGGATTAAATACTGGCATGGTATAAAAGACTCAGCCAGTTCTAAGGGTAGTACAACAGATTTTGGATCACATCTAAATCCATCTGAAACATCTGTGACGACTTCAAAACCTGAGTCTGCATGGAGATAACAGCCAAAGCCAAGTAACATGCGATGGAAGGAAATTAGATTATACAATGTCGTTGACAGTTACATGAATAAGCAAAAATATAATCATTCTTTTCCACACCATGACACACATGAAAAGGCTTCTGGAGCTGAGCAGATTGGTCAAATGAAACATCATCATTCTTACGTAGTGGATGTTCATTATGTCTAACTATTACAAATATTTTAAGTTCGTTTCTTAGACAAGGATATTTTTTAATCTTGTTACCTTGTTGACAGTTTCGGCGAGAATCTCCCGCCTTCTTCAGAAACAGTCACCAGATGTCGAGTGGTGACGTGCCTTATCAGCTGATGTTGCGTGCAGGAGGCATGAACGTCCCGCCCAATTTGACAGGTAGTCCACGCCTCCTGCTGTCAGGTCGCTCCTCCAGGACGGCGCTCCAGGTGTGCGACAGTGCATACGCTCCCTCGTCCCGGTTCATCGTCCTCTGCGCCCGCTTGCGTATCTCCACTGCCTCTAAAATCCAACGCTGGAATCTATTTTCTTCAGCGCGAATGACTCTGGCCTCTTCCCAATTCATTATGTGATTTTGCCGTTTGCAGTGGTCTGAAATGGCTGATTTTAGGTTTTCCTGGAGGAGCGACCTGACAGCAGGAGGCGTGGACTACCTGTCAAATTGGGCGGGACGTTCATGCCTCCTGCACGCAACATCAGCTGATAAGGCACGTCACCACTCGACATCTGGTGACTGTTTCTGAAGAAGGCGGGAGATTCTCGCCGAAACTGTCAACAAGGTAACAAGATTAAAAAATATCCTTGTCTAAGAAACGAACTTAAAATATATATATATCATCATTCTTATCCACTGCTGTGATAAAACTAAAAAGTATGATGGCAAATTACACTAATAAACATGACTAGTGGTAGCTATGTGTAGGATAGCAATATATTCCATCAACTGGGGAAGCCATGACCTAATGGTTAGAGAAGCAGCTTTGGGACCAAAAGGTCGCCGGTTTGATTCCCTGGACCAGCAGGAATGGCTGAAGTACCCTTGAGCAAAGCACCTAACCCCCAACTGCTCCTCAGGCCGCTCTGGGTATGTTGTATGTTGCTCTGGATAAGAGCATCTGCTAAATGCCTGTAATGTAATGTAAATTCATTAGCAGGTGTAACCTCACCTCCATATTCTTGGGTTTCACATGATGTCACATCTGTCTTATTAGTCATTCAAGACTTTAGCTGGTGGTCTACCAAAGCTCAGTTGACAAAGCATTGTCAAAACCCAGCCACATAGAAAAAAGTTGTAAGCCTCCATACTCTTCCACGCTTTCATCTGTTTTGCGGTGTAGAAGGACGTCTGCAACACCAGATAGTTCGAGATGTCGGGGAACTCGACTGAAGGGTAGTTTTCAAGATCATATGACAAATCCTTCTTTCCCAGACTGTAGGGGTCGATTCCATTGCACATAGCAATCTTCTGAATAGATCTAAAGCCAGCAGTGGCTTCTAGATTACAAGCATACTCTGATAAGATATCATTAGTTCTTTGCACTACGGCAGCCGTTTAGACCACCAGCTATTTCACTTCCGGTAAAACTGCTAAGAAAACTCACATGACTGAAACCCAGCAATTAGCTCATATACTGTGAGTATAGAAAAACAAAATGGCAGAGCGTGCTGCTGAACCAACCAAGGACAAAATAAAAACTCTACTCAAAAACTAAACCTCAAAAAATACACACAAAAAAGCCCAACAAAATATGGAATAAAAGTATTTGATAGTAAGAATGGATCTTTTTTTATTTTTCAAGAATTGTTATTATTGCATTTTTCACTAATTGCGACTGTCATTTCGACAGTTTGTTTACATTCTAAGCGGAAATGATTTCATTGGACGTTTTGTGTAAAGTTTTTTTTATTTATTGAATTTGCAAAAAATAAAAATACTTTGTTTCTCAAAATCCAGTGAATGTGGATAGAATAAAACAGTTATTCCACTCAATCTCATCATACTTGGGTTATAGCCAACTCGGTGCTATGTGCCTCGTCGGCTATCGGCTCATGTACAACTTGATTTTGTGCAATAACTGTTAAATATTAATTTTATATAATCACATAGTTTGACATAATTCAACAATTACTGTTAGGCTTTAATATTCTCGTCAAATGTTTTTTTACAGTACAGTGGATGAAAACACATCACAATTCGTATCCATGATAATCAGATGTGGTACACAGAGAATAGGTTAAAGATGCTGTACAGTATTGTTGTAGTCTAAGACTGGGCTTAATGTTCCTCCACAAATTCAATGGGTACTGAGACTTTGGGATCTGTATTAATAAATATTAGTATAAATACGCAGGTGACTATAGGAAATCATGCACGCTAATTTTCAGACTATTTCTTGATAATCACCTCGAGCGACTTGGCAAAATGGCAGCCAATCGCTTTGTTGCCATCAGGAAGAATTTCAAATTATGAAAGAAAATGCTGTTCCTAAAAGCACTAAATATGCTACGAAGTTTGGTCTAAAACAGGGTGGCACGGTGGTGTAGTGGTTAGCGCTGTCGCCTCACAGCAAGAAGGTCCTGGGTTCGAGCCCCGGGGCCGGCGAGGGCCTTTCTGTGTGGAGTTTGCATGTTGTCTGTGTGGGTTCCCTCCAGGTGCTCTGGTTTCCCCCACAGTCCAAAGACATGCAGGTTAGGTTAACTGGTGACTCTAAATTGACCGTAGGTGTGAATGGTTGTCTATGTGTCAGCCCTGTGATGACCTGGCGACTTGTCCAGGGTGTACCCCGCCTTTCGCCCGTAGTCAGCTGGGATAGGCTCCAGCTTGCCTGCGACCCTGTAGAAGGATAAAGCGGCGAGAGATAATGAGATGAGTTTGGTCTAAAACAATTCAAAGGTAAGGTGGAATTGTGATTAATTTTATTGATTTCAAAACAAAGGATTTTAGGTGACTCAGCATAGTTGACAGTCAAGTCAAGTTTATTTGTATCGCACTTTTAACAATAAACATTGTCGCAAAGCAGCTTTACAGAATTTGAACGACTTAAAACATGAGCTAATTTTATCCCTAATCTATCCCCAATGAGCGAGCCTGTGGTGACGGTGACAAGGAAAAACTCCCTCAGACGACATGAAGAAGAAACCTCGAGAGGAACCAGACCAGTGGCGCTGACCTCTCACCTGATGAAGGCTCTGGAAAGACTTGTTCTGGCACATCTCTGCACACTGGTGGGGCCAGCTATGGATCCCCTGCAGTTTGCCTACCAGCCAGGCATCAGGGTGGAAGATGCAGTCATCTACCTGCTTCATAGATCTCTCTCTCTCTCATCTTGAAAAGGCAGGAAGCACTGTTAGAATCATGTTCTTTGATCTATCCAGTGCCTTCAACACCATCCAGCCGACTCTTCTGAGGAGTTAGATGGAGAGCGCAGGGGTGGACCATCATCTTACCTCATGGACTATGGACTATCTCACAAACAGACCACAGTATGTGAGACTAAAGGACTGTGTGTCAGACACCATTCTTTGCAGCACAGAGGCTCCACAGGAGACAGTCCTGGCCCCATTTCTGTTCACACTTTACACTGTGGACTTTAGATACAATACAACTACCTGTCATCTACAGAAGTTCTCTGATGACTCTGCTATTGTGGGCTATATCCTAGATGGCAATGATGGCGAGTACAGAGAACTGACAAGGAACTTTGTGGACTGGTGCCAACGGAACTCCCACCAGATCAATACAAGTAAAACCAAGGAACTGGTGGTGGATTTCCGCAGGACGAGGTTCTCTTCACCTACCCCAGTGAACATTCAGGGAAAGCACATTGAGATCGTTAGAAGCTACAAGTACCTGGGTGTTCATCTGAACAATAAACTGGACTGGACTGATCACACACGCGCCCTGTACAAGAAAGGCCAGAGCAGACTCCACCTGCTGAGGAGGCTCAGGGCCTTTGGAGTACAGGGTCCACTTCTGGATTCTTTTTATGGCTCTGTGGCGGCATCAGCCGTATTCTATGGAGTTGTCTGTTGGGGAAGCAGTATCACAACAGCAGAGAGGGAAAAAAAAAACTTGAACAAACTGATTAGGAAGGCAGGATCTGTCCTGGGCTGTGCACTGGACTCAGTGGATGTAGTGGGGGAGAGGAGGATGTTGGCCAAGTTGTCATCCTTAATGGCGAACACCTCCCATCCACTGTGTTAGGGTTTTGCTGGGATTCGAACCTGGTTCGTTGGTGTGATAATCCAGCAAACCCCCACTAGGCCACCAGGGGGATGACTCAAATGCAGAGGCGTGAGGCGGAAGTAGAAAAAGAATCAAAAGGTTTATTTAAACTATATACACTATATACAGGGCAAAACAAAAGACAAAAAAAAAAACCAAAGAGTATAATCCAAAAGAAAAGCAAAGTGCAAAAATTCAAAAGCTAAGAAGATCAAAAAACACAGTACAAAGGAAACTGGAGATAAACATAACAGCACAAAGACTCCGTGACAAGAGGACTGAACTCAGGGGTATAAATAGACAAACTAATTAAGGACACAGGTGAAGATAATTAGGCAATTAACACAAACACAAAACACAGGAACAGTGGCGGCCTCTAGAGGCCAAAATAAACACGACATGAAAAGGAAATAACAGCGGCCTCTAGAGGCCAAAACAGTCCTAGTCCTAACAGGACCCCCCCCTCTAGGAGCGTCTCCTGACGTTCCCAGGGCGATCCGGATGGGCCGAATGGAAGTCCCGACATAGTTCTTTATCAAGGACATCCCGAGCAGGAACCCAGCAGCGCTCCTCAGGACCATAGCCCTCCCAGTCCACCAGATATTGTAACCTGCCGCGGACCCGGCGGGAGTCAAGCAGGCGATGCACAGTGAACACAGTCTGCCCCTGGAAGATGCGGGGGGGTGGGGGGTTCCTAGGGGCAGGGGCATACGTAGATGTCAGTACAGGCCGCAACAGGGAAACATGGAAAGTGGGGTTGATCCTCAGAGTCCGGGGCAACTGGAGCCGGTAGGAGACACAGGAGAGCTAGAGAGCAGACAAGAGGCATGGCATGCAGGGCCCCATTTCACAACCTGGCTTGTTACCCAGTCTATGCGAGGGTTGTGGCGAGTAAGCCAAGGAAGGCCTAGAATAACTGGGAACTCAGGTGAAGGAATCAGGTGCAGGGATATTTCTTCCTTGTGACCTTGAGACTGGAGGAAAACTGGAGAAGTAACTTGGGTGACTCTTCCATCACCTAACGCTTGGCCATCGAGGGCAGACACAGACAGTGGGACTTCAAGAGGTGCAGTCGGAATATTGATGCTTTGGGCGAAGTGAATATCCATAAAGTTCCCAGCCGCCCCTGAGTCTATCAAAGCTTGACAAGAGTGGACAGACTCACCCCAGGAGATGGAGACCGGGATGTAGATTCCTTGACCAGGGAGTCCGGGAGAGAGGGTAGGCCCCGTCACAACCCTCCCTCGGCTGGACGGGGCGGTCCTTTTCCCAAGAGTTCGGGACATGATGCTCGGAAGTGACCAGGCTTGCCACAGTAGATGCAGCACTTGTCCCTCCTTCTGCGCTCCCTCTCAGATGCGGAGAGGCGAGTACGACCCACTTGCATGGGTTCTGGACAGTCACTGAAGGAGGTAGACGGTCTCCAGGTAGAGGTAGGGAGGCTGGGGGGGCTCAAGGCTTGGTGGCGTTCTCTCATCCTGTTGTCCAGACGAATAGCATGTGAGATGAGGGTTTCGAGGTCACTTGGGCATCCAATAGAGGCCAGACCGTCCTTGATGGGGTCAGACAGACCATGGTGGAAGGCTGACACCAGGGCAGTCTCGTTCCATCCACTTACTGCTGCGAGTGTTCGGAACGAGATGGCGTAATCTGCGACGCTTCCTCCTTGCCGGATGGACATGAGCTTTCGGGCTGCGTCGGTACTGATGTCTGCCTGATCGAAGACCCGAAGCATCTCTTCAGAAAACAGCTGGAAATCAAAGCACTCAGGTCCCTGTCTTTGCCAGATAGCAGTAGCCCAGGCTCGCGCCTTACCAGCTAATAAGGTGATCACAAAGGCAATCTTGCGGCGATCCGTAGTGTAGGTGGTAGGCTGAAGCTCAAAGGTGAGTTGACACTGGGTAAGGAACTCTCGGCACTCACTGTGCTTGCCGTCATACCTCTGTGGTGCAGGAAGGCTGGGTTCGCGAGGTGAAGAAGGCAGCATTGCAGGAGGCACTGGAGCAGGAGTGGGAGCTGGATCAGGAGCAGGAGATGCAGGCAGAGATGTCAGCTGTGCCAGGGTTTTCCCAATTTGCTGAAGCAGTTCCTCGTGGCGAGCGAGGGCCTCACGTTGGCTGGTGAGCGTACGTCCATGAGCGTCCATGGTCGCTCCGAAGCGTGTCAAAGCTGCCATAATTCCCTGAAGGTTGGCCGGGTAGACAGTTGAAGCAGCCTCTGCTGAGTCGGTCATGACGGAGTCTTTCTGTTAGGGTTTTGCTGGGATTCGAACCTGGTTCGTTGGTGTGATAATCCAGCAAACCCCCACTAGGCCACCAGGGGGATGACTCAAATGCAGAGGCGTGAGGCGGAAGTAGAAAAAGAATCAAAAGGTTTATTTAAACTATATACACTATATACAGGGCAAAACAAAAGACAAAAAAAAAAACCAAAGAGTATAATCCAAAAGAAAAGCAAAGTGCAAAAATTCAAAAGCTAAGAAGATCAAAAAACACAGTACAAAGGAAACTGGAGATAAACATAACAGCACAAAGACTCCGTGACAAGAGGACTGAACTCAGGGGTATAAATAGACAAACTAATTAAGGACACAGGTGAAGATAATTAGGCAATTAACACAAACACAAAACACAGGAACAGTGGCGGCCTCTAGAGGCCAAAATAAACACGACATGAAAAGGAAATAACAGCGGCCTCTAGAGGCCAAAACAGTCCTAGTCCTAACACACTGCAGGAGACAGTAGCAGCACTGGGCAGCTCCTTCAGTGACCGGCTCCTCCATCTGCGGTGTGTTAAGGAGAGATACAGCAGCTCCTTTCTCCCTACTGCTGTGAGACTGTACAACCGGCACCTCACCAAGAACAGCACCAGCCACTCCTCACAATAATCAACAATACTGTCCAGATCACTTCTACATCCATAGAAACCCCTCTGAAACTGCTAGCTACACATGGTTAAAATGGCTCTTGTGCAATATACTGACTTACTTGTGCAATACTACCTGTGCAATACCGTACTTACACGTGCAATACCACCTTTGTAATACATTTATGTTAACTATATATCTGCAAACCAGGGCTTTGAACCGGTTCAAGGAACGAAAACGAAAACCGGGAACTTTTTTCTATTTCATATGGAACAGAAACGAAACCAGAAACTTTATTATTTTTTATGTTCCAGAACAGAAACGCTTATTAAAAATAATGGTAACCGGTTAATACTGGTTTTTATTTCATTCCTCAAAGTTTCCGTAGCCTACAGATAAAAAAGTCATTCTTCTCCTGTGCAAGTTTCTATGACCCGCTGGGGTTCACTTCCTGTGTGACGTTCGCTGACTGAATGGAGAGAGCGGGAGGGTGGACTACTATCACGTCTCCACATCTTAAATAAGAGGTAAATATTGCAGTCTATCGTTATTCAAAAACGTCAATTTCAAACACGATATCAATATATTTGTCCACGTTAATGAGAGGCTCGCGAACATTAAATGACGTTAACCTCTGTTAGCCTATCAATGCATAGGGCCTGACTAGCCTTTGGTAACGCACTAAACGAATTATCTTTCATTTTTGGCACTTTTTCTATTTGTGTAGATGGGAAGACATACTGAGAATCCAAATCGCCAACATTTGAAATAATAATTGTTTTGAATTATTTCTTTTCTTATTTAATGAAGGTTGTAATAGAATTAGCCTACATTTGGCTTAAGCTGGATGAGACAGAGACATAATTTTATACCCATTTGTTAAACAGCTGACAGGGAGCGTAATTAACCGTTCTGGGAATTAAATTGTTTTTTGTTCTAACCGGTTCGGGAACATCTATTTAATGGTGGAACCCAAAACCGGAAATGTTAAAATTCCGTTTCTGTTCAGAACAAACCAATAGGAAAAAAATTCTGGTTCAAAGCCCTGCTGCAAACCTGTTAATTTATGCAAAAGTGTTAATTTTTTTACTCTAAGTTTGTAATTTATTTCTTTTATATATATATCCTTTTTTTGCACTACTCCTACACTGCCTTATCTTTTTCTCTTTATATATTTTGCTGCTGTAACAATGTAAATTTCCCCTTGTGGGATAATAAAAGGCTATCTTATCTTATCTTATCTTATCTTATCTTATCTTATCTTATCTTATCTTATCTTATCTTATCTTATCTTATCTTATCTTATCAAAAGGGAACCCATTCTCATTTGGGCAACAACAGACAACATAACTTTTACATTAACAGTTTTAACATGAAGTCAGTTTTGTTGATGTTATAACTCTTTATTAATGGAAACTTGAGTGCAAAACTGTTCATGACAACTGCAGTCCTAAAGTTAAGTAACAAGTGACAAGTTATTACATTTGCATGCCACTTTTGAAGTTTGAAATAAATGATTTTTTTTTAGCACAATCATTATCCATCCATTATTTGTAACCGCTTATCCTGTGCAGGGTCACAGGCAAGCTGGAGCCTAGCCCAGCTGACTATGGGCGAGAGGCGGGGTACACCCTGGACAAGTCGCCAGGTCATAACAGGGCTGACATTAAAAAATTCATTCATTCTGATCAACAATATGAACGTACTGGTTACATGAAAGCAATTCAAGCGATGAGGGTGGCACGGTGGTGTAGTGGTTAGCACTGTGACCTCACAGCAATAAGGTTCTGGGTTTGAGCCCAGTGGCCAATGGGGGCCTTTCTGTGCGGAGTTTGCATGTTCTCCCTGTGTCTGGGTTTCCTCCGGGTGCTCCGGTTTCCCCCACAGTCCAAAGACATGCAGGTTAGGTTAACTGGTGACTCTAAATTGACCGTAGGTGTGAATGTGAGTGTGAATGGTTGTCTGTGTCTATGTGTCAGCCCTGCGATGACCTGGCGACTTGTCCAGGGTGTACCCCGCCTTTCGCCCGTAGTCAGCTTGGATAGGCTCCAGCTTGCCTGCGACCCTGTAGAGAAGGATAAAGCGGCTAGAGATAATGAGATGAGATGAGACACACAATCCCGAATAGCTTAATATACTCTTGTGAACGTGGTGAGTATTTTAGCCAATCTTATTGTCTCATCTCATCTCATCTCATCTCATTATCTCTAGCCGCTTTATCCTTCTACAGGGTTGCAGGCAAGCTGGAGCCTATCCCAGCTGACTACGGGCGAAAGGCGGGGTACACCCTGGACAAGTCGCCAGGTCATCACAGGGCTGACACATAGACACAGACAACCATTCACACTCACATTCACACCTACGGTCAATTTAGAGTCACCAGTTAACCTAACCTGCATGTCTTTGGACTGTGGGGGAAACCGGAGCACCCGGAGGAAACCCACGCGGACACGGGGAGAACATGCAAACTCCACACAGAAAGGCCCTTGCCGACCACTGGGCTCGAACCCAGAACCTTCTTGCTGTGAGGCGACAGCGCTAACTACTACACCACCGTGCCACCCCAATCTTATTGTGTTTCTTTTATTTATTTTGTCATAGACATGCAGAACAGAAAAGGATGAGCACAGGATAATTTGTTTTGAAATGCCATCCTGTACAGGGCCATAGCCACAACTTTGCTGCCTTTTGCTGGAAAATTTTTCTTTTTTTTAAAGAGGAATTCCATTTTACTTTTTTTTTTTTTAATTGAACATGAGTCAATGTAAACATTTGTCTTGCAGCAAATGGACAAGGAAAATCTTGGCACAAGCGTCCATTACTTCCGGAAGCAGTGTGTGACGTCCACACACAATCCACTCGAGCATTTGTATGGCTCAATTTTTCTTTTTGAAAAGGTTTGTGAAAAGGTTTAAACTACCCTTCTGTGCTTTTTGTTCTTTACGATTGGGGCATTATATGAATTGCTTTTTATTTATTTGGTTTGTGCTTTTAAACCAATGATAATTAGAATATTAGGCTTCATGTAAACCCAGTCATTGATTCCCTGGTAGTGAGTTAAGTGATTCATTCATATACACTAAACTGAATATGATTCATTTTCACTCTGCAGGCCCTGATGCAGTGTTAATGATTTACATAATCATGCATGAACTTTGAATTAGTGGATAAATGTCAGATTTGATGGCTAGATTATCTCAAGCAGGTTACTACCTTGACTAAAAACTGGATTATAACTAATATCAGCAACACTCGAAAAAGTAATCCAGGGGATATATTACAACTACTTAATTAAATACATGGGTACGAGATTTATGTATACTTTTTTAGGTTGCAAACATTATTTTGATGAGTTGTGCTGAATTAATAATGTTGCTAATGACATCAACTTAATATTGTGTTTGATTTAAACTCAGATTTCTGTGTTAATTGATTTAAAACAAAATTCAAGTTGTAGTAACTTAATTGATGCTTGTTAGCTTAATTTTTTCTCCACCTTGAGTTCAAGATTTCAAATCTGTGAACAAATACAATAAATTAAGACATTTCAAAGTGAGTATTATTTCATTTACAAATAAATTATATTAAAGCTATGAATTCAGGCATATTCTCAAGTGTGATATGACCAACAGTGGACATGTATTCTTGGGTTTCAGTCACATGACTTTTCATAGCAATTTTAAAAGGTTAAACAGCTGGTGGTCGAGCAAACCAAAGCAGCTGACGTAGTGCCAACAACTAGCGATAACTTATCAGAGTATGCTCATAATCTAGAAGCCACTGCTGGCTTTAGATCTATTCAGAAGATTGCTATGTGCAATGGAATCGACCCCTACAGTCTGGGAAAGAAGGATTTGTCATACAATCTCGAAAACTACCCTTCAGTCGAGTTCCCCGACATCTCGAACTATCTGGTGTTGCAGACGTCCTTCTACACCGCAAAACAGATGAAAGCGTGGAAGAGTATGGAGGCTTACAACTTTTTTGTATGTGGCTGGGTAAAGGACCTCGCTATCAAGTCGCTGCCAAATGAATCCTGGATTGTTTTTGCTCGTGTAAGTATGTTTTTTTAAGCTTTTCGTTCACGTCTTTACAATGAAGCGCTGCAAGTTGAAGTGTAAACAAACAACAGTTTGCTTGATTCTCACTTGTGTTGGCTCTTATCTCTCAGCTAAATCATTCACAAAGATCATCAGAAACCCCTTTAAAGACCTGGATCTTAGTTAAACAAGACGGAGAAGTGATCACGGCGCATTGTAACTGTACGGCTGGGGAAGAATTTTGTCGCGACCTTCATGCATATGGACTTTGTGAGGAGTAAACAAAGAAACAGCTGGGGACTTTAGCGCTTCGTGACTAAAAAAAGTTCCATAAAATAACGACACATAGCAAGAAAAGTACTTGGAAAACACTAAGGACAGAGCTGAGAGGGAAATACAAACCTTTCACCAAGTGATCACTGCAAACTCGAGCACGCTTCGATTCGGCTCCCTTCGATTTCACCGAGAGGTTCAAAAGCCACCTTTCTTGACATATTTTTGTGAAATCCTGTGTTTGTTCACCCTTTTTTATTAGTTCACAGGGAACCCTGAAGAAACTTTTATCAGTTTCATGGTTTGATCGATTCAAACAACCTAAAACAATGCAAGCGTAAGGCATTTTTCATGCGAGCAATGCACCTTCTCTGTACAAACGCTTTGTCAACTGAGCTTTGGTAGACCACCAGCTAAAGTTTTGAATAACTGGTGGATGTGACGTCACGTGAAACCCAGCAAAAGCATAGTAGTAGAGTAGCCAGACCTGGCGGCAGAAGCAGTCTAGTAGCTGGGCATTGCACTGGCTGGGGGTGGGCACGCATCGGCGAACCCAATTTTACTAGGGGGGTCCGGGGGCATGCTCCCCTGTAAGAAATTTTTGAAAAAAACACTCTAAAATGGTGTATTTTCAGCTCTTCAGACACCCTGTTCCGCTGCTATATATTGTCCGTCACTGAGCGCATTTGCAGGGAATATTCCGTTTCATACGGAATATTGGCAGTATTCCGTTTGCGCACAAGTCATGTTGTAAACTCGTTCCGAATACCCAACACTGAATGCGCAAACGGATGATTGTGATCAATGTTGACAGCAAATTAAGATTGATATTTACAATTAAGAGTGCGCAACAGAAGATTACATCACACTCATCCTCCCTGCACAAAGCCTAACTGCAGTCACTGAATCCCTTCTAAGTGAAACCATGCGCTTTAAAAGTTTTATGTCTCAAATCTAGTTTTGTGAAGCATGACAACATTAATCTTTAATACAGATGTGTTTTATAGGTTAACTGAAACGTCAAAACCAGTTTCTTACCTCCAGTGCTTAGTTTGCAAATCAAACGCCAAGTGCATGACAGCGCAGGGCTGACGAGATGGGCGCAGGCCGAAACGTTAAGAAAACAGTGTGTCGTGTATAACTATTTTGTAGCCCACACAGTAGGCTTACTATAATCAACAACTCAAGTATAACTATTATGTAGTGATTAAAAATTCAAGCTCACCCTCAGTAAAGCGGTAGGCGACGATGTGCAGCCGCGTGGAATCTTCGCAAGACAGCGTCACTCCACTCCTCCCTGAACTTTTTTGTTAAGTCCTTCTCAAATGCCAATTTGATCAAATTGGCCTTGCGTGTGTGCAGCATGCTTTGTCTGTGGTCGGTGAAAGCGTTCTTCAGAGTGGAAAAGGAGTTCTCGCAGAGAGCAGTGCTTGCGCCAAAAGTCAGAGCGTGTTTCCATTTCCGTTTAACCAAACCATTTCTGTTCAACCCAGATCATTACAAAATAACCAATCAGATGATTACAAATAGTTTTAACACATTTTAAATTAAGGACTTTTTCTTTAATATTATGCCTTTTAAAAAAAAAAAGCGTTTAATTGTAGTAGCCTGCGATTTATTTATTTATTTATTTATTTATTTTAAATATTGTGTTAAGCTGTTGGCCCTAGCCTATGACAGGGTGGGCGGACCCACACTAGGGTGGGCCCACGTGCCTAAATGGGCGGGCCCGGCCCCCAAAGGCCCGCCCATCGCGCCGGGCCCGAGAGTAGCCAATCGGAGTGTGCAATTGCTCATATCCATTGAATGTTGATAGAATAATACGTGAATATAACTCAATGCTGGGTTGATACAGGAAAGAGTAACTTGACTCACATACTCTTGTCCAAAGTGTTTGTACTGTAAAAGCCATGAGCAGTACATCCAAAACTGAGGTACTTCTACAGTATGTTAACTTTGAGCTAACTAAGTTGGCAGTCACTAATTCTTCTCTTTGGAAAAGTAGTCCTATCTCTGAAATGACGCTATGATGAAAGTGTAAATACATTACTTTCATGAGCATTCTCCAGCTGGGATAGGCTCCAGCTTGCCTGCGACCCTGTAGAAGGATAAAGCGGCTACAGATAATGAGATGAGATGAGATGAGCATTCTCCTTGCCAAGGACATCTTGTCTAGAAGTAAACTTAAGCAGTAGGGATATCTAGAAAAGTGGATCCAGCCCAAGTGGATTTTACAACAGCCATTCTAAAACAACAAACCTTTTTTTTTTCCTCATAGAACTGAAATAAATCATTATTTCATTGAGACTTGCAGAACTCAGAAGATGCTATTTTATGTAGATCCTCTGATGAGACCTCACTACCTTTGGTATGTTAACATACCAACTTTTAGTTCATATGCTTTTAAAAATATTCAGTCAATATAAAATGCTGTGTATATTATGGCAAATGTCCTCATTTTACCCCTTGTGAGTTCCACAGTATTAATATTGCATTTCATACGGGGGGTGTTACCTGTAGCTATGTGAACATGTTGGGTTTATGTAGTACTATCAATCTGGAGGACATTTCCTTGCAGCACAGTTTTTGCATAATACATCTGACCAATCATCCTTACAGAACTGCTCTGATGGATTGTGATGTTCTTACCCCTTATCTATCCCTAGGATTAAGTGCAAGTACACACCATCCATCCATTTTGGCATATCACTACAGTGACATGGCCTCTCTTTCAGCTTCAGCCATCAGAGTCTCTAGGGAACATTACAGTAGTGGTTTCCCATTGCCTTCTACTGGATTATTATAGAGGTTTTCTCCTCTCAACCATTTACACACACATTCACACCTAGAGTCACCAGTTAGCCTAACCTGCATGTCTTTGGACTGTGGGAGAAACCAGAGCACCCAGAGGAAACCCATGCAGACATGGGGAGAACATGCAAACTCCACACAGAAAGGCCCCCGTCGACCGGTGAGCTCGAACCCAGAACCTTCTTGCTGTGAGGTGACAGCGCTAACCACGACACCACCGTGCCGCCCCAATATGCACCAGTGATGTTTAATCGAACAGTTGAATTAGACTGTTGAATTTGTACACCTGGAGAAATATACCTTGCCTTCACCCTTCCTTTTCATCATCAGTAAATATGCTGGAAGCTTGAAGACACCAATCATGTATTATTATATGCAAAGTACCCTACAATAGCATTGTCTTGAAAAGATGTCTGTCCCATCTAATGGTTGGTTAACTGCATGGGTTGAGAAGGCCCTTTGGCAGCAGTCAGACTTGTCCTAACACCCAGACCATGGGTATAGATTCATACAGTACACATTTCACCTAAGGGCCTGTTTGGATTTGTGCTTTTCAGCTGCAGGGTATGTGACATCAGCAGAGAGTGTGTCTCTGGAAAGCGTTTGCTATGGTACAAAACTTAGAGATAACACCATGTGTAAGCCTCTCTGTAAGCCTGTGTGTGGGATTGGAAATCAACTTCTCAAAAATATTTGATATGGGTTGATTCTTTATGATTACAGCAGTAGTTCTTGCATACAAAACTACAGTATCCAGGTGAGATTATCCAGTGAAAATCTTACAGCATCTAGTATTCTCAAGTGGTCTTCCATTAAAGTATTAACCAATACCAACTCTGCTTCCTAATGTTATAATCAAGACCACCTAAACCGAGACCAAGTCATGACCAAGACCAAAGTGTATTGAGACCAAGACAAGAGCAAGACTTTGACAGGTTGAGATCAAGCCAAGACCAAAACCGAGGCAAAGCGAAACCGAGTCAAGACCAGGACCAGACCATTGTGTGTGAAAAGGGGTCTGGTGAGGGAGGGCTGATGGCTGTTAACAGGAAGACAATTTTCAAATGAGCAATGAGTCACATTATTGGTCACATCTGAAGCAGGAAATTTCACATCCAATCACAGTAGCGATGTTAACAAATAAATCAGATAATGCACAGGCAATTTTGTGAAATCCTCAGAGTTGTGATCTTGATCAGTTTTGAAATAAAATCCCAAGTCCTCTATGTCTGAGACCAAGACAAGCCTGAGTAAAAATGTGGTCGATGACGAGATGGAACCAAGACCTTCAAAAAGTGGTCCTGAGACCAAAACCAATCTCGAGCACCACAACACTACTGTCCAAGACTTTGGAGATGTTTAGAATGGCATGACTATAAGCAATACCCTGAATTTTGTAAAAAAAAAAAAAAAAAGATACATACGTTCTGACAGCTGTGAAAGCACATGTATAGGACAGGGATTTTAAAATCATTCATAACTCATGACTCATCTGAACCTATTACTAGAAACACAGTATAATGTGTATATCATATAATTAGCAAAACTCCAAAAATGAGAATTGCCAGGCTAGTCTCATGAAACATTTGCATAAATTTGAATAAATGATAGTGATCTGGTTGGATATTTAAATAATATTGGCTAGAGTTAAGTGGTATATCAGATATATTCCATCTTTGACTCGTTCAGTATCATGCTAGCCGAATGTAATATATCAGATGTGCCACAAAAAAGCCAAACAATATTATTATTATTATTATTATTATTATTATTATTATTATACATTCCTTTTGGGTGTTCAACGCATCTTTGTCTTCCAAAATTCTCTCAAAATCTTCTGTATTTAATGAAGCAAACCTGGCAGCCATGTTTGTTTACAAATTATCACAGTCGCTTGCTAGCGTGGAAGTTTTACATTTCATCATGTTGTCTTGACAACCATGAAATATCATAAACCATATTCTATGCTCATTCTCAGGGCCGGATTAACATGGCCAGGGGCCCCTAGGCTACAAGTTGCTGTAGCCCCCCCCCCCGGCCACTACCACCCTCACCAGAGCTAGTAGTACTACTGGCTGCAGCTGCAGCTAACATAACGTTTGCTACGCTAGTGTCATGATGACTTGCACTTGCCAGTTGGGTTTCATTAGGTTTAAAAAACCCTGTTAGTTTTGGTATATTGCTCAATAGAGCTTTGTCACGTTGGGCTTTTTGCCATTGCGCCTTGCGCTTTTGAGCACCGCTCTCGTATTTTCTGTCACACATGTTCACTGTTCGACTGTGGAGTGACGTCGTGCGTGACGTCTAACGTTTATATATGGAAGGCGGATTTGCCTCACCCAATCAGCGTCCGTTTATTTAAATATTCATTTTGAGCCAATGAATATGAAGGGTTTTTTTCTTTTGACCAACTGGGGGCCCCCCTGCGAGGCGGGGGGCGTGGGGGCCCCTAGGCTGAAGCCATATGAAGCCTGTGCGGTGATCGGGGCGTGCTCATTCTCCACTGGGTAAAGTGACATAATACACGTAGGATAAGCGATATGCGAACAATATCGCATGCTATCAAACCAAATGAATGAAACCCGCTAGAAGGGAATAGAACACGTTTTTATTCCATTGAAAAAGTGTCCTGTATGTACAGTATAATAATTATTACCTCACCCAGGACAGAGTCCACCAGGGGGTGAGGTATTGTTTTCAATGGGGTTTCTTTATTTGTTTGTTTGTTGGTTTTGTTAATTATATTACAGGAAAATGGCTGAACCAAACTTCATGAAACTTTCAGGGTAGATGGATATCCATCCATCCATTTTCTGTAGCTGCTTATCCTGTTCGGATATATGGACATTGGTCTCAAATAGAACCTCCAACAGTTTGGGGGTCATCTGGTCAAGGTCAAGGTTTTTGTGGCTACTGCTTCATATAGAGGTGATAGCCATTATATCATCATGCTGTAAGAATGTATGAGTGTAACAATTGTGCAGTACGGTGTGAGAGCAGTATGGTGTGTTCTGATTGGCTGAGAGCAGCAGAGAATCAGAACCATGTTTATTGGCAAAGTATGTTCACACACGGCGGCACGGTGGTGTAGTGGTTAGCGCTGTCGCCTCACAGCAAGAAGGTCCGGGTTCGAGCCCCGTGGCTGGCGAGGGCCTTTCTGTGCGGAGTTTGCATGTTCTCCCCGTGTCTGCATGGGTTTCCTCCGGGTGCTCCGGTTTCCCCCACAGTCCAAAGACATGCAGGTTAGGTTAACTGGTGACTCTAAATTGAGTGTAGCTGTGAATGTGAGTGTGAATGGTTGTCTGTGTCTATGTGTCAGCCCTGTGATGACCTGGCGACTTGTCCAGGGTGTACCCCGCCTTTCACCCGTAGTCAGCTGGGATAGGCTCCAGCCTGCCTGCGACCCTGTAGGACAGGATAAAGTGGCTAGAGATAATGAGATGTTCACACACAAGGTCAAAATCAAGGTCATGGTCAAAATTGTTTTTTCGCAATATCTTCCTTCATATTCATCATAAGTGCTACCGGGCGAGGTTTGTTTCGTCTGGAAACACGTATATATTGTTTATTAGAATGATATCAAGAACACGTGTAAGAATGCTATCAGTGGTAATGGTGTCACTTTGCAGTTCCAGGATTTCAGTCCTGATCTTGGGCTACTATCTGTATAGACTTCCCATAAACCATAATAGCAATAGCCTCAGCTCTGACTATCACAACTTCATCCAAATGCTGCAAATGGGCGGCACGGTGGTGTAGTGGTTAGCACGGTCGCCTCACAGCAAGAAGGTTCCGGGTTTGAGCCCAGCAGCCGGCGAGGGCCTTTCTGTGCAGAGTTTGCATGTTCTCCCCGTGTCTGCGTGGGTTTCCTCCGGGTGCTCCGGTTTCCCCCACAGTCCAAAGACATGCAGTTAGGTTAACATGAGGCGGCCTTGCGCTGAAGTGCCCTTGAGTGAGGCACCTAAGCCCTGACTGCTCCCTGGGCGCTCTGGTGTGGCTGCCCACTGCTCTGGGTGTGTGTATGTGTGTGTGTTCACTGCTTCAGATGGGTTAAATGCAGAGGATGAATTTCACTGTGCTTGAAGTGTGCATGTGACAAATAAAGGTTTCTTCTTCTTCTTCTTCAAATGTATAAGTGTCAGTCAGACCACATTGGATACTGGAGCTTGCTGGGAGATAAACAAACTGTTTCTTGACGTCAGGAAAAAGTTTTAAACTTTTATAACATCTGAAGGCGTAGACGTTTGCCCTAGTTTCTTTCATTGTCGCAAAAAATAGACGCAGCAACATTTTTGCTTTGTCGTAAAATTGTGTTTACATCCAGATGTCATTCCAGACTGTGGGAATTGTGTAAATACCCCACAGCATCACAACATGTCAAGAGGAAGCCTCTAGGTTTTCTTATACCGAAGTCCCTCCGCACCACACAGTAGCTAATATAACTCCTTGAGCGAGATGCACTTTATTGGGTTTTCATGGTTGTACACAAGGTGTAGCTCCAACCCCAAAAGCTCGTAGCTAAAGGCTAAAATCTCACAAGTGTATTAAACTGTGCAATTCATTGAATGCTGTGTGTAATTCGGTGATTTCAAATTCCAATAACTCACTCCCTCACTCACTCTCTGATTCACACATTATCTATCTCTCTGTCTCGCTTTCTCTTATTCTGTCTCTGTTTTACAGCTATTTTTACTGAGCTTCATTAATCTTTGTTGAATACAATGACATACATCTTTAATGCGCTTGCTGTCAAGTCATATTTCAGTTCGGGAGCAGCAAAGTGAATGACAGCAAGCAAGATTAATAAATTTAACATGGACTGTATAAATTTTTAACCGAACAAGAATGAGAGGGTGGGCTTCTCTCTCTCTCTCTCTCTCTCTCTCTCTCTCACTTCATCTCTCTGTCTGTTTTCAAACTGGTAGATTTATGGCGAGTAAGATGATCGCATTTGCACAAAGTTGAAGGTCTCAGTATAAATAGATTTACATGTCATTAATAAGTAAATTAAGGGAAATTCCCTTCAAGTTGACACAAGTACACGAGCAGATTCTCCACATTAAAGGAGTAACCGAATGTCATCTGCTCTGTCCTTCTTTCACTCTTTCTCTATCTCATGCTTTCTTTCCACCTTTTAATTACTGCAATGTGATTATGGATCCAGTACCTTTCCACCTAGGTGTTGAAAAAGGAGTGGCACTGGCATGCAGAGTCCATCCTAATCACTTTAGACATGCAGAGGGAAGGAGAGGAGAGGAGAGGAGAGGAGAGGAGAGGAGAGGAGAGGAGAGAAGCAGTTATGCTTATTGGAAAGGAGGTTAAAACATTTGTGCAAGAATGGATTTTGTAGTGCTCTTCTTCTATAATGACTTTAAAATATTTAATTCAAATCTTAAGTCCTTCAAAGCAAGAATTAAAATGATTAAGGTGCTCGTTTAAATTAACATTTTAAAAAGGTACAAAAAGAGAAGAAGAAGAAAATATGGTGATTTCTTTTTTTTTCTTCTTCTTCTTTTTTTAATCTTTCTTTTTTTTCCCTCCCCCTCGGTGGTGGTGTTAAGAGGGTTCTTTCCAGGTCCCTGCAGAGATCATTTGCTGTACATTCAAACCCAGTGAGAACTTTTGCAGCTTGAGTTACGGTTGATGGGAGCCACGGTTTTGCAGTAGCTTTAGCGATTATGGGAAATCATATGCAAAGCCGGGGTCCTGATCCGAAGTTAATTTATAATTGTGTTAAAGTTATTAATTAGCTATGTTGTTATTAGGAGAGCATGAACTACAAAGGATTTATCTTCCACACAACAACACGGATTGGAGGCACTTCTGCAGCCCCTTATTTTCTTTCCTCCCTCTCCCCCTCCCTCCATGCATGATTATTTTATTTGCTTTATTTACTTAAATCAAACCTTTCATGAGGAATAGCAGCTTGAACTGTTTCCAGAATAGGTGCTCTCTCTGTCTGTCTGTCTGTCTGTCTGTCTGTCTGTCTGTCTCTCTCTCTCTGTCTTTCAAAAAGGTTTTCCGGATGCTTCCGTGGTTAAATTTTCCCTTCTACAAAAGGTTTATTTTTAAAAAAAATCATAAATATAACCCAATGCCACGATATCAGACAAATATGTTTGTTTTCATCACGTTATTTTTTAATAAATGGGGAAAAAAAAGATGCTCATACACAAAGTGTGACCCAAATATTTGAAATGTGCCTCGCCCTGGAATGAAAGCTGCATTGAAAATCCTCTGGAAATAACATATTGGATCCAATTTTCCATCTTAGGCTGCATGCCAAACTAATTAATTTAGTGCGGAATGGGCAGTTAACTCGCAGTGCGCCGACAGCGGAAAACATAAATAAGGATCATCATGATCCGACGTATCCCGAGGAGCAGATTGGACACATATGCACAGTTAATGTCAATCAAAGTTACTTCAGAAATGCTGCATCTCCACAATATGGTGCTCTAACTGCACCGGCGCAACCAGGCACAGAGAAACAGGCGGGGACTCGGTTATAAACCATCACTTCAACCTGGTACATTGAAGGTATAAATCAGGGGTGTCAGACTCCAGTCCTGGAGGGGCCACAGCTCTATAGAGACTTGTGTTTTCCTCTTTTTCTACCACATCACATTCAGCACATGAAGGCTTTGCTAATTAGCTGATGAGTTGAATCAGGTGTATTAAATGAGGTAGAATGATAAACTCTGTGGTGCCTCCGGTGCGGTGGTCCTCATGGATTGGAGTCTGACACCCCTGATAGAAAATGCAGTGTGTGCTAATTAAGAAACATTATGCATATACAATGAAAAAAAGCCCCAAACTATAATATATAATCTAATTTTTTCAATAAATATAAACATGAATGAATGAATGAATGAATGAATGAATGTTGACCTCGATGCACATCTGGAATGGACATTATTAATCTAGGATCTGCAATCATTGTAAGTATACATCTGACTTCCTGTGCATATGCATATCTATGTAGTATAGCTTAAATTATTGTAGAGTGGTCCATGTAGCAGAAAAACACTTTGGATATGCTCAAAAGAAACCCCATCTCAAAGGAAGTGCATCCTCAAAGAAGTGGAGGATATCTGAAATTCTTTTTAATGTCTGGATCAGCAGTGGAGAGGAGCCGAGGCCTACTGGTGGCGTCGCCATTAACTGCTGGCCTAGATTCACATGACCGGGCATCCATCCAGTTCCCTACTGTACATGGCACACACACACACACACACACACACGCACATACTCACATCCACGTACTGTATAGGCTAATAACCGAAACGCGGCTACACAAAATGAAATGGTTGAATAAAAAAAAAGCTCCAGGAGACTCTCCTGTCTCTTCGACTCCGTACAATGTCAGTGTCTAATATTAGCTGTTAACTTACTGAACATTTACAGAATCACCTCTTGACCCAGCAGTAATCACTTCTCAGTCTGTAGCAAACTGTAGTTATTAACATTAGGTCATTTTTATTTTTTTCAGAAACGTCGGCGTATTACACCACAACCTCTCCAAGCAGGACCTCTCGAACCATGGCTCTATAATGTGAAATGTCTTTCGTGTGTTCAAATCCTCTTTTCCCATTAGCTTCCCTGTACTCTGCAGGGTTAAGGCAGTTTATCAGTCACCCAGATAAAATTGCTATTGGGATAAAGCCTTACAATCTCCTGCTGTAATCCTATTTTTCCATCGCTGCCATGTATAAAAGTCTGATAGGCCGGGTTTCGCAGACAAGAGAGGAAACGGAAAGCTGACAAGCAGGAAACGGGGAGGAGGTGTGGGGGAGGGAGGGAGGGAGAAAAGCCTCTAGGCTCGATTGAAGTCTTATTCTGAGGTGTCGGAAAATGATCCATGACGTGATGCTCGCTAATGTGAAATAAATTGTTTTTTGCACAGATGGGCATGAGCTTGTGTTTGGATGGATTTCAAATCATTGATTCAAGTGAAATCAGCTGTATTACCGTGTTTACAGATTAAACAATGCGAAGTGATTAGAAAAAAAAATAAAAGAAGAAGAAGAAGAAGAAGTGTGTAATTCAAATTCAAATAAAATATCAGCCGCTCTATATTTTTCACAGCATGCATCATTGGGCGGAGAACACAGCAGGAAATCTTTGCATATAACATGAAGCAGTGCTGTAACCTGACATTGTGGATGGAAGCAAAGTTTTGTTCATTTATTGAGTTCAAGTTCAGGAGTAATTTATCTCAGTTTTCTGTCCCCTCCTGTGGTCTGAGATGCCACTTATCTCCCGCACTGCCAGGAAAAAACAACCACGCTAGGCCATGTTTCTGAAGCTATGGCAAAGACATGTTTCACTGTCACCAAGCCGCCTGTAAATAACCTCAGTGGGAGCCAATGAATGTCACTGTCCTCCTCAAGAAATGACACAATAACGGCATCTCCCAATAAACCGCCAGCAAACATCTAAAGACACGGCGCAGGCCGATGACTGCTTTGAAAAGAAGTGGAAATCATTATTTCTGAGGCCGCCTTTGTTCCATCTACACCCCCAACACCCTTCCCACCATCCTCCACAGATCAACCTCTATTTAAGGATTTCTCACACTGTTTGAGTTGTGATAAATGACCTTTGGAAATTATATGAAACTCGTTCATCATCAGATGATGAGATGTGGGAGAGCAGCGTAGTTGGAGCGCGATCAGATGCTTTTCCACTCCCTGACATTGTTTGCCTTTAATTCATGTCAGATTGGAGGAAAAAAGTGCACTTTTGCTCCTTCATGCCAAATTAAGCGCTTCGAAATAGGGCGTTCTGGGGACCATTAGCTGGGTTAAGCACATCAACAATCAGCGGTGGGTTCTGATCTTTGGTCAGTTATGAAGGTGAAATATGTAATGACATTTATTTATTTATTTATTTATTTCACATATTTAACAGTTATTCCATGAAATCGAGTCGTACATGAGCTGATAGCCGACGAGGCGCGTAGCACCGAGTTGCCTATAAGCCGTGTATGACGAGATTGAGTGGAATAACTGTTTTATTCTATCCACATTCACTGGATTTTGAGAAACAGAACATTTTTATTTTTATTTTTTGTTCAAAAGAAAGGGAAAGAGGCCGCACTATGCATACAGATATTTATTCGTGAATAAATATCTGTATGCATAGTGCGGCCTCTTTTCCTTTCTTTTGAACTGACGATATGTTAGGTCAGCACTCTCAGAATTAATAAAAACACATTGAATGAAGTCTGCTCCTACCCTTATGCACCTTATTTTTATTTTTTGCACATCCGATAAATTAAAACTTTATACAAAACGTCCGACAAAATCATTTCCGCTTTGAATGTAAACAAACCGGCGAAATGACAGGAGCAATTTGTGAAAAACGCTATAATAATAATAATTCTTGAAAAATAAAAAAGTTACGTTCTTACCATCAAATACTTTCATTCCGTATTTTGCTGCTTTTTTTTTGTATTTTTTGACGTTTTGTTTTTGAGTCGAATTTTTATTTCATCCTTGGCTGGTTCAGCAACACGCGCCGCCATTTTGTTTTTCTCTACTCAAAGTATATGAGCTGATATCCTAGTAGTAGAGTAGCTAATTAAAGTGCACGTTTGCTTATAACCAGTGAATGTGGATAGAATAATAAAACAGTGCCTTTGCATTTGCTCAATATCTCCATTCAGTATCACATAAGACATTTATAGGACACATAAGACACACAAACTTTTTTTTTTTTTTACTGCACAAAGGACAACAAAATTGTACATTTACACACACAGTACTGAGCAAAAGTCTTTGGTCCCCTTTTTTTCATACAAACTTTATCGATTTCTATTTTATAACTTCACCATTATCGAGTCAGTACAAAAACATTTGAGAGTCCAAATGTTCGTTTTCCAGCACAAAATTAAATGTTAAAGAAAAAAAAAAAGTTTTTATCTGAGCAGCATATTACATAAGAGAGCACTTTTCAGATTAAAAAAGAAAACATAATGAAGGCTACTGGGTTTTGGTGCAAAATGAAGAAGCGAGTGTGACAGTCAAATGCCACTTTTCCACTACCAACGCGGCTGAGTTGGGCTGAGTCGAGCTGAGCAGGGCTGTTGGAGTTGCATTTCGACTACAACCGCGCTGAACCGTGCTGGCTGGAAGTGGGTGGACACATTGGGTGGAGTTAGCGAAAGTGGGTGGACGTCACGTGATGTCGTTAGGCGGTGCAAACAGTGACATCAGTGATCTTTTAAGCGGTAGTCTCACGACCCGGATAGTAAACAATAAGCATGGAGTCGTTAGTGTTGCTGGTCTTGGTGCTGTGGCTTGTTGTCACCGACAACGCCAACAGATACTGGCAAGAGCGTATAGATGAGGCGAGGCGCATAAGGCTTCAGAAATTCTCGTAATTCGTAATTATTATTCTTCCGGGTTTGCGGTGTTTACAGATCCCAGCGTGCTCGCGGGGCGTGTGTGGGCGTGTGAGGACACTCCTCCTCACCAATCAGTGCACAGGGGAGTGTCTCCTCACGCCCCCATCCCCACTCGGCTCGGTTTGGCTCGCTTCAGCCCCACTCCAAAACCGTGCGAGTTTTGGGTGCTAAGCAGGGCTGAAGCGAGCTGAGTCGTGCTGCTCTAAGGTAGTCGAAACGCGAGCCGTGTCGGGCTGAAGTGAGCTGAAGTGAGCTGAAAAAGGGTAGTGGAAAAGGGCCAAAAGTGTCCAGAAGAACTGTGGCCGGTTCTGTAAGACGCTCAGTAAAACCTACAGCTCATTTCTGCATAAAACTGAACTCACTGGACTTGAGGCTCCTTTTTTTTTTTTAAGCAAATGGTCATCTCACACCAAATATTGACTTTGTTTCATTTATTATAGCTTACTGATGACTGTTTATAGTATTTTTTAATGCTGAGACATTTCATTTCATTATTTTAAAGCCATTTTTGGTCGACATCATTTCTTTATATGTACCTAATACTTTTGCACAGCACTGTACTTCCACCTAAATCACACATACTGTATAATTAATATTTATTCCATGAAATCGAGTCATAGTTGAGTGGAATAACTGTTTTGTTTTGTTTTTTCCTTTCCACATGCACTCGATTTTGAGAAACAGAGCATTTTATTTATTTATTTATCTATTTGTGAATTCAGTGAATAAAAACTTTATACAAAATGTCTGACAAAATCGTTTCCGCTTAGAATGCAAACAAACCAGCAAAATGACAGGAGCAATTTGTGAAAAAAAATGTTATAATAATAATTCTTGAAAAATAAAAAAGAGACGTTCTTACCATCAAATACTTTTATTCCATATTTTATTGCTTTTTATGTATTTTTTGGGGTTTTGTTTTGGAGTAGAGTTTTTATTTCATCCTCGGTTGATCGAGCAACACGCGCCACCATTTTGTTTTTCTCTACTCACGGTATACGAGCTGATATCTTAGTAGTAGACTAGCCAATCGGAGCATACGATTGATTGCTCATATCCTGTGAATGTGGATAGAACAAGTGCTGATTATTCTGTCAACATACATTTGTATAAGATTTATGCCACACCTTTTGGAGTTTTGCTTATTTTACGCACCAGTTGTTTTATCATGCGCTCACACCTATTTGACAATTTTGGTTCATTTGCTATTTGACTTGATTTGTTTACTTATTTCTCATCACATATAATTATAAGTAAGAATATATATATTTTTTAAAGAACTGAAAATGCATACATAAAACTGTTGAACTATCTTATTTATTTTTTTATTGCTCAGAAATACAGTTATGGAAAGTTGCAAAATTGAAAAAGAGAGCATAGAAATGACCCATGCACAGAGAACACCACGCCAGCACTCAATAAATTACTAGATAACTATTAAACATGGAAACATTCTTGTATGGATGGACTGTTTATTTTTGTTTGTGCAGGACCGGTCAGTTTAGCAGCTCAGCTCTACTTTTTTGATGCTCACAGTGCAAAAAAAAACCAAAAAAACCCAGCAAGTTTGGTTAAGTTCATGCAGTGACTAGATTGAGAGTTGAATCAGTTTCTGTCTGCACTAGATTTCCATTGGAACCAAACAGAGACCACTTTACTCAGATGGACTCGGGCTGGTTGTTTTATTCCACATGTGAATATCATTGCTGTGTTGTCACCTGCACAAACAAACTGCTTCAGGCTTCTATTTAAATGGACTAAACACTGCATATATGAAAGCACCCTTATTATATAATGCTGTAAATTCATGCTGACCAACTGTTTTTAGTCTGGCTGATTTTTTATTTTATTTTTATTTTTTTACTAAGGTCACTTGTTAAAGTGTAAGTCCTTCACCTATACTATAAAGTCTGCTCGCTAAGGCATAACTCAAGAGTTGCATTGAAAAATGACTACACATCAATCAAACCAATTTCATACTATGCTGCTCACCTCTAGCATCATAAAGAACAATGTGACTTTACACAGGTATTGCACATGTGGCCCAAAGCCCATTAGCACCACCTGTGCACTTTTATATGATCACCGTGTGCTGCTGTAGCGTCATATAACTGCGGGCCACACATATTAAACAGGAATAGACTCCTCTATTACCTCCTGCACTGGAGTCATGGTGTAGATTGTGTTACGCCTCTATGCACTTTTTCCACTGCTGAGATGTAGTCAGTTATTTCAGTTTCGGTGTAGGGCTGACCTTCAGTGCTTCATTTCACAAAATGGAATATTTGAGTCGAATGCCTGCGATCCTCTTGAAGTGGGACACAACAATGAACTCAACCTCTCAAATTACGAACTTTTCCCAAGTATTAACTTTTAAAACGCAACCCATAAAGGTCATGGGGAAAGAAAATTAACTAGGTGCCATAACATGGCAGGAGTATAAAAAATAATGGATGGAATAAATTGTCATTAGATGGCCAAGGCCCTGATTTATTGTGATATTCTACAAATTTGGAAGGCATTAAGAGTGCCCTAAAAGATCACATTAACCAGTCACATAAAAAGTCAAATTAAAGAAGTGCCTTTATGTGTGTAAGGTATGGTACAACATAACCTGGATGAGATAAATTTCCCAGGAATGATGGTGTTTAAGTTTCTTCAGGAGGCTCCATGGTAGGGGAAGGATCCCATTTTAGCTGCAGCAGGTCAGTTTTTGGAACTCATTAAAGCGGCTTGATAAGAGGTCTCATAAAAGATGAACAGAAATTAGCAGCCATAATTTGACAGAAGAACCCAGGCAACAATAATGGCAGGAAATAAACTGACAGTGGCATGATAAGACTAATGCCTCCCTTCCATTAGGACTCAGAGCAAATGTCATTCATATTTTAGCTGGGGAGTCTGTCTAATTGGCTAGAGCTTTCATCTTCTGAATTACATTTCCAGATTTCTTTACCTCACCTTTAAAGATGGATCATTTGAATTAAAAAGAAAGGTGACAGGATTGAAGGAAAAATCTTCACTGGCTTCTTTTTTTTTTTTTAATGAGATACAATTCTCACGTCTTGCTATTTCCCACTTATAATTGCTGATTATGTTGTTATAGATTCTTCAGAGTCTCCTCTCCATCTTGGCGATCCGGGGGCTTCAAAGGCCGATGTGAGCGTCCCGAGCCTCATTTGGTCTGCCCGCTCTAGGCCACAGGTAAAGGAAAAGGTAAACACTCTGTGCTTAGAGGTAATTACCCTCTCGGTGTGACCAGGGCCGATCAGTGGAAGCTGACCCTTATGATAATAACCCTCAGGGCCATATTGTATTTCTTTTGACAGTTTAATTAGAAATTCAGCTGTAGGGGCACAAAGCAAGCTTGGCCATGAATATTTAAATAGAGTAACACCAAATGAAGAGTTAAAAAAAAAAAGGAATGAAAAAAACATGAAAGAGGCCTCAATGAAATACATGACAGACACGAGGATATTAGGCAAGTGATTCTAATCAATAATCTCTTGATCTCTTACATATTAATACAGTGCCTGCTGGTATTATGCTCTGTAATATGAGGAGAGGAAAAGAGGAGGAGGCATCCAGGGTGAGGGTGGGTCATGAGCATGGTAAAGGGAGCATGTAGATCAGATTTTGGTTTCAGACACACCCCCAAAGGGAGCGCTGCTGTAGATCTGGACTTACCCCAGGAGGATGTGCTCATTAACCAACCAAAAACAAAAACCAGTGTACCAGCCTCGCCATCTACAGTACATGACACATCTGATGTGTATTAAACAGGCTAGATTGACATTCGTGGATTCTTTTGGAGTAAAGTTTTATCCAATTAAATGAACAGTGGTGTAGTGGTTAGCACTGTCGCCTCACAGCAAGAAGGTTCTGGGTTCGAGCCCAGTGGCCGACGAGAGCCTTTCTGTGTGGAGATTGCATGTTCTCCCTGTATCCATGGGTTTCCTCCGGGTGTTCCGGTTTCCCCCACAGTCCAAAGACATGCGGTTAGGTTAACTTCAGCCTGAGGTTGGGCTGAAGTGCCCTTGAGCAAGGCACCTAATCCCCAACTGCTCCCCGGGCGCTGTAGCATAGCTGCCTACTACTCTGGGTATGTGTGTTTGTGTTCATTGCTCACTTGTGTGTACATGTGTGTGTTCGCTGCTTCAGATGGGTTAACTGCAGAGAGGAATTTCACTGTGCTTAAGTCTGTGCTTGAGTGTATGTGTGATAAATAAAGGCTTCTTGTTGTCTTGATGTCAAGTTATTTACACATAGATGAGGCCTTGAGGCCAACTGGGACCAGTAAGGACCCACAGAGGGACAGGATAACAGTGGCATGCATTTTCTGTTAAAAACATTTCCCAGTAGAATATTTCCTTCCGGGTGGCACGGTGGTGTAGTGGTTAGCGCTGTCGCCTCACAGCAAGAAGGTCCGGGTTCGAGCCCCGTGGCCGGCGAGGGCCTTTCTGTGCGGAGTTTGCATGTTCTCCCCGTGTCCGCGTGGGTTTCCTCCGGGTGCTCCGGTTTCCCCCACAGTCCAAAGACATGCAGGTTAGGTTAACTGGTGACTCTAAATTGACCGTAGGTGTGAATGTGAGTGTGAATGGTTGTCTGTGTCTATGTGTCAGCCCTGTGATGACCTGGCGACTTGTCCAGGGTGTACCCCGCCTTTCGCCCGTAGTCAGCTGGGATAGGCTCCAGCTTGCCTGCGACCCTGTAGAAGGATAAAGCGGCTAGAGATAATGAGATGAGATGAGATATTTCCTTCCTAATTTCATGCATTTTTCCCTGTAAACATCTGGATATGAAGAGTTTGGTTCCAAAACGCTATATATCCAATTCCATTGTTTCGAGAAAAAAAATCACTTTTTCTGATTACGGGAAGTGATAAAAGGAAAACCATTGTATCCTGTTTTAAAATGTATTGACCAACTCCTTAATGATAATAAACTTCAAAAATGAAATCCAGAACTAATTAATAGCTTTTAACTGAACCGAGTAATTATTTTTTGTCAAATCACGACATATTCACGCCACGGCATTTCCCCCTGAAATGCTGCATATCCCTTTCTATTTAAAGTGCATTCTTTCATGACAGATTATTTTATTGTATATATATTTTTTACATTATTTTATCAAACTTATTCATAATTCAGCGTGAAATTGTCCAATAAATGCGAGAAGTGACGAAGCAATTTCCTATTTCATGGGCGCAGCCATCTTAGAAGACTTCACACCAATGGTGGCCTCTGATTGGCCAAATGGATATGTCTGGTTTTGAGAAAAATCGGTGATGGGACTTGTTGCGTTTTGGAATGAAAGGCCGTAATGCAGTGTGTAAATCAATGGTAGACATCGTGTTTTGGTGAAAACTGAATATGGTATGAGTAAGATATGATAATTGCTGATGGTTTGGTGGCGGGAGTTTCAATTTTTCAAATTTGGCATTTATCGTGTTTTGGAACCAAACCCTTCGTATATGTTTGAGAGCCCATGCAGAAGATTGTGTCTTCTAATGTTTAAAAAAAAATACAGTAAAAATCAGTAATTCTTGCAGAGTAACCACAAATCCATGTGAAGCAATCCAGTGTCCTTATTTCACTTTACTGAAATTATAAGCATGTGATTTTTTTTTTTTCCTTTCTGAAGACATCCAGGAGGACATGGAATATCAAGTGTCTGGTCAAGTGAATTAAGCATAATTCAACTCAGAACTTGTTTTTTTTTTTCCCCCGGATGATAAAGACTTCACCAGACTATTAATAAATCACCAGTTTTCCTTAATGCTAAATAGACTTTTAGTAAAATCTTGAACAATCTGAAACACGTCATATCTGACCTAGAGGTTGATGAATAGGAAAGAACAGACAGTCTTCGTCACCCTGATCTATACATAGACTATTTAATTTTCCAAACAGACCCAGAGCTTGGAAAGATAGCGTTCATATGTATTATCAGAGTGAGTTGTAGAGAAGATGATAGATTAATTACACGTTAATCCAGCGGAGTTGGTTTGCAGTGGTGTACCGGGGGACGCCACATCTAGCTCATTTATAAAATCAAGAGCCCGGGCTTTTTATTAGAGCTGATGTTTATTCACACTGCAGTGGTATTGGATGAGACTGCACATGTGTCATGAATTCATGATTCTCTTCTCTACTTATATTATGCGTGTGCTTTTTCCCCCTCGTCTCTCCCAGTGTGTAAAAAGACACACTGGAAAAATGGCCGTTCCTGAAGAACCGCAGCAGAATAGAGGTCAAGGAAGTGTCCTCCATGGGAACTGGATAGAGACCTGAGTAGACATCCATATTCATATGGACACTCTGTCTGTAAGGTCAACAGGAGGCATTGCATGAGTAAAAGCTCACACGTTTAGTTAGTGCCGAGTGACTTGGAGGGGGAAAAAAATGCAGCGCCAAATTGGAATATTTCTAAAATGGTAATAAAAAAAAAATCTATATAATAAGCAGCAAAGTTTGTTTGTTTGTTTGTCTTGAGCTAACGTCTCCATTTCTCGACCGGTTTTCACCAAATTTGGCAATAGGTCCAGGGATGACCCAGAATTTTGCAGATATAAACAAAATTCATGCACGGGCCCCAAGGAGGTCCCTGGGGGGCACAGCATCCACCCACCTCCTCCCTCAATGCCTTTCACATTACATTTATCAACACACTCTCGATAGATCTTCACTAAACTTGGCACGTACAGTAGGTACAGGAGATAGCCACAATTTAGCAGAACTCAGAAATTCCATATTTGGGCCCCAAGAGGTCCCCGGTAGGCCCCTGGGTGGTGGATGTTTGGATTTTTGTTTGTCTTGGGTTAACATCACCATTTCTCGATGGATCTCCACCAAATTTGACATGGAAGTCTGGGGGCAACCCAGAATTTTGCAAAACCCGGGCAACGCCAGGTAACCTGCTAGTTACTGATAAGACACAGAGAGAGAGAGAGAGAAAGTCTTTCATACTTTAAGGTTTTCATGCAGAATTTTAAATCATAGTTCCACATTTGCATGAAAAAACATAGATGGATTTTCATGCAAGAGGAGAACAAAAGAAAAGAAAGGCAGAAAAGTCCGAAAGCAAAAACATTAGCTCGTTATTATTTGTACCGTCATTAAGTGTCAAAATCAAGAGAGTGATGAAGCCACTAAAGCTGAGGCTTAATGAGATACCATTTCTTCTACAAGTTCTAATACCACAGCCGTCTCTTCGACATGGTTAACATGAAGACAAATCATTGTGGTTTGGTGTAGGATGTTTGACAAACAGGGGAAAGCAGCAGTTGGACTCCTGATATTTTTGGCCGCCGGCAGCGTGAGAAAATGTGGCTTTGCTCAAGAATATTCCAGGGAAAGACCAAGATCTGGAAGTAATTAAGCAGGCCTCAAAACAAGTAAATTCCATATCACCGCAACGCACGTCTTAGACAGGAATCTGGCCGGGAGTATTTTGGTGAGGTTTACTTTCTGGAGCTTAGCAACATAAATTTGTTGTCACTGAACTATTAAACACAGCAGACACATGTTGGCAGGAAGTGAACATAGGAGGCATGGAATTGATTATGGGAGAGTCCATGAAATAATAACGCAAATGGGCCCACTGCTGGACTTTAATATCCCATGACAATGCTCAACTGTCAGTGGCCTCCATCAGCAGCTTCTGCCAGAAAAGGCAGGATTTATTCCTCTTTTCCACAGACAGATGAAGACAGGAAATGCCAGCAAGCAGTGGGAATCCAGAAAAGAGGGATGGCAAGAGTCAAGAAAAAAAACGACAAAATAAATAAGAGGAAGATATGATACGTTCGTCTAGGAGATATGTTCTTCATTCCTAAAGACTTAAGTAATGCATCTCATTGCATTCCTGCTACAGACAAAAAAAAAAAAACATTGCAAGCTGGGAACTGAATTGTTTCTAAATTCCGAGCTGTGATTTAAATCTGGGTCGGGTTTCATAGCATGACACGTGTGCACCTGGCTAACACGTTAGATGACACAGGACAGTTATAAATCTGGGTTTAATAGACATACGCTTGGCTTATTTATCGCCTGTGTCCTTCAGTAGGGAAAGCATGTAGGGTTTTAAACGGGATTTAGCTCTTTGGAAAACCAATACGGCTGTTTTCTTTTACTGTGGTCTGAGAGAACACTAGTAATGCGATACTTCCATACATCCAGCGAAGGGAAACTGAAAAAGACAAAAGGATCAAATGATAAATGTCCCCCTGTTAGGTTTTTTCCCCTCTACCTTTCCAAACCCTCTTGAATGTAACACTCAGAAGTGAAATGAGAAAACCCCAGCGGTCCCAGTCCTGACCCAATATAAACAAAAGTCTACATTTGCACTGGACCAGAACTTGAGCACTGCCAGCAATCCATCAGATTTGCTTTGGAATCTCATGTAATGTTAGCTTTTCTTCACCTCGGTAATATAGTACCTGTGTTACGTCCAAGTTTATTTGAACTAATTTAAAACATGCTGAAACAGACAGAGCACGCAGGATGTACGGTGATTATAATTTGACATGCCGTTTAGGTAGTTTATTTGCAATTGCCATCGAAGTGCAATTAGCATTAACTGATACCTGGAGAAGTGGAGCTTGATTGAAACTGATACGGCTAGGCACGTGCACTTGATGCACATTTTCACGCCCAATGTTGCTGTAATATAGCTGACAAATCTCCAGGCAGGGAGGATGAGAGGATGTGTGACACATGTAAATATGGGCATCTTCTTTTCACACATGCTCACGCATATCCCTCCAAACACACACCTCCCAAGGGAGACACTAATAACCGACTGTTTTTTTCACTTTCTTTTTTATTACTGCCTATTACTGTCGTATCTCAATGAACAGCCTGGAAAATAAAGACAAGGACATCATGTTATTATAGATATATTAGAAAGACAAACATTCAAGAAAATGTGACAAGGAATAAAATGCCATTTGTCATTCTCAAGTCAAACATCTCTCAACGATTAAATTCAAATCAAAGTCGAAATTAAAAAGGCAAAATTAAAACTGTGGCCAGACTTGACTGTATTAATAATAAATACACAATCATTTTGATTAATAAAGTGGAAATATATGAGGCAAGAGAGACACGGGGAGAATAAAATCAATTAAGACAGTGATCCAGAATGACATTTTTAATACAAATAAATGGGCCATTGGGGAGTCGCCTCCCTTTATGCATTGGGAAAAGTTAGATTCGGAGGGTTGTGTTGCTCAAATCTGGGGTGATTGCACCTCTGTGTAAAGCTACAGAGCTTCCTGACTACATATATGTCTATTTCTGAAATATTCCCCCAAGGCGAGACCTTCCCTCCAGGCACCACTATGTTGAGATACATTTTTAATATAAGATTCAGAACACAACTCTGATTAAGCAGAGAGAATTATGGGGCTTTGGTTTCTATTACACCAGAGTGCAGTGCTAGCTCATGAACAAACTTTTTTTTTTTTCTGAGTGTATTATGTCTTGGTATGTATTGGTATGGACTTGTGGTAGTGTAGTAGTGTAGTAGGCAGGCGTGTGGGTGTGAGTGAGTGTGTAATATCATTGAACACAATCCCCATGTCACTAAGCGATGGAAAAACTCCACTGAGTCATGTCAAGCTGGATTAAAAATCACACTAAAGTATCCAAAAGAATTAATTCATGTTAAAATGAAGGGCAGGAGTCTTGAATACTACTGTATATTTGATTTAAAATCTAAGAGGATATTTTAGTGGAGTCTCAAATCACACCCTTTACTGAGTCGCATATTTTGTTATTATTAGAAGAAATAGTAGAGCTTGTGATATTGCCATTTCTAAAATTGGAGACTTTAAGTTCTTTGGCTGCTTGTACTTGCGTTCAGAGATATCTTAGTCAATGAGAATATTTTAAATATAGTCAGATTGGTTTAAAATTTCTGATTGTGAGATGACAATAAGATAATTGTAAGATTATTAAGCTCTGGTTATAGGTATTTTTTAATAATTTGATGACTGAAATTGAAATCTTGTTCTATTGGCAGCTTTTATTTTAAGCATTTATTTCTAGGAAAAAAAAGTCCTATGATTTGCCAAGAGAAAAAGAAAATGTTTGCGATTTGTAAATGCATTTAAAAGCATGGTGAAAAAATATATAATAGATGCATTCTAATCTAATAATAATAATAATAATAATAATAATAATAATAATGGGTGGCACGGTGGTGTAGTGGTTAGCGCTGTCGCCTCACAGCAAGAAGGTCCGGGTTCGAGCCCCGTGGCCGGCGAGGGCCTTTCTGTGCAGAGTTTGCATGTTCTCCCCGTGTCCGCGTGGGTTTCCTCTGGGTGCTCCGGTTTCCCCCACAGTCCAAAGACATGCAGGTTAAGTTAACTGGTGACTCTAAATTGACCGTAAGTGTGAATGGTTGTCTGTGTCTATGTGTCAGCCCTGTGATGACCTGGCGACTTGTCCAGGGTGTACCCCGCCTTTCGCCCGTAGTCAGCTGGGATAGGCTCCAGCTTGCCTGAGACCCTGTGGAACAGGATAAAGCGGCTAGAGATAATGAGATGAGATGAGATGTTCCATCTTTCACTCTTTTATGTATAAAGCTAAAAGCGTGAAAAATTGAACATATTATTATTATTATTATTATTATTATTATTATTGTCCGGTATGTAAAACATCAGATAAAAGAAGAAGACGAAGTTTACCGTATTAATCACACATACACTTGTGAAATTCCTCTCTGCATTTAACCCATCTGAAGCAGTGAACACACACACACATGCACACACACGTGAGCAATGAGCACACACACATACCCAGAGCAGTGGGCAGCCATGCTAACAGCGCCTGGGCAGCAGGTGGGGGTTCAACGCCTCGCTCAAGGGCACTTCAGCCTAAGGCTGCTCCATGTTAACCTAACCTGCATGTCTTTGGACTGTGGGGGAAACTGGAGCACCCGGAGGAAACCCACACAGACATGGGGAGAACATGCAAACTCCACAAAGAAAGGTCCCCGTTGGCCACTGGGCTCGAACCCAGAACCTTCTTGCTGTGAGGCAACAGTGCTAACCGCTACACCACCGTGCAGCAAAAATAAACAAATAAATAGATAGTTGTTATTGTTACCTAGCCCGCGACAGACCCTCACCGGGGGTGAGGTACCGTATTGTTTTCGGTGGGGTTTGTTTGTTTGGTTTTGTTAATGATATTATGGGAAAACGGCTGAACCAATCTTCATGAAACTTTCAGGCTAGATGGGCATTGGTCTCAAATAGAACCTCCAACATTTTGGGGGTCATCCGGTCAAGGTCAAGGTTTTTGTGGCGACTGCTTCATATCAAAGTGGTAGCCACTATGTCATCATGCTGTAAGAATGTAAGAGTGTAACAATCGCGCAGTACGGTGTGTTCTGATTGGCTGAGAGCAGTAAGCAGTACAGTATGTTCTGATTGGCTGAAAGCAGCAGAGAATCAGAATCATGTTTATTGGCCAAGTATGTTCACGCATAAGGTCAAAATCAAGGTCAAGGTCACCAAAAAGGTCAAAATTGTTTTTTCATGATATCTTCCTTCATATTCATCATAAGTGCTACCGGGTGAAGTTTGTTTTGCCTGGAAACACTTGTTGCTCATTTGTTTGTTTGTTTTAATGTGTTAATCAACTCATATGAGTTGTTAATCCCCATCAACATTCCTAAACCCCGAATAAACTCCCAAGACTGGTTGGTGAGTCAAGAAATATAATCCTGACTCTGGTTACTGAATAAATAGTAAATATGCTTCTCGATAAATAACTGAAAAATAAAAAGAGAAATTAAGAGGTTAAAATGTTAGGGTTATTGGAGCATTAACATTCATTCATTCATTTTCCCCAAAACAGTGGGCATGAGATGGGAAACACCCTGGATGGGATGCCAGTCCACTGCACATTAACATACTTTTGCCTTTAATTTCATTTGTATGCAAATCAGCAAAAGCCAATTATACTGTTCTGGCTTTGAGTATATATCAATTTTTCTGAAGATCAAGTTTGCATTCAGACTACAGTGTGTGAACTTGGTGCCATCTCTGCCATTTTTGTTCTTGAACATTTGCTAATAGATAATTCATCACATGGCGTCTAAATGTGTATGCAGTAGCGTCAAGTGGCTTGTCGTATCCTGCTTTGAATTTCCACAGCGTGCTATAAATAAAAAATAAAGCAAGACAACCTCAAAGTTTTTGCAGCCGTTGCTGAAGAATACTTTATTCTCTTGTCGTGTGCTTTTGTCTTCTCATCCTTTGTTGCTCATTGGCCTGATACCTGGGGACAAATGACAAGCACAAGCTAGTTGTGGTGTGCTAATAGCCATCCCATGTCCCATAAATGACCCTCTCTCTCATTAAGAGCTCCTGCTTCACCATTTATCTTCCCAATGTGAGCTTCTGCATGCCGGCCGTACTGATAGGCACTGCTCTGTAATTATGCCAAATATAAATTTACAATGAATAATGAATAGGACCACATTATGGATGTCTTTACTATGATGAATTATGGCTGGGTAAAAAGACAGGGGGCTGCATGAGGTGAGCCACAGTCTTAAATCTCTCTCTCTCTCTCTTTCTCTCTCTCTCCTTGAATGTATTTACCTCATACTTCCACCAAGTAATAATTTTATGTCTTGTGTACGGCATGATTAGTGTTGTTATTTTAATTGTTGATTAAATATCGTAAGAAATAGCTGAGAAAAAAATATCGAAGTCAACATATTCTCCCAGTAAGAGTACGAGAGCTGTGAAAAATCTCCTTAACCCCTGAAAACTACCCCAGTAGCTGCACTGCTGGGAAGGGAACATTGCCCAAGGCATCATTTTCCACGCATTTCCTGAAGAGAACCCTTCCTCTCTCGCTTTCTCTTTGGCCCGGAGGCTGTGGAAGACCTTCTCCCAGGTTCAGGAGTTCAGGGTGGAGTATGCAGGAGAAGAAGAGAATACCTACTTGCACTTTTTTTTTCTCTTTCTGTTGCAAATGATGCACATGTAAATGTGCATCACTGGGATAATTTGATGCAAAAACACTCTACCTTGGCGAGAAGGCATCGTTTAGTCTTATTCAAACAATTAATGGTGTATATACAGTGGAAATGGATGAAAGGAAAGGAAAGTATGGCAGAATAAATGAAGTCTATACACACAGTGCTGTGCAAAAGTCTTAGGCACATGTAAAGAAATGCTGTAGACCAAAAATGGCTTCAAAATAATGAAATGAAATGTTTCAACATTAAATAAATAAATAAATAAATAAATAAATTGCTCTGGGCAGCACGGTGGTGTAGTGGTTAGCGCTGTCGCCTCACAGCAAGAAGGTCCTGGGTTCGAGCCCCGGGGCCGGCGAGGGCCTTTCTGTGTGGAGTTTGCATGTTCTCCCCATGTCCACGTGGGTTTCCTCCGGGTGCTCCGGTTGCCCCCACAGTCCAAAGACATGCAGGTTAGGTTAACTGGTGACTCTAAATTGAGCGTAGGTGTGAATGTGAGTGTGAATGGTTGTCTGTGTCTATGTGTCAGCCCTGTGATGACCTGGCGACTTGTCCAGGGTGTACCCCGCCTTTCGCCCGTAGTCAGCTGGGATAGGATCCAGCTTGCCTGCGACCCTGTAGAACAGGATAAAGCGGCTAGAGATAATGAGATGAGATAAATTGCTCTGTTTCTCAAAATCGAGTGAATGTGGATAGGAAAAAAAAAATTAGTTATTCCACTCAACTATGACTCGATTTTGTGGAATAAATATTAATTATACAGTATGTGTGATCTAGGTGGAAATACAGTGTTGTGCATAAGTATACAGAAATGCTGTCGACTAAAAATGGCTTTAAAATAATGAAATGAAATGTCTCAGCATAAAAAAATAGGATAAACAGTAAGCAGTAAGCCATAATAAATGAAACAAAGTCAATATTTGGTATGAGACGATGCTTTGCTTTAAAAAAAAATAGTAATCTCAGGTCCAGTGAGTTCAGTTTTACGCGGAAATGAGCTGTAGGTTTTACTGAGCATCTTACAGAACCAGCCACAGTTCTTCTGGACACTTTGACTGTCACACTCGCGTCTTCATTTTGCACCAAAACCCAGCAGCCTTCATTATGTTTTCTTTTTGAATCTGCAAAGTGCTCTCTTATGTAATATGCTGCTCAGATGCAATTTTTTTTTCTGTAACATGTAATTTTTGCTAGAAAATGAACGTTTGGACTCTAAAATGTTTTTGCAGTGATTCGATCATGTAGAAGTCATAAAATAGAAACCTATAAGAGAGTTTGTATGAAAAAAAATAGTGTGCCTAAGACTTTTGCACAATACTGTACATGAAGATGATTAGCACTCTGATTGGCTCCTCTACTACTCGGATATCAGCTCAAATACTGTGAGTAGAGAAAAACAAAATGGTGAAGCGCATCAAGTCAGATAGATCACTTTGTTATCAACTATTTTTTTTAAAAAAGTCCTCCCCCCCCCAGTATATCCTGTTCTACACTCCAGCCCAGTCGGTGGCGGTAATGCACCTTTAAGTTGGTTTGCCAACCGCCAAAAAAAAAACCCTAAAGAAGAAAATGGTAGAAGAGAGTGAAATGAAAACTACTCGAAAACAAAAGTCCCAACAAATACAAAAAAAAGCAACAAAATACGGAATAAAACTATTTGATAGTAAGAACATATCTTTTTTATTTTTCAAGAATTATTATTATCACATTTTTCACAAATTGCTACTGTCATTTGGCTGGTTTGTTTACATTCTAAGCGGAAATGATGCTGTTGGACGTTTTGTACAAAGTTTTAATTTATCGGATTTGCAAAAAGTAAAAATAAAAATGCTGTTTATATATATATATATATATATATATATATATATATATATATATATATATATATACACACTACCGTTCAAAAGAAAAGTTTGGGGTCACTTTGAAATGTCCTTATTTTTGAAAGAAAAGCACTGTTCTTCTCAATGAAGATCACTTTAAACTAATCAGAAATACACTCTATACATTGCTAATGTGCTAAATGACTATTCTAGCTGCAAATGTCTGGTTTTTGGTGCAATATCTCCATAGGTGTATAGAGGCCCATTTCCAGCAACTCTCACTCCAGTGTTCTAATGGTACAATGTGTTTGCTCATTGCCTCAGAAGGCTAATGGATGATTAGAAAACCCTTGTACAATCATGTTAGCACAGCTGAAAACAGTTGAGCTCTTTAGAGAAGCTATAAAACTGACCTTCCTTTGAGCAGATTGAGTTTCTGGAGCATCACATTTGTGGGGTCGATTAAATGCTCAAAATGGCCAGAAAAATGTCTTGACTATATTTCCTATTCATTTTACAACTTATGGTGGGAAATAAAAGTGTGACTTTTCATGGAAAACACAAAATTGTCTGGGTGACCCCAAACTTTTGAATGGTAGAGTATATATATATATATATATATATATATATATATATATCATCTCCTCTAGCCGCTTTATCCTGTTCTACAGGGTCGCAGGCAAGCTGGAGCCTATCCCAGCTGACTACGGGCGAAAGGCGGGGTACACCCTGGACAAGTCGCCAGGTCATCACGGGGCTGACACATAGACACAGACAACCATTCACACTCACATTCACACCTACGGTCAATTTAGAGTCACCAGTTAACCTAACCTGCATGTCTTTGGACTGTGGGGGAAACCGGAGCACCCAGAGGAAACCCACGCGGACACGGGGAGAACATGCAAACTCCGCACAGAAAGGCCCTCGCCGGCCACGGGGCTCGAACCCAGGACCTTCTTGCTGTGAGGCGACAGCGCTAACCACTACACCACCATGCCGCCCACTATATATATATATATATATATATATACTGCATGCTTTTTTCAGGTTATTTTCACCATGATCTGCTCTTAATGACAATATTTCAGCTCATGAAAATCCAATTATCAATTATTAACAAGGGTGTCACAAAGGGATCGAAGTTGGCCCAACAACGTTGCTCTAAAGGAGCAATTAGCTCCAATAGTTCCACTCCGCTTTGAGGTGCGGACCTGGGGATTACCAGCAGTAATCCGCTCACCTCAACTCTCTTACTCAAATCATCTTCTCTCCAGCCGGGCCAAATCGTTTTCACGCCACATCCTTGCCCTCGCTGCTAAAGACCTGCCTTTTCAACTAATAACATCAGAACAAAACTGCAGGAGGGTGGAATGAACATGGCAATCCTCCACCATTAGAGCCTATTGTCTGCTATTTTTCTCCGGGACCGTGTGCTCCGTCTCATTTACTTCCTCTTCTTGTGATGGAACTTACATGCCACTTTGTGATCTTGAAAAAGAATGGGGAAAAAAAGAAAAGGGGAGAAAAACAGCAGCTTATTGATTCGCCTCTGACGAGAAGACCAACCTAAAAGCCCCAATGGATTGTCACTCATTATTGAAATTACTGAACACTAATTAAAGTGGCAGCTGAAGTCCCAACAGACTCGGCTCATCTGACGCTGAAATTCAGCTCTGTGGACAGAGCAAGACAGAGGAAGCTTTCACTGCTTCACCAATGATAATGAGCTCTGCTTGTTTTCCTTTCTTTCTTTTTTTTTTCCTTTCAGTCTTTCCTTCCCCTTTCTCTTCTCTTTGATTCATTTTCTTTCTAAAGCCACTGAAGTATGCTTTGTGAACTTTAAATTAATGTACACAACATTTCTTTTGTGTAATTATTAAACACTTTCTAATAGCATGCATTTGGATTTCAAAGGTGATGGTTAACCTTGCCCATGAATAAACTGTAATGAAGGAGTGTGAGGAAGAGGTGATGGTGCTGAGAACAATGTGCTCATGTTGACAATGAGGAAACTGGCAGGAGGAGGAGGACTGCTCCAGATATTAGCATCTGATTAATCAGAGAAAAGCTCTATGTTAGGGTGAAGCGCTGGGAACTACACCAAGCCATTCAGCTCCCATACTCCTGCCTCTGTATGGGTAGATGGGTGAGAATTGACATTTACTTGCCTCTAAATGTGCGTAAGTATATATCCTATGGACATGACTGTTTTACTGGGAAATACACCACTCATATCTTTCATACAAGCTACAGCTGGGACAGGGAGAACCAAAACTGTCACATAAATCTCTATATGTCGCTTGTGAGAAAATCGATGAATTGTTTGAATAAATTTGGGTACTTTTTGTTTGTGAATGTGTCGATATAATACAAAGAAAATCACATGTTGGCTTGAAGGTGTGAAGTTTATCTTCTTATATTGGAAAACTTGTATTTTTCATACAGAATACATCTCAGCTCTGAGTGACATTTAAATAATATTGGCTGGCGTTGAGTGGTGTATCAGATATATTCCATTCAGCTAGCATGATATTGAATGAGTCGAAGACGAGTAGCTGAATGGAATATATCTGATAGACCATGAAAAAAGCCAGCCAATATTGTTATTATTATTATTATTATTATTATTATTATTATTATTATTATACATACACATTCCTTTCAGGCATTCAACATGTCTTTCTCTTTCAAAATTCTCTCAAAATCTTTTGTATTCAATGAAGTAAACCTGGTGGCCAAGTTTGTTTACAGATTTTCACAGTCACTCACTAGTACGGAAGCTTTATATTGCCGAGATGTGACGTCATGTTGTCTTGACAACCATGCAATATCATGAACCGCATTCAGTGCTCATTCTCCATTGGGTAGAGTGACGTAATAAACGTAAGATAAGCGATATGCTAACAATATTGCATGCTATCAAACCAAATGAATGAAACTGGCTAGAAGTGAATAGAACACGTTTTTATTCCATCGAAAAAGTGTCCTGTATATATTATAATTCCTGATATTTCACTCTGATGACGTCACTCTCAGTGTTTTCCTGCTTACTGGATGCGTGTTATCAAAATGGCGAACTGGTTCAAAATTAAAATTCTTTAGAATGACTTGCTGGGTGGGTGGCACGGTGGTGTAGTGGTTAGCACTGTCACCTCACAGCAAGAAGGTCCGGGTTCGAGCCCCGTGGCCGGCGAGGGCCTTTCTGTGCGGAGTTTGCATGTTCTCCCCGTGTCCGCGTGGGTTTCCTCCGGGTGCTCTGGTTTCCCCCACAGTCCAAAGACATGCAGGTTAGGTTAACTGGCGACTCTAAATTGACCGTAGGTGTGAATGTGAGTGTGAATGGTTGTCTGTGTCTATGTGTCAGCCCTGTGATGACCTGGCGACTTGTCCAGGGTGTACCCCGCCTTTCGCCCGTAGTCAGCTGGGATAGGCTCCAGCTTGCCTGCGACCCTGTAGAACAGGATAAAGTGGCTAGAGATAATGAGATGAGATGAACTTGCTGGGTTAACTACTGTACTACTACTGCGGCTACTGCTACTACTACTATTGTTGTGACCACTACTACTACCACCACCACCGCTACTACTAGTACTGTTGCGACTACTACTGCTTCCACTTCTACTACTAGTACTACAGCTATTGCTGCTACTACTAATACGACTACTAGTACTGTTGCGACTGCTACTACTACTACCACCACTACTACTACTGCTGCTAGTACTACTGCTATTGCTACTATTATTACTGCTGCTACTACTACTCCTACTACTAGGACTACCACTATTACTATTACTACTGCTTCTGCTACTACTACTACCACCGCTAGTGCTACTACTACTGCTGCTACTACTAGTACTCCAACTACTAGTACTACCGCTATTGCTACTACTACTACCACTGCTGCTACTACTTCTACTACTACTACAACTACTGCTTCTGCTACTACTACCACCGCTAGTGCTACTACTACTGCTGCTACTACTAGTACTCCAACTACTAGTACTACCGCTATTGCTACTACTACTACCACTGCTGCTACTACTTCTACTACTACTACAACTACTGCTGCTGCTACTACTACCACCGCTAGTGCTACTACTACTGCTGCTACTACTAGTACTCCAACTACTAGTACTACCGCTATTGCTACTACTACTACCACTGCTGCTACTACTTCTACTACTACTACAACTACTGCTGCTGCTACTACTACCACCGCTAGTGCTACTACTACTGCTGGTACTACTAGTACTCCAACTACTAGTACTACCGCTATTGCTACTACTACTACCACTGCTGCTACTACTTCTACTACTACTACTACTACAACTACTTCTACTACAACTACTGCTTCTGCTACTACTACTACCACCGCTAGTGCTACTACTACTGTGGCTACTACTAGTACTCCAACTACTAGTACTACCGCTATTGCTACTACTACTACCACTGCTGCTACTACTTCTACTACTACTACAACTACTTCTACTACTACTACTACAACTACTGCTGCTGCTACTACTACTACCACCGCTAGTGCTACTACTACTGCGGCTACTACTAGTACTCCAACTACTACTACTACCGGTACTCTTACAACTACTTTCAGAACAGAAAGAGTTCTGTTCAGATGATGGTAGATTCACAGTCTGGGGCAATATAGGGTGACAGCCTTAAATAAAAAAATTAAAAAAAATGATGCTTGCTTTCTCTGCACATACACATGATCCTCACATCTGAAAAAAAGAAAGAAAAAGGAGAAAAAAAAGAAATGCCCTTTAGAATAACTACATGTTTTATGCAAGCTGAAGGTACCTTCCTTGAAAGTGTTTCTTCCAGAGGTATTCTCTGCTACTGATACCCCCTCAACTCAACTGCACTTGTACTGCTCCAGCACGAGGCCATTTCTATTGGACATGTTGACTTCAGGGTGTTCTCTCGTCCTCCCTGTTCTTTCTTTCCCCCTCCCTCCTGTTCCAATTTTTTTATTTTTTAAACCAACAAATAGAAAGCCTGGTGTTCGTTTTATCAAATGGTACACAGCTTGGTAATGGCCTCCCTTGATGATTGCAGCTAATCTATGTTGATGACCACAGGGACGGCAATGATTGTCATGTTGGGAGAAAAAAAAAATCAAAACAATCATGTTGCGTCAGTTGTACCATTAAAAGGCTTGGGTTTTCTTTTTATTTCTTTTTTTCCTTTTTTTTTTTTTTGCAAATTTCTGTATGCAGTAATTAATACTCTGGGGCTTGCCTTTGCCAGGCTGGTACTCCAGGCAACAAGATGCCACTCACCTGATAATTATTTCAGGAAACCATGCACGAATGAATGTGATTGACAAATGCAACATTGCTGTAATTGCCTGAAGCAGAGAAAGAGAGAGAGAGAGAGAGAGAGAGAGAGAGAGAGAATGTGTGACAGAAATATAAAGACGAAAAATGTTAAGCAGTTGTGCTTACCTAGTGTTTGAGTCTGTTATGATAGAGGTCACATCTTTCTCCATCTGTTCCTATTGCATGCGAGACACAGCTACATGTGTGTTTATAACAAGTATTTGTTGCTACTCGTAAATCTTGCTCTCCTGCTGTTCTAAAGCTGAGAATAGAAGGTCAGTGTTGGCTGGAATCAGGGAGCTGGATCATGTAGCAGAGATCCAGATGTTGGGATTTCATACTTTAACAAGCTCTAAAATCAGACCAGCTTCTGTAGTTAAATTGGTGTTGTGTGTCATAACCTTTGAAACCTGCAGATTGAAAATGGCTAAATGTGCCTGTAAATTACATCCTCCAGCTTCTTACTCGATACTAACAATTACTAAAATAAGTACTGGGGAAATCTTCCCCAGTACTTATGTTTTAAGGATTATGCTTCAGAGTTTGCCCTATTGTCAAGAAATTCGAATCTGGATAACGAGACAGACATCCATTTGCCAGGAGCAAAATTGGCCATGTGGTCTGTGTGGGAGGGATGGCATACACAGCATCATGAGCCAATCATGGCACAACAACACTAGCCAATCAAGGGTATCTATGAGTTAATGTATGTGGAAGAGGGTGGATAGTGCTTTCCTCCATGGATGTTACTCTGCCATGTCACGCAGCAAGAGTAGCAGGTTGAGATACAGTTAGCTGACTTTACATTTCTCAGGGGAAGCACCTGCTAGACTTCACCTTCTCCAGTTGGTAAACAAGAGGTGAACAGATTGGGGAGAAAATAATATTCTCAAACTGTGCTGTTCTGGCCAATCAGAATGAAAATAATATACCGTACATAGACTAGTGCATCTCAAACAATTAGAATATTGTGAAAAAAATTCAACATTTTCCATTAGTTATTTAAGAAAGTGAAACATTAATATCTTCTATACTCCTTACACAGAAGCTAAAATGTTTCAAGCATTTTTCTATTTTTATTTTGATAAATATGTCCTACAGTGCCAAAAATAAATAAAAAACATCTCAAAATATTAGAATATGTGATTTCGACTTTGATTAAAACAGTATAAATATTGTGTATCTCTCAGTCTAGTCCAGTACACGCAACCACGATTATGGGGAAGACTGCTGACTTGACAATTGTCCAGGAGATGATCATCGACACCCTCAACAAGGAGGGTAAGCCATGGAAGGTCATTGCTAAAAAGGCTGGCTGGAAAAGGTGCACAAGCAACAGGGAACAACAGCCTTGAGAGGATTGTCAAGAAAAGTCAATTCAAAAACTTGGGAGAGCTTCACAAGGAGTGGACTGAGGCTGGTGTCAGTGCATCAAGAGTCACCACACAGAGACGGCTTCAGGAAACAGGCTACAACTGTCTCATTCCTAATATCAAGCCACTCCTGAACCAGAGACAGCATCAGAAGCATCTTATCTGCGCTCAGGAAAGAAATAACCGACTGTTGCTCAGTGGTCCAAAGTGCTTTTTTTAGATGAAAGTAAATTTTTGCATTTCATTTGGAAATCAAGGTTCGAGAGTCTGGAGGAAGAGTGGAGAGGCACAGAATCCAAGGTATTTGAAGTCCAGTGTGAAGTTTCAGCAGTGTGTGCTGATTTGGGGTGCCATATCATCTGCTGGTGTTGGTCCACTGTGTTTTATTAAATCCAAAGTCAACACAGCCATCTACCAGGAGATTTTAGAGCACTCCATGCTTCTATCTGCTGACAAGCTTTATGGAGATGCCGATTTTCTTTTCCAGCAGGACTTAGCACCTGGGCACAGTGCCAAAACTATTATCAAATTGTTGGCTGACCATGATAGTACTGTGCTTGAATTGCCAGCCAACTTGCCTGACCTGAACCCCAGAGAGAATCTATGGAGTATTGTCAAGAGCAAGATGAGAAACACCCGACCACAAAATACAGATGAGCTGAAGACTGCTATCAAAGCAACCTGAGCTTCGATAATACCTCAGCAGTGCCACAGGCTGCTAACCTCCATGCCATGCCGCATTGATACAGTAATTTGTGGTAAACGAGCCCCAACCAAGTATTGAGTGTATATGGTAAATGAACATACTTTTCAGAAGTTGAACATTTATGTATTGTAAATCTTTTTTTTGATTGATCTTATTCTAATAATTTGAGGTACTGAAATTTCTGGTTTTCATGAACTATGAACTATAATCATCAAAATTAAAAGAAAAAAAGGCTTGAAATTTTTCACTTTACATTTATGAATATAGAATATATGAAAGTTTACCTTTTGACAAATTATGGAAAAAGAGAACTTTTTCACAATATTCAAATTGTTTGAGATGCATTAATATGTACACACACACACACACACACACACACACACACACACACAGCTACATGGCCATTTTTTCACGTCCATCTGCCATAAAGGTGCTCTCTGCAAGTTTATTTTTGTTATGCACAATTTATCACCCCTCTACCATGTCTATCATTGCGAAGGGACCACCACAGGACCACCGCTGAGCAGATATTATTTGGATGGTGGACTATTCTCAGCAGAGCAGTGACACTGACATGGTAGTATGTGTTGTGCACATATTAGTAGATCAGACACAGAAGCATTGCAATATATATATATATATATATATATATATATATATATATATATATATATATATATATAATGTAAAGTCGAGCAATGTGAATACTGAAGAAAGTGAAATGATGTAATCAGAAAAAAACCACTGATGCACTAGCTTAACAATAATAATAATAAAATAATAATAATAATAATAATAATAATAAATAACATTTTTATTGAGGATTGCACTTAAATATCGTAGTGATAATATACATGTGGCCCTCAAACTTAACAAAGCAAACATAATATGTATATAAAACCTATAAATAACATAAAATACTTGTGAGGGCTGAAACTTACAAACTACTAAATCCCTTTAACCTACTGTAATACTAAAACTAGAAAGTGACCTGCAGGTTTTCAGATCCAGTGAAAGACTATTCCATAATTTTGCTGCACTAAACGCAAAAGTGTGCAGCCCAAAACTATGCTTAACTTTAGGTAAAATTAAATTATGATGACTATTTCTAGTATCTCTTTCATGAATTTCACTAAAAAATTTAAACTTATTTCTAATATATTGCGGAGCCAGTCCATTAAGTGCTTTGAAGACTAATTTTAGTTTAGAATGTACAGCTCTGTCTTGAAACTCCATAATGTTGAGTTCTTTTAGAAGTGGTTGTGAATGGGCATCCCACTTAGCGTCCATAATTATTCTGGCCGCGCGCTTTTGAAGTTTTACCATCTTAGTTGTATGCAATGCGGTGACATTTCCCCAGATGGAACATCCATAGTCCATCACGTGCAAGACTAACACATTAAAAAATGCCAGTGTCGCTGATTGAGTCAGGAATTTTTTTGTCCGTTTTAACAAACCCAGTCTCTTTGAAACTTTTTTGCATGTTTTATTGATGTGTGTTTCCCAGGAGAGGTTACTGTCAATGTACAGTCCTAGAAGCTTTGCACATATAATAGGGGCGGCACGGTGGTGTAGTGGTTAGCACTGTTGCCTCACAGCAAGAAGGTCTGAGTTCGAGCCCCGTGGCCGGCGAGGGCCTTTCTGTGTGGAGTTTGCATGTTCTCCCCGTGTCCGCGTGGGTTTCCTCCGGGTGCTCCGGTTTCCTCCACAGTCCAGAGACATGCAGGTTAGGCTAATCAGTGGCTCTAAATTGACCGTAGGTGTGAATGTGAGTGTGACTGCTTGTTTGTCTCTATGTGTCAACTCTGCGATGATCTGGTGACTTGTCCAGGGTGTACCCCGCCTCTCGCCCATAGTCAACTGGGATAGGCTCCAGCTTGCCTGCAACCTTTCACAGGATAAGCGGCTACAGGTAATGGATGGATGGGTGAAAATAATAATAATAATAATGTATTATCCTGGTTTTTCATATCTAAAACAGTGCTACCCCATCTCTCTCTCTCTCTCATTCAAGTGTTTGCATAATTCCTCTTCACCATTGTGTGCGGATTTTAAAATGCTTAAGACTTCAAAGGCGAAATAGCAGGGGCCCCGTCAGTTTGGGGAAAATTAGCAGGGAAATTCTTGAGAAGCAAAAGGAGGAGATATGTAATTGCCAGGTTTTTCCTCTGCACCGGTGAAGAATATCAGTCAGATCGCAAGGATAAGAGAAAGCATGTAATAATTAATGCTCATGTATCAGACTACTGGGATCTCTTATCTCAGTCCCTGTGATTAGACCCAGACACAGGAGTGTGTGAGTGGTGCTCATTAACTGTCAGCTTTCGGAGGGCATACACCTTATGCATGCACGCTTGCACACACAGACACACACACACGTGCACACAGAGAGAGATGAGTAGTGCTGAATAATAATAATAATAATAATAATAATAATAATAATAAAGCCATATAATTGACCTTCCAGTGAGGACAGTGCGATAGCCAAAATGCAAGACCTGTCCATATTTGGATGCTGTGTGGGTTATGCTCCTGAACAAGACCTAATACTTTTGGCATTAAAATACAAGATGGCAGTGTTGGAAATATACATAATGTGACATTAAATTAATTCAACTAAACATCGCTTAAAAAAAGCAAACAAACAAAAACCCTAAAGGCCTGGTCCCACTGGCCGATGGACACAAAACGTATGCAAAAAGGACACAGCGGACGAGCAAAATTTCGGGGGTGGCTCTATCCGTTTTCATCCGCTCCAGAAATGGACAAAATTGGTGAAAATTTGCGAAAACAGAACGGAAAAGAACGGACGTGGGTAGTATATAGCGGGGATGTTAAACGCATGTTCATAGGAAGCCTAGCGGATGGAAGTGGATGGAAGTGGATGACAGCTCCGAAGGGGTTACCGGTGATAACTGAGAAGCGGACGCATAGCAGAAAGAGCGGCTGCATAGCGGATGAAGGGGATGCATCACGTACGCCTAACGGAAACAAAGGGGATGTTGCGCGGATGTATATCGGATGCAGACCGATTGTCCGCTAGGTGTCCTTCTACATACTCTAGACATACTCCAGACATCCTAAATATACGAGATACATCCCAGATATAAACGCTTTGTCCATTTTGAATACTTTATATACGAGATGCATACGCTTACATCCTTTCTATTTCCGTGCTACTAATGATGAATAGACGTTTCATGTACCTTATGTTTCCTCCCTCTTTCCGTTTTCAGCTGCAGCGGATGTGAGTTGCGAGGATGCCCAGAGGATGCAGAGAGGATACAGCAGACGTTTAACGGATGATAACGGACATAGAACGTTTGTTGCTCATATATGTCGCGGATTTACATCGTACACGGCGGAAAGTTCATCCGTTCTAAAAGTTTTGTGCAGCTCAAAACTTTTTGCACGGATGAAATCACAGTGGACGGATGCTCGATGGATAGAGCGTATGAAGCACGTATGCAATGAGTACACAACGGATGCATAGCGTTTTCCAATGGATGGCAAAATTTTTTTACGTTTTACATCCTCTTTGCATCCGTAAGTGCAGTGGGACCGGGCCTTAAGGCAAATGCTGTTTCTACCAGGTTAATTGATTAGCAAAGAAAGTTTCTGTATAGCTCTGGTGGAAAAGAGTATGAGCTCAACATGGTATATAACACCACCAATGAGGAAACCATAAGAACACAGGGAGTCCATGAAAAAAATCAAAATGACCGATATCATGCCATACTTACAAAGTGATATTGCATGCTTTAGTTATCATATGTTTACCATAGTTACAGCACCTTATTTCTACTGATATGTGATTTCACTACTTCATTACTCATTGCTTTTGTAGCTCCTGCCTCATAGAGGCAGAGCCACTATGTCATCGTGTTGTAAGAATGTAAGAATTAGTGTAACAATAGCGCACTACGAATGCACATACGCATAAGCATTACAATCACCAGAAGAGGCGAATCGTGATCTCGCGATATGAACAGTTGATCTTGCGTTATCAAAGATACACAAGAACGAGTGGTGAAGCCACTATGTCATCGTGTTGTACGGTAAGAATGAGTGTAACAATAGCGAAACTTCGCAACCAATCAGCACTTATCCTGATCAAGTTCGATTACCCGTTCTACTTCTTGATAAACTTCGGAACCAATCAGAATCAGAAACCTTGTTATAACTTCATAGTATCAGAAGATAATCAGCAGATAAAAAGATAAATGAAATTCACCTCGTGGCTCGCCAAGGCTACTGATTCGATATCAAGTAAGTGGGTTTGGTCCTTCTGAAAGGTCAAATGAAAGGTTTTGTAAGTTTTTTTTGTTTGTTTTTTGGCAGATATTTACGCCAACAATTCCAACCATTCAAAAAAAACTCGAGAAGGCAGCGAAGACAACGTTGGAATCTTTTGAAAGATCTGCTCGGTTTGCAATTACAAAAGTCCCATGTGGGAATAAATCAGCTCTTTTGTGAAAACTAAGAGTAAAAGTTAAAAGTATAATTGATCAAACTACTGCTATTCGCTTTAATTAATTAATTTATTCATTTATTTTTATTTTAGAGTCTTTACACTACACTTGTGAAGCAAAATGTGCTCTTAGTACTAAATAATGCTTTGAAGACAATTCATAAACAAGTGCTTTCTTACTGTTTTGAAAATAGATATAGTTCACAGCACTGTCTTTTGAAAAAAAAAAAAGTAAACAAAATTGGAAACCAAAATACTCTGTGGCCTGATGCTGCTCACGGCTTGGTGATGCTTGCAAAAGATGAGGCGAGTATAACTGATAACATGTACTGTATAGAGATCTTGCAGTCACGTGACCGGAAAGTACACAACCGCCATCGTGTCGGTCAAAAACACCGCTGAATACTGCTGCACTCGTGTACAGAATGGATCAATTTCAACCGACGGACTACACAGCTCATTTTTCTAATGAACAGATAACTAGATATATGTCTAAAATAAACGATCTACAGATTAGTGACCCTTATGGCTTACCGGACGGAGTTTTCACGACCAGATTTTGAACTGCCAGCGGAATACCCGGACGTGTATGATTACCTCATCAACTTTCTCTCGCTGTTCAGTGGTGAAGCACTGCGTGCTTATAAATCTCTGGACAGTTATCTTTACAGAAATTCAGGATTTGTCAGCGACTCAGATGTGGCATCTTGTAAACAAAAAAATGATCCTCACTGGATAGGTAAGTCACTTAAGTATTGAGTATAGCACTGACCAGCCGATTATAGAATAAGGTAATTCCAAATTGTCCGTGTTGTTTACATGGATCTGGCGTTGGAGAGGTAGAGGCTTGGCAGTGGAGATTTGAGTGGCTGTTTTCTGAGCTTAGTCAACAGGCTGGCTCTGCCTGTAGCCTCGCTTTTGCTTCGGCTCCCGGCGCTGCCTCCTTCGCTTTGCTTCCAATAACAATCCACGGAGACCCCGCTGGTCTTGCAATCTGGTCTCGTCCGGGATGTGTTTTTTTTTTTTTCTCGTCCGGAATGTTGTGCATGCGATGGAAATCGCTACAAACCGTCATTTTCTGCTGGAAACCAATGTCCAGTAAGTCCATACGGTTGTAGTGGATATTGAAGTCCGGTACAGACGAACAACACGCAAAAATACACACAAAAAACATAAAAACCGTGCACAGGTAGGGAGAGCTTGTAGCCGCAGCCGTTGTAGTAGAATTGTATATAGTAGGGTTTTCCAGAAGAAAAGGTAGAAGTAAAAGCAGAAGTAGAACCAGAAGTAGAAGTAGAAGGCGGAATATGGCGTTTGACCTACAAGATGGCGTCTGTCACAATCTGGATCGGCTGTGACGTCACATGCAAGATCTCTATATATGCTATATTTACTGTCTGGAAATGGGATCAAAAGACTATTTTGTTTATAAGCCGTAGCCACATGGACCCATAGGGTACCTATTTTTGTCATAATATCAATCTGCTGATGTCCCATTGGCTGCCGTACTGCAGGTTTTTGTGCAGTTTTTGGTTTTGGATGTTGGTATTGCCCAGAGTTTCCTCAAGTCCCATGAGTTTTGGTCAGATTTTATATGACTCTGTGTTGTATTATGTGCAGTTTATAGAGAGTAAAAGGAGCTTTCCAATCACACACATGTAGCTCTCAGTGCTGTGCTCATTTGCCCACTGCTGCTCACAGAGTTAGCTTTGTTCACAACCAGCTCCTTTTTTTTCCTCCATGGTCTTTGCCTTTTCCCTCCAACAATGTCAAGATGAGACTTGGCCCCCTCTGTCATTCTGTCCTTCTGTCCAGCTGACACCATCACACACATCCCACCATGCTGCCATTCACCCCAAAGCCGAGCAAGGAAACACCATGGAACTATTTGTTTTGCACAGAAATGAGATATTTATCATTGCTGAACACCTGCCAGGAACAGAGAGTGGACAGGCGTGAGTTGTCTGGTAGCCACTGATCTGCTGGGGATGGAGAGAGGGGCTCTGTGGCCCCAATGGGCTCCAAGTTCACTTTGAGTCTGCATTTCAAAGCCTGTTAAAAGCAGGAGGGAAGCTGAAGACACCCGGGGAAGACATGGAACGAGAGAGGAGATCAGTGCTACAGCTCTAGTATTGAGTCAAATGCCACCTGGGTTTCATAGCCTCTGTTTAGCATTGAATCACAGAACCAGTTGGAGGGCAAATGAGGTGCATGTATAGAGAAAAACATCATAGAGGCAGGGTAGTACAAACTGACCTGGACAGAAGTGATTCTGTCAAACCTTTGCATTTAAAATTGTCTTTGTTTTAAAAAAAAATAAATAAAAAAATAAATAAATAAAAAGTTTACCATATGAGTGAGTCCACGCTTATGGGTACTGAAATGGGGACATGAACTTATTTTTAAAAATTCACCTAAAACCATTTCTTTTTTATGATGAATGATATGAATGATATGTTAAAAGATAACTTTAATTTTCTGAGATGTAATAAAAACATATTTATATGCCAAAGTCAGAACGTAACAGAAGTGTTGTGGACATATATATTCTCAATTTTAACAATGTAGAATTACTTTTTGAAACATAGGAAGGTGATGTTTTAGCAAATATAATTAATAAACATGTGTAGTAGAATAAACATACACATTCTTTCAATAAGATTAACATGGTATAGAGCTAGATTGTAATTAATTTGTAACAGACGCGAGATGGACAATCGTAACAGAAGTAATGTAACAGACATCATTTTGGAACTCATAGGCTTGACTTTGGCATATAAATATGTTTTTATTACATCTCAGAAAATTAAAGTTATCTTTTAACATATCATTCATTAAAGATTACATGTTTTGTGACCTGATGGTAAAAAAAGAAATGGTTTTAGGTGAATTTTTAAAAATAAGTTCATGTCCCCATTTCAGTACCCATAAGCGTGGAATCACTCATATATATATATATATATATATATATATATATATATATATATATATATATATATATATATGTATGTATGTGTATATATATATATATATATATATATATATATATATATATATATCAGAGGTGGACAAAGTACCCAACTTCATGACTTAAGTCAAAGTACAGATCCCACTGGTCAAATGTTACTCCGATACAAGTGAAAGTTGTAGAGTCAAATTTTTACTTAAGTTAAAATGCTGAAGTACTTGATTTAAAAAATACTTAAGTGTTAAAAGTACATTTTCTGTCAATGCATCATTGTATTATTGCCACAATCTTTACAAAACCTAATGCCGTGAACAAAGACAGAAATGTGAATTCACAAAATGAACGCATGCTGTGCCATCATGATGGTTTAACATTAAGCTAGCTAGTCAGTGAAGCGCCACCTGACATGCTAGCAAACGCTTTTCAAACTCGAAATCATATTGGTAGCTAACGCTACTAGAAAAGAAAGATTTCTACATTCTGTTTATTTGGCAACGTTATGCTAAAACATATTTCTGAAAGGACTTCAGACAAGTTAACGTTATTCATGTTAGCATAACTCCATTTTTACATGCTAACTAAAAGTGTCCAAGTTAACTAGCTATGTGTTAACGTTAGCCGTGAACAAGGCTACGGCAACTTGGCGTGCAAATCCATAGAAAGTCATTTGACTAATCAGCCTGCATAACTACATTTGCAACATTATTGCAAGCTCTAAAAACACAGACAAATTCGTTGCAAGCGTTCTCTTGGAATAAAACATTTATATACCTCAATATGTTTCCGCAGGTTGGATGGCAAGTTTTTGTAGGCCGTGATTTGGTTCGTTTTCGGCAAACATTTAAAACAAAATTAATCTTTAATCCTTTCAGAAAACTGAAACATGGGTTCATGGGCCATGGGTGTGTGCATTCCTCAGAAGAACCGCCTCCTTTCATTCTGCCATCAACTGATCTTGTTAAATAACACTGCTGAGAAATCACTGAACTTGATTTTATACAGTCTATGGATGTGACGTGACCCTAGTGATTACTGACAGGCTCTCAGTGTCACCTGCAAAAAAAACAATCATGTTTTAGAAAAGAAAAGAAAAAAAAATCCACTTTCTAAGCTGCTTCATTGTAACGAGTAACGAGGACCTTGATAGAAATGCAGTGGAGTTAAAAGTATGATATTTGTCTTTCAAATGTAGTAAAGTTAAAGTCATAAGTTTCCCAAAAAATAAAAATACTACTCACGTAAAGTACAGATACTCAAAATGTGTACTTAAGTACAGTACTCAAGTAAATGTACTTCATTACTGTCCCCATCCGAGATATATATATATATATATATATATATATATATATATATATATATATATATATATATATATATTAGTATGGACATGAGTGTTTTCCTGGGAAATACACCACTCATAGTTTTTCATACAAACTGCATTTGGGACATCAAGTACAGCAACCCTGACTTATTTTTCAAAATGTCACTCGTGAGGATATTGATGAATTGTTTTGATAAATTTGGGTATTTTTTTGTTTATGAATGTGTCTGTATAATAAAAAGAAAATCATACTTTGGCTTAAAGGTATGAAGTTTATCTTCTCATGTTGAAAAACTCATTTTACATACAAATAATGTATGACATATGAGTGACATATTTAAATAATATTGGCTAGCTTTTTTTGTGGTATATCAGATATATTCCATTCAGCTAGCATGATATTGAACGAGTCAAAGACAAGTTAGCTGAATGGAATATATGTAATATACTATGAAAAAAGCCATTATTATTATTATTATTCATACACATTCTTTTCGGTTGTTCAATGCATCTTTCTCTTTCAAAATTCTCTCAAAATCTTCCATATTTAATGAAACGAACTTGGCAGCCATGTTTGGTTACAAATTGTCACAGTCACTCGCTAGCACGAAAGGTTTATTTCTCTGATGCGTGACTTCATCTTGTCTTGACAACCATGCAATATCGTAAACCATATTCAATGCTCATTCTCTATTGGGTAGCATGACATAATACATGTAGGATAAACGATATGTTAACAATATTGCATGCTATCAAACCAAATGAATGAAACTTGCTAGAAGGGAATAGAACACGTTTTTATTCCATTGAAAAAGTGTCCTTATGTATAATAATTCCCGATATTTCACTCTGATGACATCACTCCCAGTGTTTCCTGCTGACTGGACATGTGTTGTCAAAATGACAAACTGGTTCAAATTAAAATTCTTTTGATTAACTTGCATATTTTTTTGCCAAGGTGTCCATAAAAAAAAAAAAAAATTACACGGTGGCACGAAGATATGAAGTTTATCTTCTGGTGTTGAAAAATATTTCACTTGTTCACTTCCAGTTACTTGTGAATATATTCACCACTCGAACATTAACTTCACATCTTCACGCAACTGAGTAATATCCCCCCCCCCCCCCCCGTGTATATGTGTGTGTGTGTGTGTGTGTGTGTGTGTAATGCAGCTATGACAGACCAGACGCTCAGGGTTTTAATAGACACAGTGAGAGACAGCAATGTACAATAACCAGGCCAGGTCAATACCGGGAAATCCAACAGAGTAATGAGGGCTACACAACTCATAGTCATGAAACGGGTGAAAGTCCAAGAACTGGAAATCAGGAAAACACAGGCAGAATAAACACGAGGGCTAGACAGAATCAGAGTTGAGGAACAGGCGGAGATTGAGAAACTGGGAAGCGAGAGAAGAGAGCAAACAAACAGAAGGGCTTGGCGAAATGAAAAGGAAACCGGAAGGCAAAAAGGGTCATACACGGAAATGCAATCAGATACAAACGCTCAGTAGGCTCACAAAAAATGTGGAGGCAATACTATGCAAAGAACTAAACAAACAGAGGTGTATAAATTCAGACATAAACAAAAAGGTACAGGTGATAACGATTAGAACTCAGGGGAGCCACTCCTAGGAAGTGGCTCTGAATTGGTGGATTGAGTGCACGTGGTAGTTTCAGTTGTTTGAGTGGGATTGTGAGAAGTGGAGTCCAGAGCGTTAGGTGAGCCCGGGAGCGTGGCGGTAACCCCCCCCCCCCCCCCCCCCCAAGGAGTCCAAGGAGGCCAAGGGACGAGGGCGACCACGACGACCACCAACCATGCTGCCGGGAACACTCCTGGGTGAGCCATCAGAACAGTCACGGTGCTGGACAGAGGGTCATCATCACAGACAACCCCTGGGACCACTGCTGTGCAGACCACCGGGAGGGCTGGACCCATGGCACCTGGGACAGCCCCTAGGCCGAAGCGTGGGCTTCTCTGGATGACGCTGATGGAACTCCTCCACCAACCCCGGATCCAGGATATCTCATGCGGGAACCCAGCTATGCTCCTCAGGCCCATAGCCCTCCCAGTTCACAAGGTACTGCAAAAGCCCACCTCTCCTTCTGGAGTCCAGCAACCAGTGGACCGCATACACCGGGGTACCTTTGACGTCCACCAGCGGTCGGGGTGTGACATCAGGTGTGGCCTTGTCCAATGGACCTGGGACAGTAGGTTTCAGGAGGGATGAATGAAAATAATTAGAAACACGGTAATGTACAGGCAGATCCAATTTATATGGAACTTCATTAATTCTCTGGAGAATTTTGAACAATCCTATGTATTTGGGTAATAACTTTCTACCTCCCTCAGGAAGTCCCGGGTCAACAGCCACACTCGGTCCCCTGGGAGGTAGGTAGGGGTGTCCCCTCTATGGTGATCTGCCTTCCTCTTGTGTTGGCACAGGGCGTTCTCGACCTGCTGGTGGGTCTGCTCCCAGACCTGCTCACTCCGTTGCATCTAACTGTTCACAGCTGGGTTGTCAGAGGGTGTGGCCGACCATGGCATTAAGGGAGGTTGATAGCCCAGCATGCATTGAAAGGGGATGAGGCCTGCAGCAGAGCTGATTAACTAGTTTTGGGCTATTTCAGCCCAGGGCAAATAGTTCGACCAATCGGCTGGGTTCTCATGACAGTAAAGCCTCAAAAACTTTCCCAGTTCCTGGTTAACCCTCTCACATTGACCATTAGACTGGGGGTGGTAACTGGAAGTGAGGCTGACATTAACCCCCAGTCTCTCAAAGAATGCTGACCAGAGATGTGAGGTGAATTGGGGCCCTCGATCAGACAGTATATCTTCTGGGATACCAAATAGACGAAACACATGATTAAAAAGCGTCTCAGCTGTCTGAAAGGCAGTGGGCAGGTGAACAAAAGGAATAAATCTAACCCCACGTGAGAACCTGTCCACACTGGTCAGAATGACCATGTAATTCTGTGAGGGGGGAAGGTCAGTGACAAAGTCTACTGCTACATGGGACCTTGGATGAGAAGGGACAGGCAAGGGCATGAGTTTACTGGCAGGAAGAGTTTTGGGTGTTTTACATTTGGAACAGGTGGTGCACGAGGAAACAAACTTATGGATATCGGATAACATGTTCTCCCATCAATATCTGCCAGCTAATAACTGGTGTGTATGGGTCTCACCTGGATGGCCAGATGACAGAGAGGAATGGGCCCACATAATTAACTTACCCCTGCATTGAGTGGGTACATATTTACTTCTGACGGGACAAGACTCCAGGACAGGAGTGACAGATACTTCTTGGTTGATCTCTTCATCTACTTCCCATCTGATGGGGGTGACCACCATGGATGGGGGTAGTACATTGCCTGCCTCCAAGGAGGCTTCGGGACTGGGAAATATGCGGGACAGGGTGTTGGCTTTGGTGTTATGGGAATGAGGGCAAGAAGAAATGGACAAATTTAACTGGGAAAAGAAGAGGGACCACTGGGCCTGACGGGGGTTGAGCCGTTTGGCTGACGGTAAATATTCTAGGTTCTTGTGATCAGTTAACATGAGGAAGGGATGCGTCACTCCCTCTAGTCAATGGTGCCATTCTTCAAAGGCTAGTTTCATAGCTAGCAGTTCTCAATCCCTGATACCATAATTACGTTTGGCAGGGGTCAGTTTATGAGAGTAGAATGCAATGGGATGTAGTTTACAGGGGTCACCTATGCGCTGGGACAGCACTGCCCCAGTGCCCACCTCAGAGGCATCTACCTCAACCACGAAAGGCTGAGTGGGATCAGGATGCTTCAGGATAGGGGAAGTGGTGAAAGCGACTTTGAGGGCTTCGAATGCCTCCTGCGCCCAAGGGTTCCACAGAAGTCGCTTGGTCCTGCCCTTCAATAAGGTGGTAAGGGGAGCTGCGAGACTACTGAAGTTATGAATGAATTGATGGTAGAAATTAACAAACCCAAGGAAGTGTTGGAGCTCTTTTATGGACATAGGGACGGGCTAATTAGTTACGGCTCTAACTTTTTCATTGTCCATAATGACACCTTCCAGACTGATGACATAACCTAAGAAGGAGGTAGAAGGGAAGTGAAACTCACACTTCTTTCCTTTGACGAATAGCTGATTCTCAAGCAGATGCGTGAGGACGAAATGGACATCACGAATATGGGTTTCAAGATTCGGGGAGTAGATCAAAATATTGTCGATGTATGCAACGACATATTTGCCAAGCATGTCCCGGAGTACGTCATTTACAAATGCCTGAAAGACAGACAGGGCATTGCGTAACCCAAAGGGCATCACCAAATACTCATAGTGCCCCCTGGTGGTGAGAAATGCTGTTTTCCATTCGTCGTCCTCCCTTATTCGGACTAGGTTGTAAGCGCTTCTTAAATCAAGTTTTGTAAAGATTTGGGCTCCACGAAGTTGTTCTAGCACTGCGGGAACTAAGGGCAATTGGTAGGAACACGGGGTCGTGGCTTGGTTTAACCCACGATAGTCAATGCAGGGCCTAAGTCCCCCATCTTTCTTGTTGACAAAAAAGAACCCTGCAGTGGCGGGGGAAGTAGAAGGACGGATGAAACCCTGTTGTAAGGCCTCCTGAATATTCTCCTACATAGCTTTCTCCTCTGCCTGAGTAAGTGGGTATACCCTAGATTTAGGTGGGACCGCACCACCTAGTAACTCGATAGAACAGTCATATTCTCTATGAGAGGGAAGCTTGGTAGCATTCTTTTTACTATATACTTCTAGCAAATCACTATTTTCAGGGGGTATGGAAACTGGCATTGTCATTGGGGCTTTCGATAGTGATAGACGATACCAGGGCTGTGGGAAGCGTGAGACAATGATCATAACAGTAACGAGACCATGAGAGTATTTCCTTATCAGACCAGGATATGACAGGGTTATGTTTTTTGAGCCAAGACAAACCTAAAATAATAGCATACTCACAAGTGTTTAACACAAAAAAACCCAAATCTGTTCAAAGTGCAAAGCACAGACAGTCATCTTGATGGGTTTTGTGACCCGGGTAACAAATCCTTCTCCGACTGGATCCCCATCGACAGCCATAAGTCTCAGTGGCAAGTCCAGTGGCTCCACAGGAATCTGGAGTTGCTCCACCAGCTCGGTGTGGATGAAGTGCCCCTCCACTCCGGAATCAATTAATGCTGGAAACACACAGACAGACTGAGGGCAGGAAATGGTCACAGGCAGGAGGAAGGACTTGGAGACCAACCCCTTAGTGGGTGCACTCACCACATTAGTGCGTGGAGCAGGCTCCATGTGCTTTCCTGGGGCTGATGCCAAAGTGCTGCATTGACGGAGTTGACAGTCACTTAGGAGGATCCTTGCCCATAAGGCGAGAAATAACAAAAGAGATGCGAGCCTTGTCTGAGCTCTGGGGGGAATTTGCAAAAAATATAGAACACTGTAACAAAAAAACCCTTACACTGATTTGGTGAGCCATCAAATTTATCCGGCTTGCTGACAACAAATGAACAGGTACCTGCCGTGGGGGGAGCAGCCTGGTTAGTGACCCTGGACACACTGGGGAGGCTGAGTCGTTAGAGTTGAGTTGTGATTTCTTTCATGCTTTCGGCAAACTGTACTAACTGTTTTTGCTGCTCACCCTGCTGCTGAGTAAGATTCTGGATGGACTGGGTCACGGAGTTGAAATGCTGGTGATGTTGTCCAAGCATCTGTCCTTGACCACCAAGTGCCACCTGTAACTCTGTGTAATCCACCGTCTGCATGTCGGCACAATATTCTGTAACACGGCTATGACAGACCAGACGCTCGCAGATTAAGAATAGACTCAGGGTTTTAAGAGACACAGTGAGAGAAGGCAATGTACAATAACCAGGCCAGGTCAATACCGGGAAATCCAACAGAGTAATGAGGGCTACACAACTCATAGTCATGAAATGGGCGAAAGTCCAAGAACCTGAAATGAGGAAAACACAGGCAGAATAAACACAAGGGCTGGGCAGAATCGGAGTTGAGGAACAGGTAGAGATCGAGAAACCAGGAAATGAGAGAAGAGAGCAAACAAACAGAAGGGCTAGGCGAAATGAGAAGGAAACCGGAAGGCAAAAAGGGTCATACACGGAAATGCAATCAGATACAAATGCTCAGTAGGCTCACGAATAATGTGGAGGCAATATTGTGCAAAGAACTAAACAAACAGAGGGGTATAAATACAGACATAACAAAAAGGTACAGGTGATAACGATTAGAACTCGGGGGAGCCACTGTTATGGCTCTGGATTGGTGGATTGAGTGCACCTGGTAGTGTCAGGTGTTTGAGTGGGATTATGGGAAGTGGAGTCCAGAGCATTAGGTGAGCCCGGGAACGTGACAGTGTGTCTGTGTGTGTGTGTGTATATATATACAGTACCAGTCAAAAGCTTGGAAACACCTTCAAATTCAATGTTTTTTCTTTATTTTAATTAACTAAAAGACACATTGTGTCTTAAAGTAATGACTGACTGTTATTTCTCTTTACTTAGTTGAGTGGTTCTTGACATAATATGGGTTACTGAAGTTGTCGAATAGGGCTATTTACTGTATTTTTATTATTTACTCTTTACTGGTTGATGGTGTCAAATGCATTAAGAAGGCAAGAAATTCCATTTTTTACAAGACACACCTGTTAATTGAGAAGCATTCCAGGTGACTACCACATGAAGCTGGTTCAGATAATGCCAATAGTGTGCAAAGCTGTTATCACGATAAATAGTGATGACTTTGAAGAATCTAAAAGATGAAACATGTTGTTTTTTTAACACTTTTTTTGTTTACCATATAATTCCATATGTTCCATAAGTTATGTCATAGTTTTGATGAGTTCAGTATTGTTCTACAATGTAGGAAAAAAAAAATAAAAATAAAAACATTGAATTTGAAGGTGTTTCCATATATATATATATATATATATATATATATATATATATATATATATATATATATACACAGTGGTGCTTGAAAGTTTGTGAACCCTTTAGAATTTTCTATATTTCTGCATAAATATGACCCAAAACATCATCAGATTTTCACACAAGTCCTAAAAGTAGATAAAGAGAACCCAGTTAAACAAATGAGACAAAAATATTATACTTGGTCATTTATTTATTGAGGAAAATGATCCAATATTACATATCTGTGAGTGGCAAAAGTATGTGAACCTCTAGGATTAGCAGTTAATTTGAAGGTGAAATTAGAGTCAGGTGTTTTCAATCAATTGGATGACAAATCAGGTGTGAGTGGGCACCCTGTTTTATTTAAAGAACAGGGATCTATCAAAGTCTGATCTTCACAACATGTGTTTGTGGAAGTGTATCATGGCACGAACAAAGGAGATTTCTGAGGACCTCAGAAAAAGCGTTGTTGATGCTCATCAGGCTGGAAAAGGTTACAAAACTGTCTCTAAAGAGTTTGGACTCTACCAAGCCACAGTCAGACAGATTGTGTAGAAATGGAGGAAATTCAAGACCATTGTTACCCTCCCCAGGAGTGGTCGACCAACAAAGATCACTCCAAGAGCAAGGTGTGTAATAGTCGGCGAGGTCACAAAGGACCCCAGGGTAACTTCTAAGCAACTGAAGGCCTCTTTCACTTTGGCTAATGTTAATGTTCATGAGTCCACCATCAGGAGAACACTGAACAACAATGGTGTGCATGACAGGGTTGCAAGGAGAAAGCCACTGCTCTCCAAAAAACTTGCTGCTCATCTGTAGTTTGCTAAAGATCACATGGACAAGCCAGAAGGCTATTGGAAAAATGTTTTGTGGACGGCTGAGCCCAAAATAGAACAATTTGGTTTAAATGAGAAGCGTTAAGTTTGGAGAAAGGAAAACACTGCATTCCAGCATAAGAACCTTATCCCATCTGTGAAACATGGTGGTGGTAGTATCGTGTTTTGGGCCTGTTTTGCTGCATCTGGGCCAGGACGGCTTGCCATCATTGATGGAACAATGAATTCTGAATTATACCAGCAAATTCTAAAGGAAAATGTCAGGACATCTGTCCACGAACTGAATTTCAAGAGAAGGTGGGTCATGCAGCAAGACAACGACCCTAAGCACACAAGTCGTTCTACCAAAGAATGGTTAAAGAAGAATAAAGTTAATGTTTTGGAATGGCCAAGTCAAAGTCCTGACCTTAATCCAATGGAAATGTTGTGGAAGGACCTGAAGCGAGCAGTTCATGTGAGGAAACCCACCAACATCCCAGAGTTGAAGCTGTTCTGTACGGAGGAACGGGCTAAAATTCCTCCAAGCCGGTGTGCAGGACTGATCAACAGTTACCGGAAACGTTTAGCTGCAGTTATTGCTGCACAAGGGGGTCACACCAGATACTGAAAGCAAAGGTTCACATACTTTTGCCACTCACAGATATGTAATATTGGATCATTTTCCTCAATAAATAAATGACCAAGTATAATATTTTTGTCTCATTTGTTTAACTGGGTTCTCTTTATCTACTTTTAGGACTTGTGTGAAAATCTGATGATGTTTTGGGTCATATTTTTGCAGAAATATAGAAAATTCTAAAGGGTTCACAAACTTTTAAGCACCACTGTATATATACTACCGTTCAAAAGTTTGGGGTCACCCAGGCAATTTTGTGTTTTCCATGAAAAGTCACACTTTTATTTACCACCATAAGTTGTAAAATGAATAGAAAATATAGTCAAGACATTTTTCTGGCCATTTTGAGCATTTAATCGACCCCACAAATGTGATGCTCCAGAAACTCAGGCCCTGTCCACACGGCAACGGATTCAGGTGACTCCGATACAATTGCTTATCGTTTAGGCCTGGCGTCCACACGGCACCGGTGTTTTGGGTGCTCAAAACGCAATCTTTTTGAGAACGGGTTCCAGAGTGGAAAGATCTGGCAACGTTGCCGTTGTGAAGTCGTCTGGATGAGTAGAACGGATTTGTTTACGATGACGTCACAACCACATGACTGAGTGCTTCACGCCGGGTAGAAGTGTAACGAATATCACCAGGAAAAAGCCTTACAGAGCACTAGTGAGAGTGAAACACGAGCTTGGATATTATTATTATTATTATTATTATTATGTTCAGTGTTAGTTCACAGTAGTAATGCAAGAAGCAGAATAGTGACAGTAATAGTGAAGCAAAAACATGCAATTGTACAAACACTGCAGCTCTACAGCAAAATATTCATTTATGAAATGGTCTGATTCTTAACACCAGTAGTGCCAATGATCTTCTCATTGCGATGCGAGTTGTCAACAAATCCTATAACTTGGTTCATGAAACGCGCTTACAAAATATTTTCACTGTGAATATTTATTGTGTAATGGTGCAATCCCGCCAGCAAAAATAGGGGAAAAAAGGAGCGATCTCACCTCTTCAGATGTTGATTTAAGTCCGACAATACAGTACATTCCTCAAAAAGGGCGTAGAGGAGCAAATTAATCCAATTTATTCCGGACCATTAAAGACGCCGCCTGCCGCGTAGAATCATACGTCATCCTCGCCGCCATATTGGAGAGGTCAAAGCAGAGAATAAAGATTAGCTGCGTTTAACTGTACCAACAGGTTTACCGTCCAAACGAGATCATATGGGATTACCTTTCACAGGTGAGAAACAACAAATTAATCCATCAACGTGTATCATTCAATTTATTCCGGACCATTGAAGACGCCGCCTTCCGCGTAGAATCATACGTCATCCTCGCCGGCATTTTGGATAGGTCAAAGCGGAGAATAAAGATTAGCTGCGTTTAACTGTACCAACAGGTTTTCTGTCCAAACGAGATCACATGGGATTACCTTTCACAGGTGAGACTGGAAAAATACTTTTCATTGTATTTGGTCATTATAATGTAATTTTACAAACAGATTTTCCTGACTTTGTGGCTAATATGAAGTCTCGCGCATAATAGTTTATGCGCATGCGTCGTTACTTCTTCTATTGTTCTGGTGTCTCCGAAGGGACCGTCTTACAGCGTCCCTAGAGGTGTGGCATGTGTATTGCATCGTTTTCAGCAAGCGTTGCGTTGCCATATGGACCTGATATTTTACTGATTGTTGCCCATTTGGACGCGATATATTTTTAAATAACATCTCGTTGCCGTTGTCGTGTGGATGTAGCCTCAATCTGCTCAAAGGAAGGTCAGTTTTATAGCTTCTCTAAAGAGCTCAACTGTTTTCAGCTGTGCTAACATGATTGTACAAGGGTTTTCTAATCATCCATTAGCCTTCTGAGGCAATGAGCAAACACATTGTACCATTAGAACACTGGAGTGAGAGTTGCTGGAAATGGGCCTCTATACACCTATGGAGATATTGCACCAAAAACCAGACATTTGCAGCTAGAATAGTCATTTACCACATTAGCAATGTATAGAGTGGATTTCTGATTAGTTTAAAGTGATCTTCATTGAAAAGAACAGTGCTTTTCTTTCAAAAATAAGGACATTTCAAAGTGACCCCAAACTTTTGAACGGTAGTGTGTGTGTGTATATATATATATATAAGGCTTGATGGTTATTTAGTGCTTTCATATAAATCTTCTGAAAACTAATTTGAATACCCTGAAGCCACTTACTCACTTACTCCATGGCAATAATACTGCTATGAGTACAATCTCCAACCTGATTTTCATTTGAAGCAAAAATTTGATTCCATACAAATTAACTTGTCAGAAAAACTAATCCTTTTCTTCACACTCATCTTCATCGTCTTAACCTTTTATTTTAATTGTGTCATGCAAATTGTTATGAATTTGATGAGATAACAGGAGACATTCACAAATAACACAAACAAATTAACACATACAGTACAGTGCGAGAAAAAAGACCAAGACAGTCAAAGACTGCTCAAGTGGAAAGCACTTCACCTTTTCTGCTAGTTTAAAGTCAGTCGAAAATACTTTTCCCCACGACAGCTAGCGAGCAATGGTTAGCCCCTTGAGCAAGACTCTTAACCCCTTATCTACTTAGCTGTTTGCTTGGATTGCATCATTTAATAATTAAAAGATGCTTTGGATAAGACAGCATCATTTAAATGAATAAATGCAAATGATGCTTTGAACATCTTCCAAATTAATACATGGAAATGAGAACATCACTTAAATTTGCTTATTTTGGTGTGTTTTTTATACAAGTTGTAAAAGGATAAAATAGATTAGCAAGCTGAGCATTATGTACAGAGCAAACAGTAAAGTTTTAGTACAAATGTGGGATGCTCTCGAAAGGGTAAGATATTGCAAATACTGTCTGGATGGATTTCCCCGTGTTTGTGAGGGTTTCCTCTGGGTTCTCTGGTTTTCTCCTACTTCTCAAGAAAATACAACCCGATTCCAAAAAAGTTGGGACAAAGTACAAATTCATTCATTCATTCATTCATTCATTCATTATCTCTAGCCGCTTTATCCTTCTACAGGGTCGCAGGCAAGCTGGAGCCTATCCCAGCTGACTACGGGCGAAAGGCGGGGTACACCCTGGACAAGTCGCCAGGTCATCACAGGGCTGACACATAGACACAGACAACCATTCATACTCACATTCACACCTACGGTCAATTTAGAGTCACCAGTTAACCTAACCTGCATGTCTTTGGACTGTGGGGGAAACCGGAGCACCCGGAGGAAACCCACGCGGACACGGGGAGAACATGCAAACTCCACACAGAAAGGCCCTCGCCGGCCCCGGGGCTCGAACCCAGGACCTTCTTGCTGTGAGGCGACAGCGCTAACCACTACACCACCGTGCCACCAAAGTACAAATTATGAACAAAAATGGAATGCAATGATGTGGAAGTTTCAAAATTCCATATTTTATTCAGAATAGAACATAGATGACATATCACATGTTTAAAGTGAGAAAATATATCATTTAAAGAGAAAAATTAGATGATTTTAAATTTCATGACAACAACACATCTCAAAAAAGTTGGGATAAGGCCATGTTTACCACTGTGAGACATCCCCTTTTCTCTTTACAACAGTCTGTAAACGTCTGGGGACTGAGGAGACAAGTTGCTCAAGTTTAGGGATAGGAATGTTAACCCATTCTTGTCTAATGTAGGATTCTAGTTGCTCAACTGTCTTAGGTCTTTTTTGTTGTATCTTCCGTTTTATGATGCGCCAAATGTTTTCTATGGGTGAAAGATCTGGACTGCAGGCTGGCCAGTTCAGTACCCGGACCCTTCTTCTACGCAGCCATGATGCTGTAATTGATGCAGTATGTGGTTTGGCATTGTCATGTTGGAAAATGCAAGGTCTTCCCTGAAAGAGACGTCATCTGGATGGGAGCATATGTTGCTCTAGAACCTGGATATACCTTTCAGCATTGATGGTGTCTTTCCAGATGTGTAAGCTGCCCATGCCACACGCACTAATGCAACCCCATACCATCAGAGATGCAGGCTTCTGAACTGAGCGCTGATAACAACTTGGGTCGTCCTTCTCCTCTCTAGTCCGAATGACACGGCGTCCCTGATTTCCATAAAGAACTCAAATTTTGATTCGTCTGACCACAGAACAGTTTTCCACTTTGCCACAGTCCATTTTAAATGAGCCTTGGCCCAGAGAAGACGTCTGCGCTTCTGGATCATGTTTAGATACGGCTTCTTCTTTGAACTATAGAGTTTTAGCTGGCAACGGAGGATGGCACGGTGAATTGTGTTCACAGATAATGTTCTCTGGAAATATTCCTGAGCCCATTTTGTGATTTCCAATACAGAAGCATGCCTGTATGTGATGCAGTGCCGTCTAAGGGCCCGAAGATCACCGGCACCCAGTATGGTTTTCCGGCCTTGACCCTTACGCACAGAGATTCTTCCAGATTCTCTGAATCTTTTGATGATATTATGCACTGTAGATGATGATGTGTTCAAACTCTTTGCAATTTTACACTGTCGAACTCCTTTCTGATATTGCTCCACTATTTGTCGGTGCAGAATTAGGGGGATTGGTGATCCTCTTCCCATCTTTATGTCTGAGAGCCGCTGCCACTCCAAGATGCTCTTTTTATACCCAGTCATGTTAATGACCTATTGCCAATTGACCTAATGAGTTGCAATTTGGTCCTCCAGCTGTTCCTTTTTTGTACCTTTAACTTTTCCAGCCTCTTATTGCCCCTGTCCCAACTTTTTTGAGATGTGTTGCTGTCATGAAATTTCAAATGAGCCAATATTTGGCATGAAATTTCAAAATGTCTCACTTTCGACATTTGATATGTTGTCTATGTTCTATTGTGAATACAATATCAGTTTTTGAGATTTGTAAATTATTGCATTCCGTTTTTATTTACAATTTGGCCTTTGTCCCAACTTTTTTGGAATTGGGGTTGTAAATAAATAAATAAGGTGGGTAGACTATCTGCTCGAAACTGCCTGTGTCAATGAGTGTGTGTGTGTGTGTGTAGGTGAGGGCTGCTTTTCATTTGTGGCTTGACCTGGATGCTCTGCCCTGTGTTCAGACAAGAGCTGGAGCTAAGGGTCCAGACCTCAAAGTACCCTGACACTCTCTCCTTACTCCCATCACAGTGGTTATGCAGTCACCTCCCGAGACATCGACTTTAGCATATTTATAAATCATTCAGGAAATCTGACACCACTTAGAATGGAATAAAAAATAGGGTCATTTTTTTCCCATAGATGTAAATAGCCACTTCCAAGGAAATTGTCAGCCATTATATTCACAGCTGTTTCAGTTTTACATCTAATGTTCTTAAAGGTACTCCATAAAACATATCTGAAGTTATTATTAATTACTGAATGACGTGTTCGGTTTACTCTGGTCAATTCTATACCTGTTTATACCACAGCACTGTTATATTATCAGTTTTGCTTGGTCAGAACAGTGCTGTTTTCTACAACCGCAGCTCAGACAGACGTACTGGCTGTAACTCAAATCACAGAGTCATATTAATGTGTACAATCTACACATGCTATTACTCCAATAGTAAAAACTCACTTTGTATGAGTAAGTATGGGAATTGTATAATAACCTCTCCACAATAACAGATGAGAAAAAGTGTGTAATCATTGATATGGGAAAGTGTTTGAATGGGGTCTGCAGTCTGAAAGCCTTGTTACAGTCAAATCTGAAGCGGTTCGTTAAAGGAGAACTGAAGTCATTTTTAAACTTGCTTTATTTCTTAATTAACCTGTTATTCAATTACGTTTTCGGTTTTAGTAACCTTACCGTATATCGTGACTCGTATTGGCAAGTAATTGCATTTAAATATTATATTTATTGGCCTATTTGTTTTTTAGCCATGTTGAATTTAGTTCGTTTGGTCGACGGCAGGCGTCGCTTATCCGCGCGATGTTCACGAGACTTGTGCGAGACTTCGAAACGTGAAGTGTCAGCCAGGTGTCAGTGCCGCCATTTTGAAAACTGTTTTCCAAACAAAATATTGCACAAAAACGAGTTTAAATGACGATTACTGCCGACTTTTTTCAAACTTTCCTGATTGCTATAAAAAACAAGCAAAACTTCCGTCTTGATTACATCAGCATTCGAAAGAGGGCGCGGGCATCTTTTGATAACGTTGGCAGATGTCGGTCGCTTTGATTTCCGCTGTACGTTTTACTTCCGTCCTATGATGTCTCGCACAGGTCTCAACGAATCTCGTTTACGGCCATTGCTTTGACATACACTACCGTTCAAAAGTTTGGGGTCACCCAGACAATTTTGTGTTTTCCATGAAAAGTCACACTTTTATTTCCCACCATAAGTTGTAAAATGAATAGAAAATATAGTCAAGACATTTTTCTGGCCATTTTGAGCATTTAATCGACCCCACAAATGTGATGCTCCAGAAACTCAATCTGCTCAAAGGAAGGTCAGTTTTATAGCTTCTCTAAAGAGCTAAACTGTTTTCAGCTGTGCTAACATGATTGTACAAGGGTTTTCTAATCATCCATTAGCCTTCTGAGGCAATGAGCAAACACATTGTACCATTAGAACACTGGAGTGAGAGTTGCTGGAAATGGGCCTCTATACACCTATGGAGATATTGCACCAAAAACCAGACATTTGCAGCTAGAATAGTCATTTAGCACATTAGCAATGTATAGAGTGGATTTCTGATCAGTTTAAAGTGATCTTCATTGAAAAGAACAGTGCTTTTCTTTCAAAAATAAGGACATTTCAAAGTGACCCCAAACTTTTGAACGGTAGTGTATAGACTGATATACAGTATTACAGAGGATATTTCAAACACTCATAACTTGCTATAGCAGTGACAAAACAACTATCAAAAATGCGTTCCTATATTTAATAAAACGAGATAAATAGAATTTTGATAATTAAAAAATGCCTTCAGTTCTTTAAGTTTTCTGAAACAGTAACTTCTTAGTAGCTGTGTTTTTGTTCTTATTAACTTCTAGAGATAGGGTAAAAATGAGATGCTGGTGAAGGCTGTAAAGTTTTGTGATCAAACTTGCTTTGTGGATATTGAACAATATTAAATCAAGCTATAAGTGGATTAATTGTACTGTACAATGTCTCATTCTTTAATAAATAAAATAACTGTTAGCCTTGACAAATTGCTATATAAGAAGGATAAAACACTTTGGGACATGCAGTTATTGGAACATAATTGTCACGCAGATGCTGGAGGCAGAAGCAAATGCAGTTTAAAGAGTTTTAATAAAACACAGGTCAGACAAATCCAAAACATGGTCAGAATCATAGACAAAACCAAGCAAAGAGTCAGGCGATCAGCAAACAGGATATCAGAGACAACTGACAAAAGATGAGGGTCAAAGTGGCAAACAAATTCAAAGCATTTATAAATGCGAACATGAGCTCAAAAACTTGGTAATGACTGGTAAGTATAACACAGAGCGTATTGAATGACTGTTTCGAGTCTCTTTATATAGATGACTTGCAACCATGTGATAAAAATGTGCTATGTCATGAGCGTCCACCATGATGGTGGATATACAAAGCAACTAGGACGGCAGCCACTGAAAGCGTGTCTGCAAACAATGTTGAATTTTCTCAGTATTACCACGATTTGAATGCTCGAGCGATGATTCGATACAAAAAGAAGATAGATATGTGTGGTTTTGCCCATATTATTTTAAAAAGTTGGATTTTTTTGAGGATAAGACGCTTCTACCGACCATCGAGTACCTAGATCAGTTTGGAAATCTTAAATTTATGGAGATTTTGAAATAATATTTGTTTCAGTCAAAATTATCTGACCTGGTATTAATTTCTCAGCTTTAACCATGGAGTCTTGGATGTCTTGGAACTCCACAGGCGAGGTACCGCATGCAGCTTCCGCAAATTCAGCTGTCTTCCTCCTCCTCTGAGCTCTTTGGTATCGTTCGGCTGCTGCAGAATCAAATCTGACCTTGGAAGAAACATAGCCCATTTTCTAACTGGGTGCCCAGTCTGGATTGTTTCGATCATATAATTTTGCTGGTGCTCCTAGAAGCAAAATGGTAATACATGTGTTAAAATTATAACAACGACCAAGTGAACCACGACAGGAGAACGCTCATTTTATAGCAAAATTCTAGCAACACAAAATAAAACTCTTCCATGATATTATTGAGAAAGCGTTTGAATCTCACCTGAGATAAAATGATCACTGCAAACACGAGCTGTTTTGGTTTTAGCCTCTGTTAGATCAGCCCTGCCGATGTTGTTCAGCCGTGCTCGTCTCCTCTCTGTACTAAGCCTCAGAGTTTCCTCGCCCACTTTCCAAATCATGGATGGAATTCTAAAAAATCGGAACGTGCCACGGTCATGAGTATTGTTGCGACAACAACCATATAAGGCACAAAGATATGGCATTGCTAAAAGAACGCTTAAAGCAGTGGAAAAACAAAGAGAGTTTCACATGCGTGACTATGTTTTGTATGGAATGTCGCTTGACCCTGCATTTGTATATCCACCAACATGGCCGACATCCGGGTTTCTATTTTGTTTTGACGTCACTTGCAAGTCAAGGATAGTGTGTATGTGTAAGTGCTGTTCTGGACTGTTATCCATGACAGTCATGTCTGGAGGTCGTGTTTTGTTTTGGGAACTGGAGTCCAGAACAGACTCCAGTGCTGATGTGACTATTGTCAACTTCATCCATCCATCCATGATTTATACTGCTTATTTGTCAGGGTTGTGGGACAAACTGGAGCCAACCCCAGCTGACTTCAGGTGAGAGGCGGGGTACACCCTGGGCAGGTTGCTAATCTATCATAGGGCTAACACAAAGATGAACAACCATTCACACCCACATCCATACCTATGGGCAATTTCAAGTAGCTAGTTGCCCACATGTCTTTGGACTGTGGGAGGAAACCGGAGCACCTGGAGGAATGGGGAGAACATGCAAACTTCAGCAAGAAAGGCCCTGGTTGGCTGCAAGGTTCAGATTCAGAGCCTTCTTGCGATGGTGTTGCACCAAATCATCAACTTCAGGTTTATAATAGTAACTTTTCTTTGCATCAGGTTCCATACTGTCATTCAATAATTAACTATTTGAGTCATTAATTATTTAAGCATACATTCTTCATGTAATATACAACCCCGATTCCAAAAAAGTTGGGACAAAAGTACAAATTGTAAATAAAAATGGAATGCAATAATTTACAAATCTCAAAAACTGATATTGTATTCACAATAGAACATAGACAACATAGCAAATGTCGAAAGTGAGACATTTTGAAATTTTATGCCAAATATTGGCTCATTTGAAATTTCATGACAGCAACACATCTCAAAAAAGTTGGGACAGGGGCAATAAGAGGCTGGAAAAGTTAAAGGTACAAAAAAGGAACAGCTGGAGGACCAAATTGCAACTCATTAGGTCAACTGGCAATAGATCATTAACATGACTGGGTATAAAAAGAGCATCTTGGAGTGGCAGCGGCTCTCAGAAGTAAAGATGGGAAGAGGATCAACAATCCCCCTAATTCTGCGCCGACAAATAGTGGAGCAATATCAGAAAGGAGTTCGACAGTGTACAATTGCAAAGAGTTTGAACATATCATCATCTACAGTGCATAATATCATCAAAAGATTCAGAGAATCTGGAAGAATCTCTGTGCGTAAGGGTCAAGGCCGGAAAATCATACTGGGTGCCCGTGATCTTCGGGCCCTTAGACGGCACTGCATCACATACAGGCATGCTTCTGTATTGGAAATCACAAAATGGGCTCAGGAATATTTCCAGAGAACATTATCTGTGAACACAATTCACCGTGCCATCCGCCGTTGCCAGCTAAAACTCTATAGTTCAAAGAAGAAGCCGTATCTAAACATGATCCAGAAGCGCAGACGTCTTCTCTGGGCCAAGGCTCATTTAAAATGGACTGTGGCAAAGTGGAAAACTGTTCTGTGGTCAGACGAATCAAAATTTGAAGTTCTTTATGGAAATCAGGGATGCCATGTCATTCGGACTAAAGAGGAGAAGGACGACCCAAGTTGTTATCAGTGCTCAGTTCAGAAGCCTGCATCTCTGATGGTATGGGGTTGCATTAGTGCGTGTGGCATGGGCAGCTTACACATCTAGAAAGACACCATCAATGCTGAAAGGTATATCCAGGTTCTAGAGCAACATATGCTCCCATCCAGACGACGTCTCTTTCAGGGAAGACCTTGCATTTTCCAACATGACAATGCCAAACCACATACTGCATCAATTACAGCATCATGGCTGCGTAGAAGAAGGGTCCGGGTACTGAACTGGCCAGCCTGCAGTCCAGATCTTTCACCCATAGAAAACATTTGACGCATCATAAAATGGAAGATACGACAAAAATGACCCAAGACAGTTGAGCAACTAGAATCCTACATTAGACAAGAATGGGTTAACATTCCTATCCCTAAACTTGAGCAACTTGTCTCCTCAGTCCCCAGACGTTTACAGACTGTTGTAAAGAGAAAAGGGGATGTCTCACAGTGGTAAACATGGCCTTGTCCCAACTTTTTTGAGATGTGGTGTTGTCGTGAAATTTAAAATCACCTAATTTTTCTCTTTAACTGATACATTTTCTCAGTTTAAACATTTGATATGCCATCTATGTTCTATTCTGAATAAAATATGGAATTTTGAAACGTCCACATCATTGCATTCCGTTTTTATTTACAATTTGTACTTTGTCCCAACTCTTTTGGAATCAGGGTTTTATATATATATATATATATATATATATATATATATATATATATATATATATATATATATATATATTAAACCTGTTACCATAAGAGATTAACACATGGCATATATACACAAGACACTATCCAGGCCACCAAATACAGGCTTGATGGATATTGCATACTCATACTAAATGGGAATAAATAAAACACTTTCTTTGCATCTGCAGTTCACCCAGTCTTTATTGCTCACTGATTGCTCAGTGAGTGCATGTGATTGTCGGGGCAGAGGTTTGTGGGTGTTGGGTAATACACAGCAGCTCACCTCTGATCTCTCCAGACCGGTAGAAAAGTGCTGTGGGTGTTAACCTTGTCAAAAGCAGTTGGCCTGGATGCAGGCTTCCAAACCCATGACCAGAGAAGAGAGGAGAGAGGGATAAAAAAAGGAGAGTGAGAGAAGCTGTAAAAGTCATTCTACACTGCAGTGACTAGCCTGAGGTCTCTAATAGATTGGAATAAAACATAAGCACCTTATTAGAGCAAGCTTCATTACATAGCCCTTCTTTTTACAGCCAGGCTGATGGGATAACCATCAGTGTCCGAGTACGAAAGACACCTGGAAGACATGCGGTGGAAAGTCGGAGAACCGGGGTTCCTTGTTTAGCTTGAGTTTTATGGTTTTATTTGAAGCAAGGCGACATGGAAGTTAACTACTGCCACTCATTGATCTGTAGCAACTTGGACAGGCCCCAAGGTGATGTGTGAGGAATCGAGCAGGTGCTTTTTGCATAATGAACTCGGCTTTTGAGGAGGGAGAATTTAATTCACTCATAATGAAAGGCTATTGACTTGGATCACTTGGACATCCTGCTCTAGCGATATTCAATCGCACTTCTGCAAACAGGCTTATTTACAAATAATAATGAGCACCAAATATTGTTTAATAATCACGCGCTGTGAAAAATGACATCTTAGTAAGTGAAAATATCTTGAAAATAGTTTAAATGATCTAGCATTTCCTATTAGAAGAATACAAGACACCAATTCTGAGATTATTAAACCTAGTTCTAGATTGCAACTACTGTGAGTTGGGCTAGTGGTTAGCGTGTCTGCCTCTTGGCTGGGAGATGGTGAGTTCTAGTCATGGTCGTGTCATACGAAAGACCATCATAAAAATGGTACCTACTGCTGTCTGGCAAGGCATGCTGCAATGCGAGTGGGGAGTCAAACTCTCGTGGTTACCAGAGGACTAGCCCCCCACTGTAACCCTAGCTATGTGAGAGGGCTATGGGGATTGGTGCTGCCACATGGTGTGGGAAGGACTTTGATTCTAGATTGCAACCGACTTATTCTAAGATGTCTTATCAAGTAAAAATATCTGTCCACGCAGCAAGCTACCATAATTTCACTAAGTAACTTTGTCCTCAAATTCAGGTTTCAATTTTTTGCAGTGTACTGCTCAATCAATAATGTTTATGGATGCTTAAAGGTGCGATAGATGCAAATGAAATCCTTTGGAGCACACATGGCCAATAGTTTCATATGACAAGGTAAAAAGTGTGTCGAGTGACACTCCATATATTCTTAGCTTGCATTTCCAATATAGTTTGAACAAAACGCTTGCATTCAGATAGGCCTGTTTAAACCATCACGGGATGTGAATGTTAAATGCATTAGAGCGCAATGAGAGAGAGAGAGAGAGAGAGAGAGAGAGAGAGAGAGAAAGGAATCATTGTACTTACACCCAGAGCCATGATGGCAGGGACCCCTCCTACATCAAAGTAATAATGATTGAGTTGGTCTCATCATGCCTCGTTTTCCCCAGCCAATATATCTACCTGGAGAAAGTCTTTTGAATGAGCTCTCATTTGATCTGGTATGCTGGCGACACATGTCACAGCAGGTTATTCCCACAGTTAATATTCTTTCATAGTCTGCCATGCAGGCAAAACTTGATTATTTTGGCACTTGGGCAAACAGCTACTGTGGATTTCAATAGCGGTGTAGCTTAGCATGCAGCACAGTCACTGGAAAGCCCATTTTGTCTCTTTCCAGGGAAGTTTAGTCCAAAGCCACTCCACCTCACTACAATAAGTGCAGCCAAGATATAGAGCTTAGACGCTTAACATCTTGGAGAGCTGTAATAACTCACAGGTATATAAACCAACACTTAAAATGGCTTGCTGATTTATAGCAATAAAAACCAGTATATTTATATACATTATTCATGATTGAAATGGTTAAATATGTGTCAGTTCAATTATCTCATACTATATCAATTTGATAATACCATATGGTACAATAAATGAGCACTGTTATTCTAACATGAATACAGGCTACATGTTTTTTTTTTTCCCCCAGTTTAATAATATCGCTGTGTTATGTTGTATATTCATGTGGAAGCCGACCCATTAGGAGGCAGCCAGAAATTCATAAACCTTTCAATGCATCAAATAAAAAACATCACTCAAACACGAAGCTTGCCGTTTATGGGGAATGTCAAATGGCTGACAGCATATTGAGATGGATTGACAGACACAATTACAAATATCACACATTCTGCAGTGGCCTAAATTAAGGAGGCACCCAACAACGGGCAGGACGTGCCTGTTCCAATTTTGACACTTCATATTAACGCTTTGGCAGCATTCACAGTTGCTTTTGAAAAAAAAAAAATCACCAGGGTCATTCCACTCAATTCATACACATATAAACATAATTTTCTTTCCATTCAGGTGGGCCCCCGAAAAGCGAGGATGTATTTATTTTGAAGTAATTACTGCTTTCAAATAATGACAGATTGCTGTTCGAAATGAATCATAGTGGAAACCGAGAGCAAGGAAATGAAATGTTTCAAAGTGGGCCCCAGTGAAATTGCAATGTTTAATCAGCTCTGTTGATGTACAGTGTAATAAAACACACAACTCAGCATATTAGCTTTGCTCACTTTAACAAATACATATTTGAATAAGTTAAAAAGGCTTTGCACCCCACCTTGAGCTGCTAATAGACCAGTGTCCCTACCCAGCTAAAAAATTAAAGAAAGGCCCAGGGATATTCATGGAGAAGAAAAAGGGGGGAAGGTGGATAGAGAATGAATAAAACCAGTTCAGGATCCAAGAGTCCACACGACTGCCGGGTATTAACCAATCTTTTTTTTTTTTTTTGTTAATTCTTCCCATTCTCAACCTTCCACTTTTGGCCTAAAAGGGCTGCAGGCTCAAAAATAATCATAATGAACAATTCAAAAAGAACAATAATGAGCCTTTTATATTCTCTAGCTAAAAAGATCGTAATAATAGGGATAATTATGGTCTATTTCTCCAGGTCATCCCTCATTAAGATCAGAAGCTCTGGCTGCGACGTGGCTCACTGTTAATTTGGTGTCCTCATTGTGAGAGCAAAGTCGTCCTCCGGTCAGGTTAGACAGAGGACGATCCAACCAGAGCAACGTGCTGAACCCGTCCCTGCAGGCCGCTAACATCAGGAGCCTGACAGAAGAAAAGAATTAATGGAGTAATGGAGATGGAAGAGTGTCAGGACAGACCTAAAGCAGAATGCAAAGGTCCATTAGTCCATGATAAGCTGATTTTTTAATTGAAATATATTTAGATTTTGATATGATCGTGAAAAATAACATCAGCTGTCATGTATTTCTGGAATCAGCACAGACGATGAAACACAATTAGCAATCAGTAGACTGGGGGAGGAGAGACAAGGTCGTGCATTGCTTCGTGTAAGATTACTTGCCTGCTTGCTGAACATGGCACTGATAGACGAAGATGATAATTCCAGGCAATGAAGTTAATTGCTGTATAATTTTAATGTCAAGAAACAACAATAAACTAACCCCTTGTAGTCAGCACATTAAAAAAAAATCACTTCAAAACTCATGTTTATAAATTACAACACAAGTATATCAGTTGACCTTTTATGCTGGTAATAAGTAACCTCTTGATTCAGAGTCAGCACGATCTAAATATTGACCCGAGTACAATTGTAAGTCTGATGAATCTCATTAGTCTGTAACACTTACATCCTGCTGTTAATTTGCTTTTAATCACCACTGCTCAATAAATAATAGAGTGAATCAGCTTGTTAATTTATTTATCTACTGATGTACATATGACGTTTCTGTTACCAATAAAAATATCTGAGACACAGACTATCCATCCATCCATAGCCGCTTATCCTGTGCAGGGTTGTGGACAAGCTGGAGCCTATCCCAGCTGACTATGGGTGAGAGGCGGGGTACACCCTGGACAAGTCGCCAGATCATCACAGGCCTGGCACACAGAGACAAACAACCGTTCACACTCATATTCACACCTACGGTCAATTTAGAGCCACTGATTGGCCTAACCTGCATGTCATTGGACTGTGGGGGAAACCGGAGCACCCGGAGGAAACCCATGCAGACATGGGGAGAACATGCAAACTCCACATAGAAAGTCCACCCTTGGCCACTAGGCTCGAACCCAGAACCTTCTTGCTGTGAGGTGACAGCGCTAACCACTATACCACCATGCCGCCCCATCTTGTATTGCCATACCTAATTCTTTAGCTGTTCTGTACCATGGAAAGGGACCATCATGCACTATATGGCCAAACGTTTGTGGACACCTGACCTTCATACTCATATGTGCTTCTTCCCCAAACTATTGCCAAATGTACAACCCCGATTCCGAAAAAGTTGGGACAAAGTACAAATTGTAAATAAAAATGGAATGCAATGATGTGGAAGTTTCAAAATTCCATATTTTATTCAGAATAGAACATAGATGACATATCAAATGTTTAAACTGAGAAAATTTATAATTTAAAGAGAAAAATTAGGTGATTTTAAATTTCATGACAACAACACATCTCAAAAAAGTTGGGACAAGGCCATGTTTACCACTGTGAGACATCCCCTTTTCTCTTTACAACAGTCTGTAAACGTCTGGGGACTGAGGAGACAAGTTGCTCAAGTTTAGGGATAGGAATGTTAACCCATTCTTGTCTAATGTAGGATTCTAGTTGCTCAACTGTCTTAGGTCTTTTTTGTCGTATCTTCCATTTTATGATGCGCCAAATGTTTTCTATGGGTGAAAGATCTGGACTGCAGGCTGGCCAGTTCAGTACCTGGACCCTTCTTCTACGCAGTCATGATGCTGTAATTGATGCAGTATGTGGTTTGGCATTGTCATGTTGGAAAATGCAAGGTCTTCCCTGAAAGAGACGTCGTCTGGATGGGAGCATATGTTGCTCTAGAACCTGGATATACCTTTCAGCATTGATGGTGTCTTTCCAGATGTGTAAGTTGCCCATGCCACACGCACTAATGCAACCCCATACCATCAGAGATGCAGGCTTCTGAACTGAGCGCTGATAACAACTTGGGTCATCCTTCTCCTCTTTAGTCCGAATGACACGGCGTCCCTGATTTCCATAAAGAACTTCAAATTTTGATTCGTCTGACCACAGAACAGTTTTCCACTTTGCCACAGTCCATTTTAAATGAGCCTTGGCCCAGAGAAGACGTCTGCGCTTCTGGATCATGTTTAGATACGGCTTCTTCTTTGAACTATAGAGTTTTAGCTGGCAACGGCGGATGGCACGGTGAATTGTGTTCACAGATAATGTTCTCTGGAAATATTCCTGAGCCCATTTTATGATTTCCAATACAGAAGCATGCCTGTATGTGATGCAGTGCCGTCTAAGGGCCCGAAGATCACGGGCACCCAGTATGATTTTCCGGCCTTGACCCTTACGCACAGAGATTCTTCCAGATTCTCTGAATCTTTTGATGATATTATGCACTGTAGATGATATGTTCAAACTCTTTGCAATTGTACACTGTCGAACTCCTTTCGGATATTGCTCCACTATTTGTCGGCGCAGAATTAGGGGGATTGGTGATCCTCTTCCCATCTTTACTTCTGAGAGCCGCTGCCACTCCAAGATGCTCTTTTTATACCCAGTCATGTTAATGATCTATTGCCAATTGACCTAATGAGTTGCAATTTGGTCCTCCAGCTGTTCCTTTTTTGTACCTTTAACTTTTCCAGCCTCTTATTGCCCCTGTCCCAACTTTTTTGAGATGTGTTGCTGTCATGAAATTTCAAATGAGCCAATATTTGGCATGAAATTTCAAAATGTCTCACTTTCGACATTTGTTATGTTGTCTATGTTCTATTGTGAATACAATATCAGTTTTTGAGATTTGTAAATTATTGCATTCCGTTTTTATTTACAATTTGTATTTTGTCCCAACTTTTTTGAAATCGGGGTTGTAGAAGCACATCACTGTACAGGATGCCTTCACTCTAGCTAATGTGCTCAAATGTATTCCAGCATGGCAATGCCCCTGTACACAACACAAGCTCCATGAATATACAGTTTGCCAAGATTGGAGTGGAAGAACTGGAGTGGCTCGCACAGACCCTGACCTCTACCTCACTGAACACCTTTGGGATGAACAGAAATGCTGACTATGCACCAAGCCTTCTCATTCAACATCAAAGCCTGACCTCATTAATGCTCTTGTGGATGAATGGACACGGATCTGATCCCCACAGTCACGTTCCAAAACCAAGTGACTGGTCATATTCGTAGGTCTGACACTAGTCAATCTAAAAGGAACGAGTGTGTCATGAAATGGTCAATATGTGTACATCGTGGGTAAAACTCCATTCAGAACTCCTGCACCTGATACATTCATAGTAACACTAGACATACCACCATGCCACTGTCAGTACTGTGCTGGGAATAATCCAGCATCCAAATAATATCTGGTTTGCAGTAGTTATATACTGAATATTGATAGGGCCAATGATAAACTGTGCACAGTGGCAAATTAGGTACAGATAACACCTGGTATATAGCTATAGTTAATATTTGTGGTGGTCTAAGAAGGAACAATCAATCAAGCAAATAAACAAATAAGCAAACCACAGCAAAAATATCAGATATTGCTGCAGCTGAATTCTGGAAAAGGGCCAACATCACATTTTTGACAAAATCTGTTGTTTTTTTTTTTTTTCCAATAATCTACTTTGGCATTTTCACTTTAAGAGAAAATGAATGTGTTTTACCAAAACAATGTAGAAATTATTTTATTTAGGTTACTATTCAAGGTTGCTTTACATTAGGTAAGTCAAGTCAAGTTTATTTGTGTAGCGTTTTTAACAACAGACATTGTCGCAAAGCAGCTTTACAGAAAATTAAAGACTTTAAGCATGAGCTAAAGTAGGCAGCATGGTGGTGTAGTGGCTAGCACTGTCGCTTCACACCAAGAAGGTTCTGGGTTTGAGCCCAGTGGCTAACAGAGGCCTTTCTGTGTAGAGTTTGCATGTTCTCCCTGTGTCTGTGTGGGTTTCCTCCAGGTGCTCTGGTTTCCCCCACAGTCCAAAGATATGCAGGTTAGGCTAATTGGTGACTCTAAATTGACCGTAGGTGTGAATGTGAGTATGAATGGTTGTTTATCTCTATGTGTCAGCTCTGCAATGATCTGGCGACTTGTCCACGGTGTACCCTGCCTTTCACCCACAGTCAGCTGGGATAGGCTCCAGCTTGCCCATGACCCTGCGCAGGATAAGTGGTTATGGATAATGGATGGATGGATGGATGGATGGATAGATGGATGGATGGATGGATGGATGGATATCTATCCCCAATGAGCACGCCTGTGGCAATGGTGGCAAGGAAAAACTACCTCAGATGACACGAGGAAGAAACCTTGAGAGGAACCAGACTCAAAAGGGAACCCATCCTCATCCGGGTGATAACAGATAGTGTGATTATAAATAACTCACTTCTATAAATGTGTCCTATATAGTCACAAAGTATAACTGTGTAACCAGGAAAATCATTATAGTTTTAACATGAAGTCTATTTTGTTGAAACTATAAACTGTTCATTGATAGAAACTAGAGTGCAAAACTATTCATGACAACTGCAGTCCTAAAGTTAGCAAGTCAACTGTAGTCCTCAGGTATAAATGTATTACTGTAAGTGTCCAGAGTGTCTTCCAAGTACAACTTTTGATTGTCCATGTGGGGCCATTCTCCACAGGAGCGATGTGATGAGACTCCTGCCAGACATAGGGCATCAGGATGGATCAGGCAGGTCTGGAGAGCAGAAGAGGTCAGCATCTTGGTCTCAGGATCAACATGTAATGCAACAGAAAAGGACAGACAGAGGATAACAAGTCATTTGAACAAAGACAGCAGTAAAGTCTGTAGTGAATCTGCCTAAAATGCTTATAATTTCCCTACCTAAGTGTGATTTTGTCATAATTTTATACATTTTTTTGGGAAATTACATTCCATCGTGGGCGGCACGGTGGTGTAGTGGTTAGCGCTGTCGCCTCACAGCAAGAAGGTCTGGGTTTGAGCCCCGTGGCCGGCGAGGGCCTTTCTGTGTGGAGTTTGCATGTTCTCCCCGTGTCCGCATGGGTTTCCTCCGGGTGCTCCGGTTTCCCCCACAGTCCAAAGACATGCAGGTTAGGTTAACTGGTGACTCTAAATTGACCGTAGGTGTGAATGTGAGTGTGAATGGTTGTCTGTGTCTATGTGTCAGCCCTGTGATGACCTGACGACTTGTCCAGGGTGTACCCCACCTTTCGCCCGTAGTCAGCTGGGATAGGCTCCAGCTTGCCTGCGACCCTGTAGAACAGGATAAAGCGGCTAGAGATAATGAGATGAGATGAGACATTCCATCGTGAAACAAACATAAGCCTAAACATATACTTACTGTTAAATTGTCTATGATGCTCCTGCACCATCACATCATCAACATCAAAACAGAGAAGACCGATTACACACTCTGTACAGATGAAAGCTGACAAAGTTGTAAAATGTTTAAACAGCCTTTTTAATAAAGAACCATTATTAAGGAGTAAATCAACCAACATAACAAAACTGAATTCATCACTGATTATTTCTCCACTGATGTTAGCATTAGCAGAGATCAGTTGAGTGATGACAACAACATGGCTTATAACTATCAGCCGTAGCATTAAAACCAATAGCAGGTGAAGTGAATAACATTGATTATAATGGCACCTTTCAAGTCGAAAGTCCTTCCCATGCCATATGACAGTGCCGATCTCTGTTTCTGTAGCCCTTGGCCTCTCACCTATTACATAGCCTTATAGGGTTACAATGGGGGGCTAATCCTCTGGTAACCATGAGAGTTTGACTCCCCACTCGCATCTGTATTGCAGCGTGCCTTGCCAGACGGCAGTAAGTAAAATTTTTATAATGGTCTTTAGTATGACCTGACCATGAGTAGAACTTGTGATCTCCCTATCAAGAGGCAGTCACGCTAACCACTAGGTCAGCTCACAGGCCAACCTTTCAAGGGATCGGATATATTAAGCAGCAAGTGAACAATCTGTTCTCAAAGTTGATGTGTTGGAAGCAGGAAAAATGGGCAAGCATAAGGATCTGAGTGACTTTAACAAGGGACAAATTGTGATAGAAAACTGTGTGAGAGCATCTCCAAAACGGTAGGTCTTGTGGGGTGTTCCCAGTATGCAATATATTGTATTTACCAAGAGTGGTCCAAGGAAGGACAACCAGTCAACCGGTGACAGGATGCTCAAAGCTCATTGTCATGCATCTGGTTCAATCCCACAGAAGAATTACTGTACCACAAATTGCTGAAAACATTAATGATAGAAAGGTGTCAGAACACACAGTGGATCACATGCTTGCTATTCATGGATTTGGGTAGACACAGACCAGTCAGAATGTCTATGCTGACCCCTGTCCACCACTGAAAGCATCCACAATGGGCACATGAGCATCAGAACTGGACCTTGGAACAATGGAAGGTGACCTGATCTGATGAATCATGTGGATTTTTACATCATGTGGACAGCTGGGTGCATGTGCTTTGCTTATGTAGAGAAAAGATGGCACCAGGATGCACAATGGGAAGAAGACAAGCCAGAAAAGGCAGTGTAATGCTCTGGGCAATGTTCTTCTGGGAAACATCGGGTCTGGGCATTCATGTGGATGTTACTTCGAAACGTATCACCTACCCAAACGTTACTGCAGACCAAATACACCCCTTCATGGCAATGGTATTCCCTAATGGGAGTGACCTCTTTCAGCAGGATAATGCATCTTGAGGAATGGTTTGAGGAACATGAGAACGAGTTCAAGGTGTTGACTTGGCCTCCAAATTCCCCGGATCTCAATCTGATCGAGCATCTGTGGGATGTTCTGGACAAAGAAGTTCGATACATAGGGGCCCCACTTCACAATTTCCAGGACGTAAAGGATCTGTTGCTAAAGTCTTTGAGTTTTGGTGGCACAAAGGGTATCAACACAACATTAGGCAAGTCAATGTGTGTTTAAATGCTATGAGTAATTTTAGCTTTGGTGATGAGACAGAGATTGATGTGGATGATGCAAAGTGATAACTCATTTCCCAGTGTAAACTCCCCCCTGTTCTATTCCATTATCCGTAACAGCTTATACTGTGCAGGGTTGCAGGTAAGCTGGAGCCTATCCCAGCTGACTATGGGTGAGAGGCGGGGTACACCCTGGACAAGTCGCCAGATCATCGCAGGGCTGACACATAGAGACAAACAACCATTCACACTCACATTCACACCTACGGTCAATTTAGAGCCACCAATTAACCTAACCTGCATGTCTTTGGACTATTGAGGTATTTCACCCACGTGACCAAGTCACGTGACGCAGCCATTTTGGACGGCACGCTTAAGTCCTTCAGTGCAAGGCGGTATGAGATGGTGGAGACCTTTGCACATTTTAACAAGAAAGTAAGCTGTGATTTGTGTTAAATTGGATCTGTCTTTTATCACAAACACTGTACCCAGCCTTGGTATGGAGCCCTGTTTATTTATTTCTGTGTCCCGTTTCTTTCTAGCCTTTGTTATTGCGTTTTATGTCTGATGTCTGCTACATGCAACCCTAGACAAATTAACACTGCCTGGCTTCACTGCTCAGATGGGTTAACAAACACTGACTCATTTACTTTTTGCTATATATTTTATCAAAATTGCGTTAACTGATAAACTAACCTGAAATGAAATGATCACTGCAAAGTCTGGAGTACTCTGTTGGCTCCCAATCCTGTCTCTTCACAGCTGCAATCCATTTGGCCCTCTTGTCTGGGTCAGTAGGAAACCGGTAGTGATGTGTCGGTCGCGAACGATCCGGTTCAAAGAGCCGGCTCTTTGAAGTGAACAACGGGAGCCGGCTCTTCGGTGGGAGCCGAGTTGGGGAGCCGAATTAGTTTTTTGTCCTTAGGTGCCTGAGAGAGAGAGAGACTTTCACAAAAAAAGTTGCTGTCCGATTGCGTCTTTGTGTTGTCTATTACCATTCAAAGGAAAAAAGTAGCATGGTGTACGCCTACTTTTTTTGGTTGGGGGGGTTGATGTCATTCACAGCTGCGAAAATACGAAAATTGGTGTAATGCTTAAAGCTGTGGAGCGCAGGGGAGAGGAGTCTGTGAGGCACCTGAGGAGGGGAAAATCAGCTGTGTATTTTATATTGGTAATATAACACAGTTTTGCATTATGTTTGTGAGAAAATAATTTATTAATTGGTAAGTAAGTTTTATTTCTATAGCTAGAACATTGTTACACTGCTATACTTTACAAAGCTTTACAATGGCTACAAAAACTAAAAAATAAAATTGAAAACATCCTATTGATAAAATATAAATAATAATGTAATTAATTAACTAGTTAATTGCAGCAGTTAAATCAAAAATAAAATCTCAGGAGCCGTTTGGGAGCCGAAAGAGCCGGCTTCTTATAGTAAGAAGAGCCAAAAGAGCCGGCTCCCGAAAAAGAGCCGAAATTCCCATCACTAGAAACCGGTAAAAGGAGCGTCCTGCACGCTGTCCCTGTCTGTTGTGGCAGCCCACAGCACAACAAGCAAACACCATGGTTATTTATAGAGTGCTTACTGACAAATTAATCTATTCTAGGTGTCTGTAACACGTTTTTTTTTCAAGCTGGTTCTCCCTCTCTGTCTGCAGCGTTAGTATGTAGCTTGACGTTCAAAATGGCGGACACCGGGGCGTCACGTGACCCTGTGACGTCAGGTGAAATACCTCAATAGGGGAAACCGGAGCACCCGGAGGAAACCTACACAGAAACGGGGAGAACATGCAAACTCCATACAGAAAGACCCCCGTCAGCCACTGGGCTCGAACCCAGAACCTTCTTGCTGTGAGGCAACAGTGCTAACCACTACAACACCATGCCACCTAGTGTAAACGTATAATTCTGAAAAAAATGCCATCAGTAATTAATTTTCTTTTTCTATAAGTCATAAATGTAGAGGTTTACAGGGCATCTCTCAGTGGAATCATAATGTAATCTTTAAATGTACTTAACTAAATTCACTTTTTGATATAACTAAATGTAAATGGAATAGCTTACTATTCCCAGGCCACCATGCGTTTAGTTCATGTACATTTTAAAATGTTCAATAAGTGGTAATCGTGTGTCCATTATATACTGTATACTTTTCATTCAAGAACAGATATTAACATTGTGCATGACCCCAGTCAAATGGAGGCTGAATGGGAACTGTTTGGAAAATTTCACAATCGGAAAAGTATGACTGTTTCGTTGCTGGAGGTGGAGAGAGTAAAAGAGAAAGACAGAACGATAACAGCCCAACTGACCTCTGTCAGTGTCTGGCAGGGTTTCATTCTCAGCCCAGAGGGACCCCAGATCCAGCTGACCCATACATTAATCTCTGCTCCGTCTTCAACAACACACACACATGCACATAATATGAATGCACAAACATCACTCTCTATCCTACTGATGCAATGAAAGCACATTCTAATAATAAACTGCCTGCGAAAAGGAAAGAAAAATATATTAGCAAAGGGCCAGGCAGCCAGACCTCCTCTCCGAAACCTTTTGACCAGGAAAACACAAACCATCTGGAAATCACATGAGAGAACTTGCAAAGAGGAAAAGCGCAGATACACGCATCTTAACCTCATGCCTTCTACAGCGATGTATTACATGCTATAATATTTAACTATCATATCTTGGCTGCGAGATTATGCGCCGTTTGGCTTGGCTGAATCCTCCAGTCTGTTATGATCTACATAATTTTTCATAACTGTAAACAATCCTCGGTAATTTAGACCTCCATTTACACAGCACGAAACCCAAATGCGATACATAAAGTGGAATCATAAAACAAACTTCAGTCATCAGCCAACTTATTATGTTCATATAACTTGGCAGAGCTGTGTGTGATTTTTGGTGTGTTTCCTGTTGGAAAACAAAGAGAATCTAAGCACTTTGGTAGTGGTACAACAAAAAAAGATTAACTCATGGAAAGTTGAAAGTAAACAACACTTATTACATAAATCAAGAGTTTACTCTGTAACAAAACGAAGCACAATAAGAGCAGATAAGAAGACAGAGTTACAACAGACCTATCCAAGCATTCTCATAATATATTTCCATTCTATCACCTTCACCCACTACCCCTACCCCCTACCGCCTTCCACCCAAGTATTTACATGGAAGCGGTTGAGGTAGCCAAAAAAAAAAAAAAAAGACATGCCAGGAGCTGATCAGAACGCATGCCAGGTTACCTTCCATGGCTACCATGGCTACCTTCCCTCCACCGCTCCAAGACTGCAAGTCTGGCTTAATTATGATTAATTGCTGCCTGGATAATCAGATACAGCTTCAAAAGGTTGGAGATGACAGTCCAAGGACACGGCGAGAAAAGCAAGGTATGTGTTCATTAGCAAAGATGTGAAGCTCCCTTACACTGACACCTAACCTTTCTTATTTTAACTCTTCCAAATAGAATTAATTTTGAGATTATATGGCAAGGGTCCCAAGAGAAGGGGAAGGGTTGAGTGCTTGTTTACTTGCCCCTAGACATACACATATAGTAAGACACACATATACACACTCACTCATTGCCCAACGGCCAGTTGAGTTGAGTTGAGTTGAGTTGAGTGGTTATGAATTTTGAGATTCTGGTGACAGAGAGAGAGAGAGAGAGAGAGAGAGTTGGTAGGCAGTGGCAAACCTTCCACTCTTGACTTCTTCTGGCCCAGAATTAATGGACTACACTTTCACTTCCTCGGCTCGGTTCAACACAAACTCTGCAAAGTGGAGGAAAGATGTGGACTCGCCAACTTGCTCCTGCTTTCCAATTCCCTTGGCTAGGTCTAGGTTCACTCTGTGCCATTTCCAGCATCATAGAAATGCCTGGCCATGTTCAGCTGCCATTATTACACTAGAGGAAAAAAAAAAAATCCCACCTTCCAGAATGCAGCATCTCCATATATTTGGCCTTGTTCATGATACTGTGTGCATTGTAATTTTCCAAAATGCATCTCAAACAGTTTGACCTAATGTGAGATTATGTTTTGAGAAATGTACAAACAAATTTCCATTACTATTCTCAGTAATGTTTTATTTTACCCTTTATTTTGCCCTTAGTGACCTTATTTTGCCCCATTAACTTAAACTTCAACCTACGTGGGATACTGGTAGGAGCTCCATGTTTGCACATCTGTTTTGCACATAATGGTAGTCAGTTACAACGTAAAAATGGAATTTTTCAGAACTACTAAGATGGGACTGAACATAATTCTGCTTGTTCTCAAGCCATTTTACAAGACATTCCTTTGTTTTACAAGCGATGTTGTTTTTCCTTTGCGATAGTTAACGCATAAAGTGTGAGCACTCAAATGTCTGCATATCAAACTGCAACGTTAAAAATGACAGCATTATAATACGCTCTTGGATTGTGTATAATTATTTACCCGAAGTATCCATTCCTGATGCTCATACTGAACATCTGGCAATATTTGTTTGTCAAGTTTGCCATACTTGAGGTTCATGTTTAAAGGACATGTTTAAAGGACAGAGACGTTGATTGCCTGGAAACACTTGTATTCCAGAAATGGTACCAGCAAACGCAAGCATTAATCTTCTCTTTTCCTCTATATAATGTATGCAGTGCTGTCCTGACTCACTCCTGCTCATGGTCTAATGCTCGGAATCTGGGAGAAATGTATAATTTAGTCATTCTAATGGAGTAACGGGGGGCAGATGAGGCGGATGTGGTGGTGGTGGTGGTGGTGTGTGGGGGGGAGGGTGTCTTTTAAAACATTCAAAGAACACATCTTCAGAAAAGTGTCCTTTCTATTAAATATTCAAGTTGAAACCAATTTGTTTTTAGGTCTCATGCTATCTAACATACTGGTCAGTGAAATGATTTAGTTCTGTAGCACAGATCCATGTCTTAATGCTTTCAAGCCCATTAAATTTGAGCGGGAATTAATAATGGATTTGTTCGGACATTGTAGATATTTCAGTGAACATAGAAATGAGTCGATTCTGGAAATGTACGAATCAAATGAGTCGTCTTTGATGTAATAGTAATAGTCCAGCAACACTATTTGGAAACGCTTTCATTAATTTCAAATTAGATTTAAATTGTTTATTAAACTTGTATATGAAATAACCACTGTACACAGCAATAAACAGATTAAAATAAAGTAGGAACACTAGGGACCTGGGAGTGAACGTCACGGAACTCAATGACTAAGCGTCTTTACTGGATGTCATGCTACCTCTAAGTACTAATCTTCATGGGACACTAGCTGCAATTTTCCTGGCAAGCTGAATCCAAAGCCCGGGCAGGTTTATGTAGGCGAAGGGACAGCAGCAATAAATACCTTGAAGCAATGACGGATGGGCTTATTCATTATTTAGCATGTAGAGGGATGAGGATAGTCAGGCTTGATAAAATGAACTATTTGTCCAGTCCACAATCAATATGGGATCATGTTCCCCAAGTGGCAATGCCACCACAGTCATTTTAAAACACCCTGAGAATACAGACCCACCACACACACACACACACACGATTACACACAGAAGTGAAACACAATGTGAGGTCATTTCATAAAGTAACAGCTAGCAAAAGCTTTTCATTGGTGCCAAATGAATTCAAAATGTGTCAATTGGATCCAAATGAGAAGTGCAGAGAAATGGCGCTGGATGTTCATGCACAGTAAATCTTTTACATTTGTCTGTAAAGTAATATCACTCTCATGGGGACAGTGTTTGTGATGGCCTTCCTGAACAGACGTAGGCTTTTCCCCCTCTCCCATAATCCTTTTGTTGACATTTATCATATGGAAGCAGGGAGTGGGATTTTAAGATCAGAATTATGCATCTTGGCTATCAATCCAGGTCAAACCCAACAACCCTGTAAGGAAACACCAATGGATTATTGACTTTTTTTTTCATGTTTATTGACTTGACCAGAGCTGGCTGATTAATTAATTAATTAATTTTTTTTCCATAACACTGCTCTGCAGGAAACAATAATGCAACTGATTACACTCTAATTACATTTTATTTAAAGATAATTGGCAGCACGGTCGTACAGTGGTTAGCACTGTCACCTCAAAGCAAGCAGGTTCTGGGATCGAATCTGTCCGCTGATGATGGTCTTTCTGTATGGAGTTTGCATGATCTCCTCGTGCCTACATGGGTTTTCTTCTGGGTTCTCTGGTTTCCTCCCACAGGCATGCAAGTAAGGTCAAATGGCTTCTCTAAATTGCCCATCGGTGTGAATGTGAGTGTGAATGGCTGTCTGTCTCTCTGTGTTAGCCCTGCGATAGACTGGTAACCTGTCCAGGGTGAACCTGCCTCTCGCCGAGCCTGGGAAATCCCATGCTGCTTTGCACAATCGTTCCGATCTGAAAAGACAGCATGGAAACTATGGTCTAAAGGCTCGCCTGAGTTAGGGAGCCAATCAGAGAGCGGGGAGGGTGGAAAGACGGTGACGCGTACTACTCGACAAACAGAAGCTTGTAGTTTATTTGGGACTGTTTACGGATCACATTTAACATGGCGGCGAGCGATACGAACCAAACTTTCGATCAAGCTTTAGACACTGTTCTGAATAGTTTAGAGCGAAAGTTTGTTTTAAAACGTCAGTAATCGTTCGGTGCCATTGTTTTCCTATTTTTGTTTTGCCTTCTCTTCTTCGTCGCTCTAACTACATCACCGGGTGCAACTGCCATGATTGGCCATGGGCCATGATTGGCCATACGCCAAATGATAGACATTCGCAACGTCCAATAAACGGCCGTTGACAATCGTAAACCTCACCTCCCCTACGAGAAATTCAATAGGCGGATTCCAGACCATATTTCACTTGTGATATGGTCTGGTGTTAACCAGACTACCTCTCGCCCAGTGTCAAGCGGGATTGGCTCCAGGTCACGTGTGACCCGCAGTGGATAAGCAGAACAGAAAATGAATGAAATTTAAAAAAAAAAAAATGTGGACAGGATCATCTGCCACAATTATTATTTAGCAAGCAAATAATGTGGGTTTTTTTTTCGGTTTCCATCAAATCCTGCGCTCTGATTGGCTGGCGAGCGGGTCTGTATCCTACGATACAGACCCCAGTTACGGACCCCGGTTACGGACCTCTGGCGACTCGCTTGTTCACAACAACAACAAACATAGTAGCATTTTTTTTGTCAACATTTCTCTTTTTTTTTATAAGATTTATTTCTAAGATTATCAAAAATCTTATAAATTTTTGCCAGCATTTCTCAGGAGAATAGCATTCATTTTACAGCATGGATAGCGATAACGACAGTGTTCACAGTGAAAGCGAGTTTTACTACCCTGAGGAAGAAGAAATAAAATAAAACATTTCAGGAGAAAGCTAAAAACCTTGAACTTGCTAACGCCGAGCAAAAACATGGCTGAATCCTGAATAACTCCTATTTGTATAAATAGGGGACTACATACATGGCAAAATGTATTTTTTTTCCTGCCATGGAAGTGCACCACTTGTATACCGAGGAGGAATACAATGACCTTGAATACCAGAGGGCCTCGGTCAGTACTTTCAAGACCTTGGTCACGGTATTTCACAATACAGACCTCCCAGCTGGTAAATAACATATATGCATTATTTGGATTGAACATATAATGTTTTCTAAATAGAAGCAAATAGAAATATTAATAAGAGGTACACTATCTATCTATCTATCTATCTATCTATCTATCTATCTATCTATCTATCTATCTATCTATCTATCTATCTATCTATCTATCTATCTATCTATCTATCTATCTATCTATCTATGCATGCATGCCTGAAATTTGGTTGAGATAAAAGTCAGCATCAGGACAGAGTTCCAGTGAGGGATGCAACAAATAAGTCAAGTGAGTATGAAGCTTGCAAGAATAAGTAAAAACACACTGATTACTATGAATGTGATTAGCTGCAGGATGCTTTTACAACATTCATTTGTTCATCCATTCAGTCCTTCGTAACTGTCTGGTCAGTGGTTTAAATTAGACTATGATATGATGTATATTGGGGCGGCACGGTGGTGTAGTGGTTAGCACTGTCGCCTCACAATAAGAAGGTTCTGGGTTTGAGCCCAGCAGCCAACGAGGTACTTTCTGTGCGGAGTTTGCATGTTCTCCCCGTGTCCACGTGGGTTTCCTCTGGGTGCTCTGGTTTCCCCCAAAGACATGCAGGTTAGGTTAATTGGTGACTCTAAATTGACCGTAGGTGTGAATGTTTGTTTGTCTCTATGTATCAGCCCTGCGATGATCTGATGACTTGTCCAGGGTGTACCCCGCCTCTCGCCCATAGTCAGCTGGGATAGGCTCCAGCTTGCCCGCGGCCCTGCACAGGATAAGCGGTTACAGATAATGGATGGATGGATGGATGATGTATATTTTGGGAAATAGAAACAACCAATTTTATTTGAAAATGTCACATGCAGATACAGATACGAAAACAAAAATAAGTATACAGTGCTGTGCGAAAGACTTAAGCCCCCTATTTTTTTTCATACAAACTTTGTTTTAGATTTGTAGTTTATGACTTTGACATTATTGAATCAGTAAAAAAAAAATAGAGTTCCAAAAACATTCATTTTCCAGCACAAAATTAAATGTCACACTACCGTTCAAAAGTTTGGGTTCACTTTGAAATGTCCTTATTTTTGAAAGAAAAGCACTGTTCTTTTCCATGAAGATCACTTTAAACTAATCAGAAATCCACTCTATACATTGCTAATGTGGTAAATGACTATTCTAGCTGCAAATGTCTGGTTTTTGGTGCAATATCTCCATAGGTGTATAGAGGCCCATTTCCAGCAACTCTCACTCCAGTGTTCTAATGGTACAATGTGTTTGCTCATTGCCTCAGAAGGCTAATGGATGATTAGAAAACCCTTGTACAATCATGTTAGCACAGCTGAAAACAGTTGAGCTCTTTAGAGAAGCTATAAAACTGACCTTCCTTTGAGCAGATTGAGTTTCTGGAGCATCACATTTGTGGGGTCGATTAAATGCTCAAAATGGCCAGAAAAATGTCTTGACTATATTTATATTCATTTTACAACTTATGGTGGGAAATAAAAGTGTGACTTTTCATGGAAAACACAAAATTGTCTGGGTGACCCCAAACTTTTGAACGGTAGTGTACATTAAAAAAAGTTTGTATCTGAGCAGCATATTTCATAAGAGAGCACGTTTCAGATTAAAAAAGAAAACATAATGAAGGCTGCTGGGTTTTGGTGCAAAATGAAGAAGCGAGTGTGACGGTCAAAGTGTCCAGAAGAACTGGGGCCGGTTCTTTAAGATGCTCAGTAAAACCTACAGCTCATTTCCGCATAAAACTGCACTCGCTGGACCTCAGACTACTATTTTTTTTTAAACAATGGGTCATCTTATGGGCGGCACGGTGGTGTAGTGGTTAGCGCTGTCGCCTCACAGTAAGAAGGTCCTGGGTTCGAGCCCCGGGGCCGGCGAGGGCCTTTCTGTGTGGAGTTTGCATGTTCTCCCCGTGTCCGCGTGGGTTTCCTCCGGGTGCTCCGGTTTCCCCCACAGTCCAAAGACATGCAGGTTAGGTTAACTGGTGACTCTAAATTGACCGTAGGTGTGAATGTGAGTGTGAATGGTTGTCTGTGTCTGTGTCAGCCCTGTGATGACCTGGCGACTTGTCCAGGGTGTACCCTGCCTTTCGCCCGTAGTCAGCTGGGATAGGCTCCAGCTTGCCTGCGACCCTGTAGAAGGATAAAGCGGCTAGAGATGATGAGATGAGATGGGTCATCTTATACCAAATATTGACTTTGTTTCATTTATTATGGCTTAGTGATTACTGTTTCTAGTATTTTTTTTTATGTTGAAACATCTATAGCATTTGTTTACATGTGCCTAAGACTTTTGCACAGTACTGTCTATTAAAAAAAAAAAAATCATAATTAAAAAAGACCAACAAACAAACAAAGAAGAATCCTCTGGAATGTGTTCTCCAGTGTTTTCGTGAGCATAATGTTTCACATTTGAGTCCCTAAAGAGATACCGATACAGATACTGTCATCGTGTTACATCCCTACTACATATCATTCACTTCACTGAATGCAAAGGGGAATCATATGGATTATTGTGTTTTATGCCTAAGGTAGGTCATCCTTAATATCTTCCTAATGTTACCCAGGGGTTTTCTTGATGATGTCATCTGAGATCCTTTTGATGAATATTTTACCATGGAAAACTCCAGAGAACAAACGGACATGTTCAGATCAATTCTTTGCATCAAATCGAATTTACAACGAGAGATGTTCATTACATGAGCTATTACAATATGCAGAACCTTTAATGTTATTAATTTTAAAGAAACAATCCTGTCTCTTTGGACATGCTCAACATATTGGCTTGATGTGAGTTATTGCAATAAAGTAGGCCTGAGAGATGATCTCAGCTTATGTACCAAGAGCTTGAGTCAGAATATATTTGCGTAATTCGGTTCAAATTAATTTTACAGTATTTGTATAGTGCAGTTAACAATGCACGGTCTCACAAGGCATCCTTACAGCTTTACATAATGCATGTTTAAACTTAAAATAATGTATTAAATCAGTGTCGATGATGATGAGCTATAGCCTGTTTATTCAATCATGAAAAAGACACCACAGTGTATGTTTAAGAGAAGAGCATTGTGGTCTCAAATCTCTGCATGTGTGTTACTGAAGCTCTGCTAATGGAAATAGGATTGCTTTTCATGTATCAGTTTAGTGTGGTCGTTGAAAGTGAGCCAGAACCAGAAGGGGGATCCAGATGCCATTCCCATTAATGCAATGACTCAAAAGTTGGAAGCCACCTACAGAGCAGTGGTGAAATGGAGGGAAAAATGGCCTGTTGTCACACTGAGAGGATTAGTCCATGGTGGAGATGAGCTTAGCAGGGTAAAGGAAAATGCTTCATCAGCACTAGGTGTGCTCCTAGAACCTCTTAATAATGTTCCATCCACACTGTTTAACATATGGTATCAGCCACAGTTCTTTTGGAATGTTTAGTAGACTTTAGTGACATCCTACCCTGCCGCAATCTTTGTTTGCAAGAATGACAGTCAAGGCGAAAATCATGCAAATCTGAAGGAAAAAAATAAAACAAAATCCCAGCTCCTTTATGTTGTTTGACATCTCATCTCATCTCATTATCCTTAGCCGCTTTATCCTGTTCTACAGGGTCTCAGGCAAGCTGGAGCCTATCCCAGCTGACTACGGGCGAAAGGCGGGGTACACCCTGGACAAGTCGCCAGGTCATCACAGGGCTGACACATAGACACAGACAACCATTCACACTCACATTCACACCTACGGTCAATTTAGAGTCACCAGTTAACCTAACCTGCATGTCTTTGGACTGTGGGGGAAACCGGAGCACCCGGAGGAAACCCACGCGGACACGGGGAGAACATGCAAACTCCGCACAGAAAGGCCCTCGCCAGCCATGGGACTCGAACCCGGACCTTCTTGCTGTGAGGCGACAGCGCTAACCACTACAACACCATGCCGCCCATTGTTTAACATGACTTACAGTTAATGTTTCTTTGCCATTCAAATGTTCTACCTTCTGATCAGGTTTTCATAAATTAGTAGGCATTACTAATCTATGAAGGAAAGGCATAATGGATTGTAATTAAGAGCTGTAAACATAATATATTAAACATAGTCAAGTATATGGATCTGAGTGACTTTGACAAGGACCAAATTGCGATACCTAGATGACTGGGTCAAAGGGTCTCCAAAATCGGAGGTCTTGTCAAGTGTTCCTGGTGATTAATAGCTACCAAAAGTTGCCCAAGGAAGGACAATCAGTGAACCAGTGACAGGCTCATGGATGTCTACCACTGAAAACATCTATAAATAGCACATGAGCATCAGAACTGGACCATGAAGCAATGGAAGATAGTGGCCTGATCTGATTAATCACCTTTTCTTTTACATCATATGAATGGGCGGCACAGTGATGTCATGGCATTGTCGCCTCACAGCAAGAAGGTTCTGGGCTTGAGCCCAGTGGCTGACGGGGGCCTTTCTGTGTGGAGTTTGCATGTTCTCCCCATGTCTGCATGGGTTTCCTCTGGGTGTTCCAGTTTCCCCCACAGTCCAAAGACATGCAGGTTAGGTTAATTGGTGGCTCTAAATTGACCGTAGGTGTGAATATGAGTGTGAATGGTTGCTTGTGTCTATGTGTCAGCCCTGCGATGATCTGGTGACTTGTCTAAGGTGTACCTTACAGTAGCTCTCGCCCATAGTTACAGTAGCTGGGATAGGCTCCAGCTTGCCTGCGACCCTGCGCAGGATAAGCGGTTATGGATAACAGATGGATGGATCATATGGAAGAGATGGCACCAGAGAAGAGATGGCACCAGAAGAGATGGCACCTAGAGAAGAGATGGCACCAGAAAGCACTGTGGGAAGAAGGCAAGCCAGTGGAGGCTGTGCAATGCTCTACTGGGAAATCTTGGGTCCTGGAATTCATGTGTATGCTACTTTGACACATACCACCTACCTAAGCGTTGTTGCAGACCAAGCACACCCCTTCATGGCAATGGTATTCCCTAATAACAGTGACCTCTTTCAGCAGGATAATGCTCCCTGCCACACTGCAAAACTTGTTCAGGAATGGTTTGAGGAACATGACAAAGAGTTCAAGGCCTTCAAACTCCCCAGATCTCCATCTGATCAAGCATCAGTTGGATGAGCTGGACAAACAAGTCTAATTCATAGATGCCCCCTGCTTACATCTTCATGCCAGATACCACAGCATGCCTTCAGAGGTCTTGTGGAGTCCATGCTTTGAGCTGTTTTGGAAGCCACTGGCTAAATCTGAGCAAAACATCTTTCTTCCACTCACACATTTAGCTTATTCAAGCATTTGTATCAAAAACCCCAGAGTATCTCTGAAAGCCCAATCTGGATATAAATAGAGCACTACAAATGAACATTCTGGGTTATAATGACATAAACGGCACTGCCATTTCTCTCCCTCTCTTTAAAGATTTATCATCAGCCCAGCTTGATGTAAGAATCCACAGCCTTGACAAGATTTATAAACAGCATTATGTCAGACTACAGATTGCTGCATTTTGTCGAGCGACACTTAAAGCCATCGCATTATCGTCACTCACCGATTCCAATCCATAAACACAGCTGCTGTATGCTCCTGTACTGTACACCATCTCCTGCAAACAAAAGAATAAACACGCTCCTGAAAAGCGGCTTAAAAACAAGCCTTTGTAGAGGGGCCTTCCTCTCGACTAGAGAAGAGACAGAAAGTGTGCAGGGGGGTGTCTGCTCCATGCAAAGTGTTTTCAGTGTAAAACATTAACATAATTTTTCCGACTGGGGTCCTCTCAGGACCTCCTGATGAAGGCTCTGCTCATAATTCTAATTGCATGGATTGCATTCTTAATTAAAAGCGGTACAAATGGATTTTATGCCATGCCAAATTAAATCGAAATTCATTAGATATAAACCCCCTTCTTAAAAATTGATGCAAATCTGTGAATTTTTCAGAAGTTGGAAAGTGCAGTCTCCATTTTGGATTTGAGTGCATCATTATGTGGGAGGAAAATGAATGTGCTTTGGTAAATGAATAATCTAGTTAACATTAAATATTTAACAAATTTTGGACCTTGTATCTTTCAGCAGGCATGTCTGACTTATCACAGCGTCTCATACTTTTCATGCGTTGCCATCTCCACTGTCAGAGCAGATGCTTGTTTTCAAAAGTCATTTTGATTTCAGGGAGTTAATCTTATTAGTAGAAGTAGAAGTCGAAAGGTTCACATTGATACAGATTCACGGTTCACGGTGTTACAGATTGAGATGCTATATTCTCATTCAGCTGCAGTACCAAGTGCATAAAACTGAATTTGTTATTCTCAGTCCTGTCATTAACAGTGTGTTTTCTACAACCTGCCCTCGATGATGAAGAAGGGAAGCAGTGAGAGCTAGAAAACAGTAGAGGACGAGAGCTTTGGAAAATGTCTCCCCACCAGAGGCCTGAGATTTATCGACATCTCTTTTTCCCTCCTTCTTTCTCTCTCTCTCGGCTGCAGTAATGGATGGAGCAGATGTTTAACACGGCAGCACCTCTTCATAACTCCGGCGTTTAAGGAAGAGAATTTCACTGGAGCTGCCACTCACCGTGAGCCTCTGCGCTCGCCACAGGAAGTGGAGGTCACTGTGAAACATGAGGCTGTGGATAGACGCCGCCACTCATGTGTTCTTCAGCTGAGCCAAGTTCACTCAGTGTTAACACACACACACACACACAGATCATGGAAAAAAATCATACTTTATTTCTTTCCACTTTTTTCTTTTTTACTGCTTCTCTTTCTCTCTCTCACTCACACACACCACTCAGAAGGTGCATGTTTTGTCTCTTTATCTCTTTATCATTGCTTGCTGTGTCGAAGTAGATGGACAAATGCTGTTGACTGTCTTCTAATCACACTCAAGCATCTTAATTGGCCTCATTCTGACGTCACCCGAAAGTTTATTGAATGTGTTTTTGTATGTGTGAAACAGTACATGTGGAAATGGTGTAAGAAATGGGAAAGTGATCATTTCTTGTAAGCGTATGGCAGGCATGTGCTATTACATCACAAAATATAAGAGCCAATATGAAAACACAGAGCAGCACTTTACAAGGGGAAGGGGGTGGGCATGTGTATGGTTTGGGGCGCTTCCAATTTACATAACCATAGATTCTGGATTTCTTTGTGGAACCACTAAGTTCAGCAATTTGTTATTGTCACAGTTTCGGCTTTTGTTTTATGGTTCCCATGTCGCTGACTACCATGTCCTCATGGTTTTTTGGTTTTTTTTTTTCATTCCTGTCTCTGCTCCTGAATTGTCATTGGTTTGCTACCCAACTGTGTTCACCTGTTCTATGTTTTTTTTTTTTTTTTTGGATTGCATTGCATTGCATATCATTAAATCTGACGCTCGATTTCCTGGTTTGCTCTGATTTTCCGATATTTTCCATCTGTTTCCAATTTTTATTATTGATAGGATAAGATAAGACTTTATTGTCATTGTAGTTATATGACAAAACTTAGTTTGGTAGCACTCATGCCCCTTTTCCACCAAAGCAGTTCCAGGGCTGGTTCGGGGCCAGTGCTTAGTTTGGAACCGGGTTTTCTGTTTCCACTGACAAAGAACTGGCTCTGGGGCCAGAAAAAAACGGTTCCAGGCTAGCACCAACTCTCTGCTGGGCCAGAGGAAAGAACCGTTTATGTCAGTGGGGGGGCGGAGTTGTTAAGACCGACAACAATAACAAGACCGCGAAAGATCGCCATTTTTAAGTGACGAGAAGCTGCAGCTGTACAAACGCGAAGTCATCCATTATTATTATTGTTGTTGCTGCTGCTGCTGCTTCTTCCATGTTGTTTTTGCTTCGATATTCGCACCAAGGTTTATGCAAACGTAGCAACGTAACTGATGTATACAGCGACGTAACTGACGTATACAGCGACGTAATGGCGTGGCTTCCCTTAGGACCGCGAGCTATGGAAAAGCAAGCTGGTTCTCAGCTGGCTCGCAAGTTGAACGAGTTGTGAACCAGCATCAGCACTGGCCCCGAACCAGCCCTGGAACTGATTTGGTGGAAAAGGGGTATTAGAGAAAACTGCAGCAGTAAAAAAAATAATATAAATAAATAAAAACAAAATACAAGTGTTGCCAGGCAAAACAAACCTCACCCAGTAGTACTTATGATGAATATGAAGGAAGATATCATGAAAAAAAACAATGATTTGGACCTTTATGATGACCTTGACCTTGATTTTGACCTTGTGTGTGAACATACTTGGCCAATAAACATGGTTCTGATTCTCATTCACACACCGTACTGCTCTCAGCCAATCAAAACACGTCTGAATGAATATGAAGGAAGGTATCACGAAAAATATATATATATATTTTGACCTTTTTGATGACCTTGACCGGATGACCCTCCACAATCTTCTGTGCAGTCTTAACTATCCATTCCAAATCTCTCCAGTTCTCTGAAGTACATAGATTATCCTTATTTAACATTTCCTGCCTGTCTTTCGACCACAGATACTTGTTTTGACTTTGGGATTCACCGAAATAAAGCAGAAAGTGAGTGTGCATACGGTACTTTCAATCACATATTGCCGAGACCCACCACATGCTGCAGTTAAGAAATTAGGAACGTGATCTTCACAAAAACATTCGGGAAGTGTTTCACAAAGCTGGTTGACAGAAATTCAGATGCGTTCAGATGCAGATCGCTAATTACCAAGCCAGGGACAGCAGGAGCAAGTGGCATCTTTATGATCACAGCAGCATCCAGAAAGCACAAATCTACAGTATCCATGTAATATTATCCACTGAAGAAGGGTGAGGCATGGCTATTAACTCTAGCCACATGGGACCATTCAGTATTTTTAGTGTGTTTTCCAACATTTTCACCATTTTTTAAGGAGCAATTATTTACTAACCTGGGACAGTTTGAAGTTTCTCCAACAGATCATGCAAAGCTTCATAACTGTATGATTTTTACATGAAGTCTGCTGTCACAAATTAAGAACTCTGCCCAAACCACTGGATACAATGCAAGTGCTGGGAGAACAGCAAATATATATCATTTTAACTATACTTTTTAAAACCTTCAAAAGTATGTATCATTTATAAGATTTCCTCCAGGACCAGGCTGCAAAATGACATCACTCAGCTCCACCATTCTTTCTTCATCTCTGTAGACTAGAGGAGTGTGCTTGTTCAGACCCTCTTCTCTCTTCCTCCACACTTTTTCGTTTGCTGATGGAGAGATGAGGTAGGAGGAGAGAGACAGATTTGGGTCTGCGCTCAGCACCTGAGGCGCCCCGGTGTTGTGAGACCCCAGAAAAGCCTTGTTCATTTGTGCAACATCTGTAGCACACAGACAAAATTATTAATAACCCCTCATAGCGATCTGCCAAAGAGGGTGATGAAGTGGGGGGTTAGGCCCACGGGTAGGCCCACCATACTGAGAGAGATAGAGAGAGAGCTGGAGACGGGGGGGGGGGGGGGGGGGGGTATAAATATGCTGTAATGCTATGGGCTTAACCCGTGCTGGAAAGACGACGATGGAAAATAATATCAATTACTTTAATCCCACCCAGAATGGTCTGTAAAGATGAATAAAGCTTTCCATGTGCAAAATTAAAAAAAAAAAAACAATACCCGAGAACAGCAGTGCTGACAATAATTTTTTTTTAAATTTAATAAAGTACAACATATCAGAAATTTTATCAATTTGTAGTTATGTTTAGTGTTGTGGGATGTCTGTGAAATAGGTTATTTACTGTTATTTGTCCTTCATGAGCCTCTTAATTCTTTCTTCAAGATAATAATGCAATAATTTAGCTTCAGTCATTTTATCACTGGAGACTCCTTCCAGATTTGAGAATTTAACAGTGCTTTGTTCGTAAATTGTATAAATTCAAGCTTTGTTTGATTTGTAATTCAGCACAAACAAACAAACAAACAATAAAAAACACTGTGCATAAATACAGATAATAAGAAGAAGAAGAAGGAGAAGAAGAAGAAGACAGAGTCATCTATATCCCCCGCCCTATATACCAAGTTTCAAGATATTATTTGTCACATTCAAGTTCTGCTGCAGGAAACCAACCCTACCTCTTTACACTGACCTCAGCAGCCCATGGCATAAACCCACTGGACCTTTGGTCCAGGTGAGCTAAAAATTAAAATTTCTCACATTTCTTAGTATCAAAAGGCACATATACATTACTTAATCAACACATATACCAACTTTCAAGACCATACCACTCATAGTTTTCAAGTTCTGCTCCGGAAACAAAACCCACCCCTAAGACTAACCTGAGCGACTAAGTCTGAAATTGTTTCCACTGAAACATATCTCATCTCATCTCATCTCATTATCTCTAGCCGCTTTATCCTGTTCTACAGGGTCGCAGGCAAGCTGGATCCTATCCCAGCTGACTACGGGCGAAAGGCGGGGTACACCCTGGACAAGTCGCCAGGTCATCACAGGGCTGACACATAGACACAGACAACCATTCACACTCACATTCACACCTACGGTCAATTTAGAGTCACCAGTTAACCTAACCTGCATGTCTTTGGACTGTGGGGGAAACCGGAGCACCCGGAGGAAACCCACGCGGACACGGGGAGAACATGCAAACTCTGCACAGAAAGGTCCTCGCCGGCCACAGGGCTCGAACCCAGAACCTTCTTGCTGTGAGGCGACAGCGCTAACCACTACACCACCGTGCCGCCCTCCACTGAAACATCCACATTACATCTCTAGCCGCTTTATCCTTCTACAGGGTCGCAGGCAAGCTGGAGCCTATCCCAGCTGACTACGGGCGAAAGGCGGGGTACACCCTGGACAAGTCGCCAGGTCATCACAGGGCTGACACATAGACACAGACAACCATTCACACTCACATTCACACCTGCGGTCAATTTAGAGTCACCAGTTAACCTAACCTGCATGTCTTTGGACTGTGGGGGAAACCGGAGCACCCGGAGGAAACCCACGCGGACACGGGGAGAACATGCAAACTCCGCACAGAAAGGCCCTCGCCGGCCCCGGGGCTCGAACCCGGACCTTCTTGCTGTGAGGCGACAGCGCTAACCACTACACCACCGTGCCGCCCTCCACTGAAACATGAGAAATGTAAATTTCTTAAATTTCTTAGTATGAAAAGGCACATCTACATCACCTTGTTAACATGTATACCAAGTTTCAAATCCGTATCATGAATAGTTTTGGATATATGCTCCGGAAACGAACATTGCTCTTAGAAACTAAGTCAAAATCTATTTTTTATGTTGAAAAATACTTTTTTTTTTTCAAAAATCAAAAATAGCAAAAGGCACTAGTTCCCATGTTGCTTGATATGTATACAAGGTTTCATGAAGATACCTTCAATAGTTTTAAGATATGGCCCGGAAACAAAAACGTGACCAGATGGACGGAACCCGTTTCTATATCCCCCACCAAACTTTATTTGGGCAGGTAATAATAATAATACACTTTTAACAATCAATCATTCTCTTTAACTGTCAGCTTCTCTGTTAATGAGGAAAAAAAGATGAAAAAAAAAAACAGGCCAAAAGGAGATGAGAGTAAAGATGAGACAGAGAGAGGGTGCAAAATAGAGTGTGAAGGACAGCAGAAACTAGAAAGAGAAAGAGAGAGTGAGGAAGAAGGAGGGAGGTGTATAGTTTCTAATGGCATGTGTGTGATTGGCTGTCGAGTAGGAGACCCCTGATGATTGGGAGTGTGTCCCGCGAGGCGTGAGACAGACGCCGCCACGGCACCAAGCCCTCGGGGACAGCTTTGCTTTTGTACACGCAAAACAACTTTGTGCCACAGTATACCCCACGGGGTTATTTTGTAGGTATTAGAGAACGGTGGAACACAGAACATGGATACGCTAACTTATCTTTACAATGTTACCCTCACACTGAGAAGGTAAACAACCTGGATTTGGCAGCGTGTGACAGCGCTTTGCAACAGGGTGAGAGCATTCACCTGTTGTGGTGATGGATGCGTGGAAATATTTGCGGCGAATTAGAATGAAATGAATGCAGCCAGGCATGGAAATCTTAAAGGCATTATGTATTGGCCTCAGTGCCCTGTTATCTCTCTCTCTCTCTCTCTCTCTCTCTCTCTCTCTCTCTCTCAACATTGCACCTTCTCTGCACTTTCACTCTCAGCAACAGAGCAAACACAATAAAGCTTTCTCAGTAAAACGAGTTCCATCTTAAGTAACATCAGGAGCTCTTCGGGTGTCTGCTGTTCTGTACACAGCAGACACCGCATCCTATTTCAAACCCTGTTTGGAAAGTCACCATTTGGTTAACATTGCACTTCAAAGGCCATAATGCATATTTCCAATAAGCTTGATTAAGCGACCATTATACTCAGAGATGGACCGTAACGGGGCGGCACGGTGGTGTAGTGGTTAGCGCTGTCGCCTCACAGCAAGAAGGTCCGGGTTCGAGCCCCGTGGCCGGCGAGGGCCTTTCTGTGCGGAGTTTGCATGTTCTCCCCGTGTCCGCGTGGGTTTCCTCTGGGTGCTCCGGTTTCCCCCACAGTCCAAAGACATGCAGGTTAGGTTGACTGGTGAGTCTAAATTGACCGTAGGTGTGAATGTGAGTGTGAATGGTTGTCTGTGTCTATGTGTCAGCCCTGTGATGACCTGGTGACTTGTCCAGGGTGTACCCCGCCTTTCACCCGTAGTCAGCTGGGATAGGCTCCAGCTTGCCTGCGACCCTGTAGAACAGGATAAAGCGGCTAGAGATAATGAGATGAGATGAGATGAGATGAGATGGACCGTAACAAAGCACATGTACTTGAGTACTGTACTTAAGTACACTTTTTGAGTATCTGTACTTTACTTGAGTATTATTTTTTTTGGAAACTTATGACTTTAACTTCACTACATTTGAAAGACAAATATCGTACTTTTCACTCCACTACATTTCTATCAAATTGCTCGTTACTCATTACTATGAAGCAGCTTTGAAAGGTGGATGATTTTTCTTTTCTTTTCTTTTCTAAAATGTGATTGTTTTTTTTTTTTCGCAGGTGACACTGAGAGCCGATCAGTAATCACTAGGGTCACGTCACGTCCATAGACTATAAAATCAAGTTCAGTGATTTCTCAGCAGCGTTATTTGAACTCGATCAGCTGATGGCAGAATGGAAGGAGACGGTTCTTCTGGAGAATGCACACACACTCATGGCCATACCTAGAACCCATGTTTCAGTTTTCTGCAAGGATTAAAGATTCGTTTCGTTTTAAATGTTTGCTTTGTTTGCCTAAAACGAACCTCATCACGGCCTACAAAAACTCGCCGTCCAACCTGCAGAAGCATATTGAGGTCTGTAAACGTTTAATTCCAAGAGAAAGCTTGCAATGAAGTTGTCTGTGCTTTTAGAGCTAGTGATAACATTGCAAATGTAGCTATGCAATCGGATTAGTCAAATGACTTTCTATGGATTTGCCCACCAAGTTGCCGTAGCCTTGTCCACGGCTAACGTTAACACATAGCTAGTTAACTTTGACACTGTTAGTTAGCATGGAGTTATGCTAACATGAATAACATTTACTTATCTGAAGTCCTTTCAGAAATAGTTTTAGCATAATCTTGCCAAATAAACAATGTAGAAATCTTTCTTTTCTAGTAATGTTAGATACCCAAAATGATTTTGAGTTTGAAAAGCATTTGCTAGCATGTCAGGTGGAGCTTCACTGACTAGCTAGCTTAATGTTAAACCATCATGATGCACAGCAGACATTAATTTTGTGAATTCATAAAATAATCCAGTCGGTTGCTTCAGAGGCTTGAGTTATTATAAGCGTTGTGTCAATAATACAACGATGTGTTGACAGAAAATGTACTTTTAATACTTAAGCATTTTTAAAAGCAAGTACTTCAGTACTTTAACTTAAGTAAAAATTTGACTCTACAACTTTCACTTGTATCAGAGTAACATTTGACCAGCGGGATCTGTACAATACTTTGACTTAAGTCATGAAGTTGGGTACTTTGTCCACCTCTGATTATACTACACATCAGCAATTACTGTTAGATTTGTCACTTGGGTTGGTCCTCTCAAGCGTACACTTTTTGTACCTTCAGTACCTTTTACTTCGAAAGATGTTTATACTTAAAGTTTGATCTCAAAGATAATTATGGTCCAGTTATATATGTTGAGTCATTTTAGAAGGTATGCTATTATATCCACATTTTCAGTTGAAAAATACATTGTAAAAGTAGCATAAATAAATGTATCATATTAAAGACACAATACGGCGGCACGGTGGTGTAGTGGTTAGCGCTGTCGCCTCACAGCAAGAAGGTCCGGGTTCGAGCCCCGTGGCCGGTGAGGGCCTTTCTGTGTGGAGTTTGCATGTTCTCCCCGTGTCCGCGTGGGTTTCCTCCGGGTGCTCCGGTTTCCCCCACAGTCCAAAGACATGCAGGTTAGGTTAACTGGTGACTCTAAATTGACCGTAGGTGTGAATGTGAGTGTGAATGGTTGTCTGTGTCTATGTGTCAGCCCTGTGATGACCTGGCGACTTGTCCAGGGTGTACCCCGCCTTTCGCCCGTAGTCAGCTGGGATAGGCTCCAGCTTGCCTGCGACCCTGTAGAACAGGATAAAGTGGCTAGAGATAATGAGAAAGACACAATACTGTACAGTTTAGTTCCCTTTTTCTGAGAGTGATAAGGGATTCGATACGATATACTGAATTACATCCCAAGGTGTTTATGTAAATCTCCCATACTGCAGGATATAAGAATTCATAAGAATTCATATTTGGCCAACATTTATTTTTCTTTCAAATACATAACTGCATAAATGATATTTCATTATGGTCAATGAAACTCTTCATTTCATTTTAGTTTTCAAGTTTCCGAAAGTGATTTTTTGTGCATTTTAAAGTAAATAAGGGACAATCAGTGGAAGCCATGGTCTAAAGGTTAGAGAAGAAGCTTTGAGACCAAAATATTGCTGCTTTGATTCCCTGGACCAGCAGGAATGGCTGAAGTGTCCTTGAGCAAGGTAGCTAACCCCCAACTGCTCCCCAGGATGCTCTGGGTATCTTGTATGTCACTCTGGATAAGAGCATCTGCTAAATGCTGTTAATGTAAATATTTGTGCATTTTCCCCTTTTTTGTGTAAGGTGCCTCAAAATTCAAATGCTCTTCAGTAATGACTACAATCGTTATAAATCAGCCTGATCTTATGAGAAAAATTCGAACAAGGAAAGGTAATGTTTGATTTCAATGAGTTTTACTGAAATGAAGTTATTTGCAACTCCAGAAAGGCCAAAGCCTGGGGTGCCCTAAATTCTCTAATCAAGGTGTGGGCTGCCCTGCTGTCTACAGACACAAAGGTCAGAGTGTTCAAGGCCTCAGTCGAATCCATTCTTCTCTACAGATCCGACTCTTGGTCTCTAACAAGAGCACAAGAGCAATCCTTGGATGGCACATACACCCGCATGCTCCGCAGAGTGTTCAATGTCAGCTGGCAGGACCATTGGACAAACGACCGCCTGTACGGTTCCCTACCATGCCTCTCGACCATAATCACCAAACGCCGTCTGGCATTGTGCGGCCATGTGTTTCGTCACGATCAACCTGCCACACAAGTTCTCTTGTGGGAGCCTGAGACGAAGCGCAAAGTCGGTCGACCACGTACCACTCTGAAAATGGTCCTCGAGCGAGAGACGGGGTTGAAGGAAGATCAACTCAGAGCAGCTATGCTCGACCGGCGGGTCTGGGATAGGATATCTTATCAAGTCACCGGCTCTCCGGATGACAGATGATTGATTGATTGATTGATTGATTGATTGATTGATTGATTGATTGATGAAGTTATTTGAAAATACCTGAACACTAACCATGTCTCTAACTCTCACTTTAATCAGTTTTCATATAAGTTTCATACAAGTCAGGTAAATTCCCAGAAATTTTTTACAAGTAGGAATCCATGTTGTCTTGGTTTTCTGACACATGCCCAAGAACCAAAATTGGTGATGTGTATTTTGGATCCTAGTTAAATATTTCTTCTTATTATTATTATTGTTCGGTTCAAGCAGAACAGTTTGGAAAACTTCAAACGACTCACAGTATGCTGTGAAATGTCTTCATTTCTAACTAAAAGCTTGCTATTTTTTTTTTCAGTGCTAGCAATAATTAAATTAATTTTGGTAACACTTCATTTCGTTCATCTCACATACAAAATTCAATAAACCTTCTATAGACTTCATACAACATGCCAGTTGACAGTCATTAACCAGCCTATTAACTAATTTTAAACACTATGTCAACTCTTTTGGTTCTTAATATCCATCCATCCATCCATTATCTGTAGCTGCTTATCTTGTCCTACAGGGTCACAGGCAAGCTGGAGCCTATCCCAGCTGACTATGGGCAAGAGGCGAGGTACACCCTGGACAAGTTGCCAGGTCATCACAGGGCTGACACAGAGACAAACAACCATTCACACTGACATACAGTCAATTTAGAGCCACCAATTAGCCTAACCTGCATGCCTTTGGACTGTGGGGGAAACCAGAGCACCCGGAGGAAACCCACGCTGACAGCATGCAAACTCCAAACAGAAAGGCCCTCGACAGCTGCTGGGCTTGAACCCAGGACCTTCTTGCTGTGAGGCGACAGTGCTAACCACTACACCACCGTGCCGCCCTGGTTCTTAATATTTACTAGAATATTTGTACACGGTCTATAGACAATTTTTATTCACTTTTAGTAGATCTAATATATTTTAATAGATAAACTCAACTTGTCTATAGTTCTGTACCAGTTTCAATTCACAACCCCATTTCCAAAAACATTGGGACACTGTGTAAAATGTAAACAAAAACATAATCTGATGATTAACAAACCATGGAAGCCCTATATTTCATTGAAAATAGTACAAAGACAACATATCAAATGTTGACATTTTATTGCTTTTTGAAAAAAAAAATATATGTTCATTTTGAATTTGAAGTGAGCAACACATTTCAAAAAAGTTGGGACAGGGGCATGTTTAACACTGTGTTGCATCACCTCTACACTTAACAACACTGTTCAGGATGTTTAGGAACTGAAAAGACCAATTGCTGTATTTTTGAAAAAGAAATGTTCTCCGATTCTTGCCTGATATACAATTTCCATTGCTCAACAGTTCAGGCTCTCTTTTGTCATATTTTGCGCTTCATAATGCACCAAATGTTTTAAATGGGAGACAGGTCTGGACTGTAGGCAGGCCAGTTTAGCACCTGGACTCTTATACTACAGAGCCATGTAGTTGTAATACATGCAGAATGCAGTTTGGTATTGCCTTGCTGAAAGAAGAAAGGCCTTCCCTGAAAAAGATGTTATTTGGATGGCAGCATGTTGCTCCAAAACCTGTATATAATCATTCAGCATTAATGGTGCCTTCCCAGATGTGCAAACTACCCATGCCATGTGCACTAATGCATCCTCATACCATCACACATGCTGCCTTTTGAACTGTGCACTGATAACCAGCCAGATGGTCCTTCTTCTCTTTAGCCTGGAGGATGTGGTGTCCAAGATTTCCAAAAATAATTTCAAATTTTGATTCATCAGACCTCAGGACAGTTTTACACTCTGCCTCAGTCCATTGTCAATAAGCTCAAGCTCAAAGAAGGCGGCGGCGTTTCTGAATATTGTTTATATATTGTTTTAATTTGCATTTGTGGATGCAGTAATGTACCATACTGTTTTCACAGACGATGTGTATAGAGATTTCTCCAGATTCTCTGAATATTTTAATGATCTTATGGACCATAGATGATGTGATCCAAAAATTCTTTGCAATTTTACATTGAGGAACGTTATTCTTAAATTGTTGCACTGTTTGCCCACACAGTCTTTCACAGAGCAGTGAACCCCTCCCCATCTTTATTTCCGAGAGACCCCGCCTCTCTGGGATGCTCTTTTTATACCCAATCATGTTACTGATCTGCTGCCAATTAACCTAATTAGTTTGTTGGAACATTACACAACTTTTCCAGTCTCTTTTTTTGCCCCGTCCCAACTTTTTTTGAAACATGTTGCTGGTAGTAAATTCAAAGTGAGCATATATTTAAAAAATAAAATAAAATAAAATTTCTCAGGTTCAGCATATGTTGTCTTTGTACTATTTTCAATGAAATATAGGGTTTCCATGATTTGCAAATCTTCACATTCTGTTTTTATTTAGACTTTACACAGCTTCCTAATGTTTTTGGAAATGGGTTTATAGACATCATGTAAACTCGACTGAAACAAGTTCTCAGGTGCTAAAAAGATAGCTACAAAAATAGTTTGACTTCTTGAGAATCAGGTTTATGATGGTCTATATATATGGAGTGCCAGTGTCGGCTCCTGGTGATCTAGCTCCTTGAATTGTTTAGTGACAAGCCTAATTTAACACACTCGGTCACCGTTAATCAATGACTTAAGGAGGATCTGAGTGTTAGAGTGAGATGTGCTGGAAGTAAACTCTCTAAGATGTTCATAATAACCTATTAAATACATGAGCTCATGAAACATATCTAAAAGTGCTACCAAGCAAGACCGTTTACATGGGGTTCCACTTTATTTCTTATAAATGTAGTAGTAGTCGAAAAGGTATGAATGCTAGCCCCAGCCTTAACCCCAACTTCAACCAATATCTCTTCATGATAACTGAATTTGCAAATGAGAGATGATGTTGAGGCGGCACAGTGGTGTAGTGGTTAGCACTATCGCCTCACAGCTAGAAGGTCCTGGGTTTAAACCCAGCAGCCGCCAAGGGCCTTTCTGTGTGGAGTTTGCATGTTCTCCCCGTGTCTGCGTGGGTTTCCTCCGGGTGCTCCGGTTTCCCCCACAGTCCAAAGACATGCAGGTTAGGTTAACTGGTGACTCTAAATTGACTGTAGGTGTGAATGTGAGTGTGAATGGTTGTTTGTCTCTATGTGTCAGCCCTGTGATGACCTGACGACTTGTCCAGGGTGTACCCTGTCTCTCGCCCATAATCAGCAGGGATAGGCTCCAGCTTGCCTGTGACCCTGTAGAACAGGATAAGCGGCTACAGATAATGGATGGATGGAGATGATGTTGATATTAGTTGTACGGTGTTTAAAAATCTGTGTTCCTTCATTCAATTATGTAACTCTACTTTAAAGTGTTTAAATGTTTTCTCTCTCAATTTGTGTATCTATCATTCATCCTCAGCTAACACATAGTAGAACTATAAAAAAAAAAAAACTACTTAAGCCTTCTAAGACTAAGCTACATACTTTGGGCCATGTGTATCTCTGAATAAAGTGCTAAATTGAGATATTCCAAGGTACAGTGGTGCTTGAAAGTTTGTGAACCCTTTAAAATTTTCTATATTTCTGCATAAATATGACCTAAAACATCATCAGATTTTCACACAAGTCCTAAAAGTAGATAAAGAGAACCCAGTTAAACAAATGAGACAAAAATATTATACTTGGTCATTTATTTATTGAGGAAAATGATCCAACATTACAAATCTGTGAGTGGCAAAAGTATGTGAACCTTTGCTTTCAGTATCTGGTGTGACCCCTTTGTGCAGCAATAACTGCAACTAAACATTTGCAGTAGCTGTTGATCAGTCCTGCACACCGGCTTGGAGGAATCTTAGCCCGTTCCTCCATACAGAACAGCTTCAACTCTGGGATGTTGGTGGGTTTCCTCACATGAACTGCTCGCTTCAGGTCCTTCCACAACATTTCGATTGGATTAAGGTCAGGACTTTGACTTGGCCATTCCAAAACATTAACTTTATTCTTCTTTGACCATTCTTTGGTAGAATGACTTGTGTGCTTAGGGTCGTTGTCTTGCTGCATGACCCACCTTCTCTTGAGATTCAGTTCATGGACAGATGTCCTGACATTTTCCTTTAGAATTCACTGGTATATAATTCAGAATTCATTGTTCCATCAATGATGGCAAGCCGTCCTGGCCCAGATGCAGCAAAACAGGCCCAAACCATGAGACTACCACCACCATGTTTCACAGATGGGAGAAGGTCCTTATGGTGGAATGCAAGTTTTCCTTTCTCCAAACATAACGCTTCTCATTTAAACCAAAAAGTTCTATTTTGGTCTCATCTGTCCACAAAACATTTTTCCAATAGCCTTCTGGCTTGTCCACATGATCTTTAGCAAACTGCAGATGAGCAGCAATGTTCTTTTTGGAGAGCAGTGGCTTTCTCCTTGCAACCCTGCCATGCACACCACTGTTGTTCAGTGTTCTCCTGATGGTGGACTCATTAACATTAGCCAATGGGAGAGAGGCCTTCAGTTGCTTAGAAGTTACCCTGGGGTCCTTTGTGACCTCGCCGACTATTACACGCCTTGCTCTTTGAGTGATCTTTGTTGGTCGACCACTCTTAGGGAGGGTAACAATGGTCTTGAATTCCCTCCATTTGTACACAATCTGTCTGACTGTGGATTGGTGGAGTCCAAACTCTTTAGAGATGGTTTTGTAACCTTTTCCAGCCTGATGAGCATCAACAACACTTTTTCTGAGGTCCTCAGGAATCTCCTTTGTTTGTGCCATGATACACTTCCACAAACATGTGTTGTGAAGCTCAGACTTTGATAGATCCCTGTTCTTTAAATAAAACAGGGTGCCCACTCACACCTGATTGTCATCCCATTGATTGAAAACACCTGACTCTAATTTCACCTTCAAATTAACTGATAATCCTAGAGGTTCACATACTTTTGCCACTCACAGATATGTAATATTGGATCATTTTCCTCAATAAATAAATGACCAAGTATAATATTTTTGTTTCTTTTGTTTAACTGGGTTCTCTTTATCTACTTTTAGGACTTGTGTGAAAATCCGTTGATGTTTTAGGTCATATTTATGCAGAAATATAGAAAATTCTAAAGTGTTCACAAACTTTCAAGCACCACTGTAGTTGCTTTTTTTGGTGTCTACAATGGCAACTTGTATCATCCATCCATCCATCCATCCATCCATCCATCCATCCATCCATCCATCCATCCATCCATCCATCCATCCATCCATCTATTTTCTTCTGCTTATCTGAAGTCGTGTCGCAGTGGCAGCAGGCTAAGTAGGGTATTCCAGGCATCCCTCTCCCCAGCAACACTTTCCAGTTCCTCTTGGGGGATCCCGAGGTGCTCCCAGGCCAGTTGAGATATATAATCTCTCCCAGCATGTTCTGGGTCTACCCCAAGGTTTCGTTCCAACTGGACATCCCCGGAAAACCTCCAAAGGAAGGCGCCCAGGAGGCATCCTAATCAGATGCCCAAACCACCTCAGCTGACTCCTTTTGACATGAAGGAGCAGCGGCTCTACTCCTAGATCCCTCTGGATGTCTGAGCTCCTCACCCTGTCTCTAAGGATGAGCCCAGCCACCCTACAGAGAATGCTCATTTCAGCCACCTGTATTCGCGATGTCATCCTTTCGGTCACTACCCAAAGCTCATGACCATAGGTGAGGGTAAAAACATAGATTGACTGGTAAATCAAAAGCTTTGCCTTCCAGCTCAGCTCCCTCTTCACCACAATGGTCCGATACAACACCCACATTACTGCTGATGCCGCCCCAATTGCACATTCCATTTTACCATCACTTGTGAACAAGACCCCTTGAACTCCTTCAAGTAGCAGCACAACCTGTATCATCCATCCATTATCTGTAGCTGCTTATCCTGTACAGGGTTGCAAGCAAGCTGGAGCCTATCCCAGCTGACTATGGGCAAGAGGCGGGGTACACCCTGGACAAGTCGCCAGGTCATCGCAAGGCTAACACATAAACAACTATTCACACCTACAGTCAATTTAGAGCCACCAATTAACCTAATCTGCATGTCTTTGGACTGTGGGGGAAACCGGAGCACCCAGAGGAAACCCTCGCAGACACGGGGAGAACGAGAAAGGCCCTTGTCGGCTGCTGGGTTTGAACCCACGACCTTCTTGCTGTGAAGCGACCGTGCTAACCACTACACCACCGTGCCACCCATCAACTTGTATCAGTGGAGTAATAATAAATCAATATATTAAATAGGTAATAAATATATAATGAATCAATATACTTGATTTTATTTGAGACCCAAATATATTCGAGCCTCCAGGCCTCCAGATGTTAGTGAAATTGTGCCAAGCTGCTTATTTGGTAGTACTTTTAGAATGAGAATGGGTGAATGGGGCTTTTCCTTTATATACTGTATATAAACAGTGCATGTACTCAAATCCAGGTGAAATGGAGTGGGGCAATTAAAATGCCTTTCTTAACTAACATGCCAGCCTTTTGCCTGTTCTGCATACTCCATTTTTCACCTCTTTGCAACATCTGGTGACCGACTCCACATGGTTTATCTAAAACATTATGGTTTTACTGTCACATTTACATGGCCAGACTCTCTAATTGACTAATGTCAGGAGCAGCTGGTTGATTCGATGAAGTTTTATGTGTAAGCATATGTGGTTGTTATGGTTCAGCACATATTAACTCCACTATTCCAATATCTTTTAGCACTTCCTTAAAGCATTAAAACAGCTTGACCTGTACTTGTCAATCTCATTTGCAAGAAAATACAGGGTACCCTAAATATTAAAACCCTGGCAGAGCACAATGTGTAAGACAAAACCTTGGAAGTCTACCATGTCGTTCCAACACACACTCTGGTGCAGTGGGATTTCTTTTCCTAATGACTGTGCACCTTGAGTTATAGCCAGACCCCATCAACCCCTCCAGTAAGTCATGGTCTATTTTAAAAACATCTTGCATTTAAATACACTTTATTTGAAGTCCATCTGGAAATGTGATGTGCTTCCATGCTGTTCGCTGCCGAGTTCCCATGAACCATTATAGCTTCCCATAGTTTCTGCCAAACATGGGACTGCAGCAACATCCTGTTCGGAGAGGCTCTGAAAAATCTGCTGTGAAACGGCACTGGCTAATTACAGCATCGTGCTATGGAAAAAGCAGAGATTCAATCCAAGTGCAAGAGTCCAAAAGCATATTGTTTCGGCATTAGCTTGCATACTGGGAAAGGTAGGAGACAGGAGCATGATCTTTCTTTAACCCTGAGGTTTATGAAATGGTGCATGTTAACAGTTCCTTTTTGCGCATGGAAATCTGCTGACTGATAAAGAATGTGTGGAAAATACAGCCCAGGCTCTGAGTTGTATGCTTTTTCAATAATTGCTTTGCTGTAAATGTAGATTGCTGTAAAGGCAAAAGCACTTGTTTTCTCTTAATTGAAAATATCATTGTTGTTTATACATGTAGAGCATGTGTGCAAACATCATTAGCTTTTTGAACTTGTTCAGTGAAGTAAAACGCATTTGCTAATTAAAGGCCGCGGGTTTAACCCTGCATGCTCTGCTAGCACATTTTTTCCTCTGTGTGTGCATCTGTGTGTGTGTGTGGAGAGGGTGGGAGGTTCGAAGGGGCTGCAACTTATCATTTGCCTGTCAGGGGAGGTAAATTGAACCCTTGGTGGGGGCACGGTGATGGGTCAGTGGGCACAATTCTCCTGCCATCGCCCACTTTTATGGGGGGGGGGGGTAGTGAGGGCCGTCAATCAAGCCGATCATTACTGGTTTGCAGCCGAGCAGAAAAACAGCGTAATAAACAGGTTGCGGTGACTCCATCGGGCTATTCATCGCAGGCGGCAAGGGGGCCGAGGCCTTCTGGCCTTGCTGTGCACAAAAATCCCAATCCAGCTGCTTGACCCTATTACTTCTACACGATATAGCTGCCTGTCAGTGTAGCGGCTGAAACAGTCCGCCGCGCAGAATCACTCTTCCCGACAGGTGAGCCCTAGGACCATTTATTTCAGCATCCGGCCACGCTCGGCCGGGTCTTTAACACTCTGCAAAGAGCCAAAATCCTCCAAGCCTGGCTTCCAGATCCACTCTAAGAACAGAGATCCTTCAGCAAAACAAGGTGGATGAGCTCAGGTGCATATGCATTTTTCAGTGCCATGTTATTATTATGTGATTAGCGATCCGGTGTAAAAGGTGTACCTCGTTTACTATTCAGCCAGGTATGTGTCCCTGCCCCCTCCTTTTCCACCCATTCATACCAGTACAGCAGGATGTCAGCAACGTGTCGAGCAACCAAAGTCGCATTATGAAACATCCTTATGCGTATGATGCATATTCCTTTTATATTTGCTCCATGTGAATGAACACATACACACATGTATTATGAACACACACAATGTGTGCAGTGGTACACAGCATTGTTTTTTTATCTAAAATTACCTTTGGTCTTCAGCTTGCCTTTGAGGATTAGAGAGAAAGGGAGAGAAAGGGAAGTGGAATCGGGTTTGTTGCTGTGCTGAAGCATAATAAGGGTGGCATCATTGGCAGCCTCTGCCTCTACAAAGAGCTCAAATCTAGATGATATGCAGTATACATACTCTCTCAGTGCAAACACAGGCACAGGTAGAGTACAGGGCTGTTTGATCCTGTCCTCCATGTGTTTCTGAGTCCTCTTTCATCTAATCCAAGTTCTGCAAAATTGTCCCCCAGACTTTCTCTCAATACAGAAGGATAGATTACAAGATTGAGAAGCAAATGTCTTCATCCTGCATTCGATCATTATGTCACTGGAATTAATGTCATCCACCCTGTACGACTTTCATATTAATCGTAACTAATTAGCATGCGATCTTTAATGGCGTCCAGGATTTTGTAATGTAGTTTTGAGGTCAGAAACTCCTTCATCAACATTTTTGGATTTTCACTTTGGTTAACATCTCATCTCATCTCATCTCATCTCATTATCTCTAGCCGCTTTATCCTTCTACAGGGTCGCAGGCAAGCTGGAGCCTATCCCAGCTGACTATGGGCGAAAGGCGGGGTACACCCTGGACAAGTCGCCAGGTCATCACAGGGCTGACACATAGACACAGACAACCATTCACACTCACATTCACACCTACGGTCAATTTAGAGTCACCAGTTAACCTAACCTGCATGTCTTTGGACTGTGGGGGAAACCGGAGCACCCGGAGGAAACCCACGCGGACACGGGGAGAACATGCAAACTCCACACAGAAAGGCTCTCGCCGGCCACGGGGCTCGAACCCAGGACCTTCTTGCTGTGAGGCGACAGCGCTAACCACTACACCACCGTGCCGCCACTTTGGTTAACAGTTTTCTATATTATGCACATTCCTTTTTGACTACATATTGATAGGAGTCCTTTAGTCTGTTCAGCTCTGTCACCTCTGTCCTCATCTGCAGGGACGGATCCAGGCCAAGAATCTGACAGATGCACATTTGCAGAAATATTTTCTTGGATTTTACCAGATCGCTATGGATTTTCACTGGGGCGCAGAGCATGCCGAGTCCTTTCTGAAGAGGGTAGCCACGGCCTGCTATGACTGCGGCTCAGCCTGCTATTAGCCCCCGAACCCCCTGCACGAGTACGGCTTGCTGAAAACTTTAATATGAGCCCTGGCCCTAGCCGTGCACACACGCTGGGATTTAAAAATCCGTTACTCGGTCACTGTAAGCTGTAGCCCCACCAAACTTTACAGGCACCTTCCTCTCCCCGAGACCCTTTGAAGCAGCATGGGCATGGCCTGCTATGACTGCAGCTCAGCCCGTTATTTGTGGCAAATTTCAAATGTACTGTAGATCTCTTTCTGGAACATTTTATTGGTTTGACTTAGATTGTTTGTCTCAGATCATGCTATACAAGTCATCATGCGAATACAGGTAAATAAGTCAGGTAAGCATCATCGCTTACCACAGGTGGTCAGATCCTGAACCATTGGTGTGTTGGTTGAGCATGGATATAGCCCATGTACGGCAGTCAGCTAGCAGAAAACAAGCACATCATGACCAATGCCCATACATGTCAACCTATACGGAATGTCCGTATTTTATACGGATTTGATTCAATAAACGTAGTATACGGGCGTATAAATAAAGTTATACGGATTCTTTAAAAAAACTTCAGTATTTATTTAGAGCTATAATCAATTCCCACGATGATAAAAGAGCGCATAACATTTACAAATGTACTGTACACCACAGCCAGCCAGTAAAGAGTCTTATGAAATCGCGCGTTATCTTGTGGTAGCGAGACTTCGTTCCACTTTTGATCATGCGCACACCGCATTGCGAGAATCCCGCCAACCGTGAAGTCATAGACATATAAACATAGACGCCGCCTTCTGCGTAGAATCATACGTCATCCTCGCCTCCATATTGGATGTGGCAAAGTGGAGATTCTTCAGCCGTCTCTGGTATAGCGTCTAGACAGTAGCCGAGAATAAAGATGCCTCATTCATGTGCTGCGTTTAACTGTACCAACAGGTTTACCGTCCAAACGAGATCACATGGGATTACCTTTCACAGGTGAGACTGGAAAAATACTTTTCATTGTATTTGGTCATTATAACGTAATTTCATGAACAGATTTTCCTGACTTTGTGGCTAATATGAAGTCTCGTGTTTAATAGCCGCTTGGTGAAACCTGTCTCCAAACAATGAAGTATTTCCTTCATAACTACGCTGATAACACTTTGTGTTTTTGTCAAACATTGGAGCTTTGTATTCATTCTGAAGGTTTATTGTTATTAATATTGAATAAAAAGTAACTGGGATATATCATTGTTAATTATCATTCAATTTTTAGGTAAATTATTTTAATTTGCATCTTATACGAATTTTATAAGGGAAATACGGATTTTGGAGGTTGGTTATACAGGTTTGATTGACCAAAGGTTGACATGTATGAATGCCAAGTGGTGCACATATATTTCTGACCAATGCACGTGCATTGGTTGCATCGGTCTGGATCCGTCCCTGCATCTGTGCACTCTCCTCAAGCAGATCAGCTTACGCAGTATCAACTTTCATGCTAATACTACTATCAAATGCCATTGCGCTTGTCATCTTGTAGATCACCAATTGCCCAAGCTAAGTCCAGCAGTGAGTGCATGTTATTGCTGTATTGAAATCTGAACTTTCAGTCCAACATTTGTTCTATCCATTACTGTCTCTGTGTTGAATTTCTCTTTACTATGATACTGAACATGACTGAATAATAGTGAGTGAGGACAGAAGCTCTCACTTGTTTGTATTTAAGAGCCAACAGCACAACGTGACTGTTATTCCTTCTTTTTGAGATTTTTTTTTTGTTTGTTTCATGCACTTCACTAAGATTGTCCTACTGTGATGTCTGCATGACACTAAACCACTAAATTCTAACAGAGCTAACAAAACCACAGCATCACCGAACAAATTAGGATAACAATGCCAAAGCCTATCATAAATATTTCAGCATATTCCATGACACGAAAGTCTTCATATCCAGATGATTCAAGTTGTATCATGGAGGAATTTACAACTGCATTTTATCCAGCATGTATCTTTCAAATTAAGTCGTGTTTATGGTGTTAGAACAGGAGCTGCATCTGATCTCATTCCTTCTCCATGTAAAGTGCTCCTTTCCTCTTTCCTGACGAGCAAAATCCTGTTCATGTTGGATATCTGACCTTTGACCTGAGAAATGGTGCTGACTAGTTTGGTCAAGTGTGAAGCGCAGCCTTCTGCTACGATCCGTAAATCAAACTAGGTGAGGGTTACCATAATCGATATAATCTAGTAAATAAATCCTGTTCTGCTTTTCAGTTCCACAGTAAAGCTGGTGGCCCACATTGATTAAAACAAACACTTGCAAGCTAACATAAACAAAGTAACAGAGGCATCTGCAATCAATGACCTCTCCAATTTCAACTGCAGTACAGTTAGTCAATGTGTTTCAGCTAGCAAGATTTATTTTTATACACTTATTTACCTCCAGGAAGTGCCACAGTTGTATTCTCTTGTTTGTGATTCATTCCAATGCTTAGAAATCACGTAAATACTGTAATGATAATAATGAGACTTTATTTTCAGAAGGTTAATAACCGGCGGCACGGTGGTGTAGTGGTTAGCGCTGTTGCCTCACAGCAAGAAGGTCCTGGGTTCGAGCCCCGTGGCCGGCGAGGGCCTTTCTGTGTGGAGTTTGCATGTTCTCCCCGTGTCCGCATGGGTTTCCTCCGGGTGCTCCGGTTTCCCCCACAGTCCAAAGACATGCAGATTAGGTTAACTGGTGACTCTAAATTGACCGTAGGTGTGAATGTGAGTGTGAATGGTTGTCTGTGTCTATGTGTCAGCCCTGTGATGACCTGGCGACTTGTCCAGGGTGTACCCCGCCTTTCGCCTGTAGTCAGCTGGGATAGGCTCCAGCTTGCCTGCGACCCTGTAGAAGGATAAAGCGGCTAGAGATAATGAGATGAGATGAGATGAGATGAGGTTAATAACCAGTTTAGTGCACACTAATCTTAGATAGCCTTCTATCTATCCAGGCTTGGGGCCAGCACTAAGTATGCACTGTCTTGAACAACCCCAGTGGCTGGGTATTTTACCTTATCTGCATGTCTTTGAAATGTTGGGGAAACCAGAGCACCCAGAGGAAACCCACGCAGACATGGGGAGGACATACAAACTCCACAGAGAAAGGCCCTTGTTGGTCATGGGGTTCAAATCTAGAACCTTCTTGCTGTGAGACGACAGTGCTAACCCCTACACCACTGTGCTGCCAAATGTACATGTAACTTTGTGTGTTTAGTATCTCATCTCATCTCAGTATCTCTAGCCGCTTTATCCTTCTACAGGGTCGCAGGCAAGCTGGAGCCTATCCCAGCTGACTACGGGCGAAAGGCGGGGTACACCCTGGACAAGTCGCCAGGTCATCACAGGGCTGACACATAGACACAGACAACCATTCACACTCACATTCACACCTACGGTCAATTTAGAGTCACCAGTTAACCTAACCTGCATGTCTTTGGACTGTGGGGGAAACCGGAGCACCCGGAGGAAACCCACGCGGACACGGGGAGAACATGCAAACTCCGCACAGAAAGGCCCTCGTCAGCCACGGGGCTCGAACCCAGGACCTTCTTGCTGTGAGGCGACACTACACCACCGTGCCGCCCGTGTTTATTATCATGTGGTCAAATATTTAGTGATTATGTTGGAAGCATCTTTACAGTATGGTTCCTTAATTAATTCTTAATTACTTACTAATGTAACAGAAAAATGTGTTTAAGAAGATTTTAAGTGTCTAAGTTTAAATGTTTAATTTCTACCATCTAAGCAGAAACATTTTGTCCTTGAGGGTGTACATGTGTACGGTATGTCATGAGACTGTTGGCATTTTTTCGGTATCTTATGATAAAGCTTGCACGCACCCAACTTCAAGGTTTTCACACTGTTTAGGCTATAAAGGGAGCATGAAAGAGATGAGGTATGCTCTTCACTGAAGGAGAGAGCCCCATCTTGCAAGATTGAATAAAACCTATTTCTTCTTTGGCTTCGGGTTTCAGCGTGTTAATACTTTTTCCACCACACTAACTTAGCAGTAAATATCCAAGTGTTACAGTAGTGGCTCTTCAATAATTACGGTACCTCTGCCATCTTTGTTGGAGAAGGTTATGTTTTCGCTTCCATTTGTTTCACTTTTCCTAATGTATTTTAATGAATTTTGATAACATTTTGAGGAAAGGTAAGCCATGGGCCAAGGAACAATTGAGTTTATTCTATCCACATTCACAGGATGTGAGCAATTGCACACTCTGATTGGCTACTCGACTACTAGGCTGTCAGCTCATATACTGTGAGTAGAGAAAAACAAAATGGCAGAACGTGTTGCTGAACCGACCGAGGATGAAATAAAAACTCAACTCCAAAACAAACCCCCCCCCCCCAAAAAGCAACAAAATATCGAATGAAATTATTTGATGGTAATTGCGACTGTCATTTCACCAGTTTGTTTACATTCTAAGTGGACAACAGGAGCAGAACAACATCATGACAAATAAGAAATGGATACACAATATATCAACTCATAAACTGACTGAAGCAGAGCGCAGCATCCTGACGCGAGGACTTAATTATGCCGTCACACCGCACAAGATCCCACACGAGGATTTCATCCTAGGAACGGAGCTGGCATGCGAAAGAATACAGGACCAGGGACATAAAGCAGAATTACGCAATAAAATAGCAGGAATACTGAAATCCGCAAAACTACCACCAAGCAACATATCAAAGCAGGAAGAAAGAGCAATAAGAAGTTTGGCCAAGAATAAAAACATCATGATATTACCCACAGACAAAGGCAGAACAATAGTCATAATGGATACGGCACAATATGAAAACCAAATGAACAGTACTGTATGTTGGCAGACACCACCACATATGAGATCCTCAAGAAAGACCCCACAGAGGACAAGAAGAAAAAACAGAGAACATACATAAACCAGGAGCACCGTTACGTCCGATTGTGGACAGCATCGGATCAGTCACTTACAACCTGTCTAAAGCGCTTGCGGAGATAATCAAACCACTACTGGGCCAAACAGAACAACATTGCAAAAATTCAAAACAACTAGCAGAACAACTCAGTAAAATAAAAGTGGAAAAGGATGAAATATTAATATCACATGACGTTGTCTCCCTATTCACAAAAACACCGGTGGAAGCTACACTGAGAATCGTACGACAGCGCCTCAAGACAGACAAGACTCTCAAGAAACGCACACAGTTATCAGTAGAAGACATCAGTCAACTGCTCGATTTCATTGCCACATCCACATACTTCCAGTTCCGCGGAACAATATACAGGCAGAAGGAGAGGTTTGCGATGGGGGACCCACTCTCCGCCATAATGTGCGGCTTCTTCATGGAACACCTTGAAAGAGAGGCTATTACATCTGCCCCAGAAGAATGCAGGCCCACATTATGGAGGAGGTATGTAGATGACATCCTGGAGAAAGTGAAAGTCGGACGCACCCAACAATTGACAGATCACCTCAACTCTATAGACCACACCGGCAACATAAAATTCACGCACGAAGAGGAAACAGAAAAATCAATAGCGTTTTTGGACATAAAAATTCATCATACAGATGACGGAGACATCAAAATAACAATCTACAGAAAACCGACACACACTGATCAATATCTGCTCTGGACGTCCGAACACCCCATCGCACACAAACTGTCAGTTGTCAGAACACTTTACGAATGTGCATCAATCATAACCGATCCCACAGAACGCGCAACAGAAGAACAACACATACGGCAAGCTCTGATCACGTGTCAATATCCACCATGGGCCATACACAAAGGCGCACAACAAGTGAAAACAAAAGAAAAGACGCAGGAAAAAGGAAGAAAACAGACAACCCAAAAACAGGAAAGTAAAGCAGTAGTGACTCTACCGTATGTCAGAGGAGTTCCAGAACAAATCCAAAGAGCCATGAAAAAACACAACATACAAACACCCGTGAAACCACACACCAAACTACGACAGCTACTAGTTCACCCGAAGGACAAAATCGACCAACACAGTAAATGTCTCATCTCATCTCATTATCTCTAGCCGCTTTATCCTTCTACAGGGTCGCAGGCAAGCTGGAGCCTATCCCAGCTGACTACGGGCGAAAGGCGGGGTACACCCTGGACAAGTCGCCAGGTCATCACAGGGCTGACACATAGACACAGACAACCATTCACACTCACATTCACACCTACGGTCAATTTAGAGTCACCAGTTAACCTAACCTGCATGTCTTTGGACTGTGGGGGAAACCGGAGCACCCGGAGGAAACCCACGCGGACACGGGGAGAACATGCAAACTCCGCACAGAAAGGCCCTCGCCAGCCCCGGGGCTCGAACCCAGGACCTTCTTGCTGTGAGGCGACAGCGCTAACCACTACACCACCGTGCCGCCCCACAGTAAATGTAATGTCATATATGAAATACCATGCCTGTCATGCAATAAAACCTACATTGGGGAGACAGGAAGGAGTTTTAGCATACGAAAAAAGGAACATAAAAAGGAATGTGAAAAAGAAACAGAACAGAGACAAACAAGAGCAATAAAAGAAAAAGCTATGCAAGAGAACCTCAAATCAGCAATAACGGACCACTGCAGAAGGGAAAATCATATAATGGACTGGGACAATGCTCAGATCATACAGCAAGAGAACAACAGATACCACCGTTGGATTAAGGAGTCAATAGAAATCAGAAAGCGTAGCCCAAGAACAATAAACAGGGATGAGGGGGCATACATGCTCTCCCACACCTGGAGCGCCGTCCTGAGGGGGCAACACTGACAGCGGGAGGCATGACCGACCTGTCAATATTGACAGGGAGGTCACGCCTCCGTAACATCAGCTGATTATAAAGGCACGTCACACACCAACATCCGGGTGACCCTCTGATGAAGACGGAAGTTACACCGTCGAAACATGTCAGGTAAAGGTAAAAAGCTTTTACATGTCTGAAACAAAAGAAAACTAATTATTTTGATTTAAGAAGAAGACATAATGAACATTTTGTATAAAGTTTTTACTTAGCAATTTTGAAAAAAAAATGCTTTGTTTCTCAAAATCCAGTGAATGTGGATAGAATAAAACAGTTATTCTATTCAATCTCATCATACATGGCTTATAGCCAACTCAGAGCTACGCGCCTCGTCACTATCAGCTCATGTACGACTCAATTTCATGGAATAACTGTTAAAGATTTTGATGTAAATCTAGATGTTTGTGGATCCAGGATTTATTATTATTATTATTATTATTATTATTATTATTATTATTATTATTATCTCTTCTCAACGCAACTCAAAAAATAGTGAATGGATTCTGATGAAATTTTGAGTAAAAGTGGTCCATGGTGCAAGGAACAATTATTTAGATATTGATCCAAATCTGAATACTCTCGAGTTCCGAATAATAGCGCAGTTGGGAATAAGAGTGTAGGGCGGCAAAATGGGCAAAAATTAATAAGAGTGTAGGGTGGAAATAAGCATGCAGGCCGGAAAATTCTCGAGTTTCGAATAATAGTGCAGTTGGGAATAAGAGTATAGGATGGCACATTAGGACAAATATAATAAGCGATAAGCACACTTGTAGTCTAGAAAATTATGCTGAACAGATCTTGGAGACCAAATATCAATTCAGTAAACAGACAAATCATATCATGGTTGTCAAAATTTCTTGTTCGTGTTCTTTTTATCTAAAACAAACAGTTCCCATCACCATGACATCTGATGGCCTCGTACCTACTGGTGTCAAAATGGGTCCAATCCGATGGAATAAGTGGACATGAAAACTCATCCTTCTCCATGACTGAAACATTGAGTAAATAGCAATTTGTCATAATGAGTAGTTATGTTGAAATTGACAAAACTCACAACAATATTATCAGTCAGCAAAAATGGTAAAATTGCTTTTTTATCCAAGCAAATAAACTATTAGACATTTATGCGCCTCTTGAGGCCCTTGGCCCTAGTTCCAGTGTCTGTCGACCTTGACCTTACCAACCTAGATCCGATCGTGAACCAAAAGTGACAGATGTAATATGCATGTCATTTCGGGTATCATTAATTCTTAGGACGTATCTGTATTTGTAAATTTATACTGTCAACTACCATACTTAAGACTCATTGAGTGTTTTAACCTTAACCAAGTCAAAAGTTGTTGACTGTCGCTTCCCGGCCATTTACGTGATTATGGTCTATGGACATGGCCAGGACCCGAAAAGGGCCAGCAATATTGAACCGCTGGCATAAGTATTTAATTACTTGGAAAAATTGCATTGTAATTCACTTCTATGCTATTATATCTCAAGAATATGCTACCTTATGGAACTGGATGGGTGAAATTCATGTCAATTTTCGGTGGATTGAAATCGATCATAGATACCGTTGTTTACCACCGGCAGTGTTGTTGGTGCATCGGCGGTGCTTCGTTGTGTCTGTGCATGTGCGTAGTGAGTCGTCTATGTTTCAGGTGTTATTATTATTATTCGTCACACGTGCTTGTATTGACAAATAGAATAAGCATGTAGGCCCGAATAAGACCGTGCAGGCGGGAATTTTTCGCAAAAATAAATAGCCGTGCATGCACGGTTATTCGGAACTCGAGAGTATGTATTACAAACATAGTAAACATCTTAATATTCTAATATGCGGCTTGGTGGAGGTATGCGTTCTACTGAGTCCCCTTCTAGTAACTATACTGTTCCAGCACATGTAGATAAAACAGTGATTCAGAATTGTACTATAACAAGTCATTATGGTTTTGTAAGTATAGTAATTTAATATTTGTTTCTAAATCATCATTAGATTGGTTTAGTATAGTGATTAGTAATTATTGAAAAACTACTATGATGACACATACTGATTACTTACTGCTACATTAGTAAGTACTTGAGCATTAATAAAGGAACAGTATTGTAAAGTGTTTTCATTTTGGTAATATGATTAATATCTTGCAGAGACTTTTGAGGATCCAACACTGACTCGTGGACAGTCCTGGGTTTTGAAATAACAACCTTCTGATCACCCTAAATTGATCAAAGCCCTAAATCGTTCAATATTTCAGAAATCTTACTTTTCGAGTCCTCAAGTCCCAAGTACCATTTGGAATAAGTCAGAAAAAAACAGTACCTTTCATGACCTTCTGAATCCAAACAGATGACTTTTAAGTCACCCCATTCATTGCCATTTCAACTCTACTTCCTTAAGTCCACCATTAAGCACTTCTTACAGAATCCAATCAGTGTGTCAGGTAAATTGCTCTTCATCTGAACAGATTAAGTGAGCCACTATTACCTTCGATTTAGCCGCTGCGCCGAACCCCGGCACATTTCCGCAGGGCCATTAGTAACACCTGGAGTCTTTCACATTAGTCGGAGAATCCGGCATCATAAATTTCGGCCCATTAATGATTATTCCGACTTCTCAAGATAAATGGCTCAATGTTTTTGATAATGAAAATATACACTCCGCTTAGGAACGGTTTCCTACAGTCACATTACCTTTGTAATGTACTTCATGGTTGATCATATCAGACGACGTCATAACTTTTACCAGAACAGACTTATTAAAGCCGAGATGTATTTCAGAGTTGCTTTATTCCGCAGGCTTAAGGGCTCCACTTTAATCCACTTTCTGCCAATGGGCATTCTTAGTTAAATTAAATACATATGTGAACATGGCATCATTAAAGAGTTGACTCTTATTTCAGGACCACATGGTTGTGACTTGGGCAGTGATCACAAAAGTCAAATTTATCATAGATAACAATGCAAAAAAGAATCAGAAAGTTTGATTGAATATACTGTATATATATATATATATATATATATATATATATATATATATATATATATATATATATAAAACAGCTATTCCATGAAATTGAGTCAGACATGAGCTGATAGCCAATGAAACACGTAGCACCGAGTCAGCTATAAGCCGTGTATGACAAGATTGAGTGGAATAACTGTTTTATTCTATCCACATTCACTGGATTTTGAGAAACAGAGCATTTTTATTTTTATTTTTTGCAAATTCGATAAATAAAAAGTTTATACAAAACGTCCGAAAAAATCATTTCCACTTAGAATGTAAACAAACCAGCAAAATGACAGGAGCAATTTGTGAAAAATGTGATATTAATTCTTGAAAAATGAAAAAGGATACGGTCTTACCATCAAATAATTTTTCCATATCTTGTTGCTTTTTTTTTTTGTATTTTTTAGGGTTTTGTTTTCGAGCAGGGTTTTTATTTCGTCCTCAGTTGGTTCAGCAACACACTCTGCCAGTTTGTTTTTTCTCTACTCATGGTATATGAGCTGATAGCCTAGTAGTAGAGTAGCCAATGAGAATGTGTGATTGCTCATATCCAGTGGATGTGGATATATATATATATATATATATATATATATCATCTCATTATCTCTAGCCACTTTATCCTGTTCTACAGGGTCGCAGGCAAGCTGAAGCCTATCCCAGCTGACTACGGGCGAAAGGCGGGGTACACCCTGGACAAGTCGCCAGGTCATCACAGGGCTGACACATAGACACAGACAACCATTCACACTCACATTCACACCTACGGTCAATTTAGAGTCACCAGTTAACCTAACCTGCATGTCTTTGGACTGTGGGGGAAACCGGAGCACCCGGAGGAAACCCACGCAGACACGGGGAGAACATGCAAACTCCGCACAGAAAGGCCCTCGCCAGCCACAGGGCTCGAACCCAGACCTTCTTGCTGTGAGGCGACAGCGCTAACCACTACACCACCGTGCCACCCATATATATATATATATATATATATATATATATATATATATATATATATATATATATAAAACCAAGAAAGATTTGATAGTAGTTTTTGCAGTCTCTATAATTTGATGACAAAATATGGTGCCATTTGGTGGACAAAACTTCAATATAATAATAATCATAAAAAAAAATTTAAAAGGCATTTTAGAAATGCAAAACATCCCATGGTATTGTAGGGTTTCATTATTTTAGATAAATCTCATTTTCTGCCTTATAAATGGTTCTTTTTTTTAACACAAGTCAAATCTGGGACATTTAATGGAGTTTAAGCTCCATCAAGCCAACAATATACCTTTGTCCTTTCCTGTGAGCATAACCACCTGAGATGATGCCAAGTCAAACATATCAAGGATTTTATTTTCCTGTGGCCCTATACGGGAAACGACAGAACAGGAAAATATCATGGTCTCTCTCCAATGCCTGGCTCTTAGTGACAGGAAAGTGAGGTTTCTTTGAATTTTATGTGGCTTATATCATGAAAATTGATTAGTTCAGGAGAAAAAAAAGTGACACAATTTAATCGAGATCTTAAATAAGAGGTATAATTCATGGGGCATGGTGAAAATAGTCACCATCAGCTCTTTTATGACTGTGCCAGTCTTTATGACTTCAAAGAAAATGTCAGTGGCAGCGAACGGCGTGCCACTGAATAACGTCGTTATAGTGAAGGAGACATTTAAAATCTGATGCTGTCTGTATGGAGTTCTGCTGAACATACAGTTTCTCCTACTGAACAGAATATGCTAACCGTTTCCTTGGCTCTTGCCTTCGATCAGAATTGATTCTCTTCAGATTTTTAGCAAGCTCCAATTTTCTTTATCATTGTCGTATCTACTTAGCGATGAGCCTCAATCGTCCTTGAGTCTGAGTCTGCTCATGGTTCTAACAAAAAAGAAGAAGAAGAAAAGAATCTTGTGTCCTCTTAGTGAAAGAAACGCTTCATCATCTATTTACAAAATCAAAAGGAAAGGTTTTAATATTGGTTGCTTTCCAAGACAGACAATTGTTATTTGAAACAACAGCGTGTGTGTGGTCACTTCCTCTGAATCCTAAGGGCCATTTTATATCAAAAGCCAGGAAGTACACATCCTCTGCCTTGAAGAAAAAATAAAAAAATAAAACATACGGACCTTTAAAATACTTCCCCTTTCCATTCCGTGATGGAAAACCAAGGGAAAGATATGAGACAAAAAGGTCTTTGGGTTCAAGATTGCATTTAAAATTCTGCACACACATAGCAGGGCTGGAAAGGAAGACAAGACACTTTCAGTTTTCCACTGGTATGAGATAATGGGAAAGATGATGTGAATCAGTTAAACAGATTTGCAGGTGTAACCCTTATCCTGAACCCGCTTTACGTTTAAAAACAGATGTAATAAAATAATGTACAAAGCAGCACCAGTGATTTTAATAATCAGTCGAAATGGCAATTAAGCGTGTAATGTCATACTCATGCACTGCTGTAATCAGGACAATGAAGTAAGTTACTCCCTGATTAACTTCTCTATTAGTCTTCATTTCGACTCTCAAACTTTTCCTCTTTAAATGCTAATCTTTCCATCTGAATCTGTGCCTAATCTACTACATCTAATTACTGCGTCACAGCTGATAAGACGCAAGTGCACGGCTTCCCCGTCAACACTTGTACACAATTATTGTAGTCGCAGAAAAAAAAAAATCAATATTCCCAATCCAACTGTAAAAAACAATCAAGGAAACCAGGGACCTCACACGAAAAACAGGAGCAAATAATATTTATTAACCATATCTCCATCTACCACAGAGACCCGTATCCAACATGCTTTCTGCTCAGACGTGTGAAAGCGAACTAATGCACATCATGTGACGAGAGGTGACAGATGCCAATATATTTCTTGTGAAACACAGTGGTGTAATTGAAGAAATTAATGAGAAACAAAAGCAATAAGAGAGGAAAGGAGTGCTTTACATGGAGAGGGAATGAGATCAGACGCAGCTCCTGTTCAGTTATTTATTGTGCGCTGTTTGAGAGGGTCGTTGCGGAAACAGGGATGTACGTACAAACACGCACAATGAGTGCTGATGTCTTCAAGGTCACTACAATGCTTTATGATTTCCTGAGTAGTAAAAACAATGTCACACCTTTCTTCTTGAAACCTTGACATTTTCACGATGTGTTATGATGCCTTTTTTGAAATTAGACTAAGCGAGGGAACTCATTGCTTTTCTGGACTTTTATGGACCAGGAAACAAAGAGTATGTAGGGAATGAAAATAAGCAGTGGGTGGTAAAAAATAAAATAAAATAAATAAAATAAATAAAATAAAAAGTTTCTTTTACACCATCCAGGTTATGATGGACTTTTACTGAAATAAACAAACACCACAAAAAATATCAACCTCTGTTCCCTTTGCAGTTCAGGTTTATAATTTATAAAGCTCATAATACTACAGTATTAGTAGAGACCGGTGAGTGGCCTAGTGGTTAGCGTGTCCGCCTCTCGATAGGGAGATCACGAGCTCTACTCAAGGTCGGGTTGTACCAAAGACCATCATAAAAATGATACCTACTGCTGTCTGGCAAGGCATGCTGCAATACAGATACGAGTGGGGAGTCAAACTCTCGTGGTTACCAGAGGACCCGCCCCCCACTATGTAATAGGCAAGAGGCCGAGGGCTATGGAAATGGAGATCGGTGCCGCCCTGTGCACCACATGGCATGGGAAGGCCTTTGATTGATTAGTATATAGTGCTATATAGTCTCATCTCATCTCATTATCTCTAGCCGCTTTATCCTTCTACAGGGTCGCAGGCAAGCTGGAGCCTATCCCAGCTGACTACGGGCGAAAGGCGGGGTACACCCTGGACAAGTCGCCAGGTCATCACAGGGCTGACACATAGACACAGACAACCATTCACATTCACACCTACGGTCAATTTAGAGTCACCAGTTAACCTAACCTGCATGTCTTTGGACTGTGGGGGAAACCGGAGCACCCAGAGGAAACCCACGCGGACACGGGGAGAACATGCAAACTCCACACAGAAAGGCCCTCGCCGGCCCCGGGGCTCGAACCCGGACCTTCTTGCTGTGAGGCGACAGCGCTAACCACTACACCACCGTGCCACCCCGCTCCTGAATCAAAGAAGAAGTAAACATATCTAAAAATAGAAGATAAAATCGGCTGAAAAAATAATAAATACAATACAATAAATTTAAATTAAGTTCAATAACTTAAGTAAAAGCAAAATGAATTGATTTTATATACAATGATTCCTATATACATATATTGCACCTGAGTTAAGGATACAGTATACATGGTAAAGCAGTGTACCACAGTTATACAGTGGCATTGTACAGCTTGACAGCAACAGGTAGGAATGATTTCCTGTGTCTCTCAGTTGTGCAGCATAGAAAAATCAGCCGTTTACTGAACGTGCTCCTGTGGCTGATCAGCTCCTCATGTAGAGGGTGGGAAGGACAGTCTAAGATTGTTTTTATTTTGGACAGTGTCCTCTTCTCCAACACCACTGTCAGAGAATCCAGTTCCACGCCTACAACATGGCCGGCCTTCCTGATGATCTTATTGAGTCTGTTAGTGTCCTTCACCTTCAAGCTGCTGCCCCAGCAGACGACAGCGTACAGGATGGCGCTGGCCACCACAGACTCAGAATATCCGGAGCATCATTCATCAGATGTTGAAGGACCTCAGCCATCTCAGAAAATAGAGACGGCTCTGGCCCTTTTTGTATACAGTGTCCATGTTTTTGGACCAGTCCAGTTTATTATCCAAGTACACCCCCAGGTACTTATATTCCTCCACCACACCCACACTGACGCCTTGGATGTTAACAGGGTTCACCGAATGTTAACAGGGTTCATCAAATGCTTATTAAACTAGAAGGGCACTCAGTAGAGTGTATACCTCCCCCAAGCCACATATTCAGATCTGTCCATCCATCCATTATCTGTAGCCACTTATCCCGTACAGGATCGCAGGCAAGCTGGAACCTATCCCAGCTGACTATGGGCGAGAGGCGGGGTACACCCTGGACAAGTCACTAGATCATCACAGGGCTGACACATAGAGACAAACAACCATTCACACTCACATTTACACCTATGGTCAATTTCGAGACACCAATTAGCCTAACCTGCATGTCTTTGGACATGCGTGGAGAAAACCCACGCAGGCATGGAGAGAAGATGCAAACTCCACACACAAAGGCCCTCGTCAGCCACTGGGCTCGAACCCAGGACCTTCTTGCTTCTAACCACTACACCACCGTGTCGCCCTACATATTCGGATTGGCATAAAAATTCAATTGTTCCTTGGTCTATGACCCACCTTTCCTCAAAATTTCATCAAAATTCGTTCACTAGTTTTTGAGTTACATTGGGAACAGACAATCAAACAAACAAATACACAAATGGAGGCAAAAACATAAAACATAACCTCCTCCAGCAAAGTTGGCAGAGGTAAACATAATAACGAATGCTTAGTATCTTTAAAAACATTTGAAACTGTGTTATCAAGGATTGAACCTTGACATTAGTCCCATTTCATTTTATTTGAGCCGAGAACTAATTATATTCAGAAAAAGGCACAGCGATTGGTTATTAAAGCTGAGCAGGTTATATAAGCTTACCCAACTACAGAGTCTCATCTCATCTCATTATCTCTAGCCGCTTTATCCTGTTCTACAGGGTCGCAGGCAAGCTGGAGCCTATCCCAGCTGACTACGGGCGAAAGGCGGGGTACACCCTGGACAAGTCGCCAGGTCATCACAGGGCTGACACATAGACACAGACAACCATTCACACTCACATTCACACCTACGGTCAATTTAGGCCAAGTTTACATTAGACCGTATCTGTCTCGTTTTCTTCGCGGATGCACTGTCCGTTTACATTAAACCGCCTGGAAACGCCGGGAAACGGGAATCCGCCAGGGTTCACGTATTCAATCTAGATCGTGTCTGATCCGGTGCTGTGTAAACATTGAGAATACGCGGATACGCTGTGCTGAGCTCTTGCTGGCGTCGTCATTGGACAACGTCACTGTGACATCCACCTTCCTGATTCGCTGGTGTTGGTCATGTGACGCGACTGCTGAAAAACGGCGCGGACTTCCACCTTGTATCACCTTTCATTAAAGAGTATAAAAGTATGAAAATACTGCAAATACTGATGCAAATACTGCCCATTGTGTAGTTATGATTGTCTTTAGGCTTGCCATCCTTCCACTTGCAAGTGGTAAGTGATATGCACTGGGCTCACACACACAGCGGCTCAGTCCCGAAAACACTGCTTGTGCACTTCACTCGCGTGCTCTGTGAGCTGCGCAGGGCCGGAGTGCGCACCCTCCAGAGGGCACTCGCTGTTCAGGGCGGAGTGATTTGGAGCGCAGGATGCCTGCGGAGCCGAGCGTATCCGTGTATTGGTGTTGCTGTGTGCACGCAAATCGTGTATTGGCGTTGCTGTGTGCACACTAATCGTTTTAAAAACGTTAATCTGATGATCCGCTGATATGGTCTAATGTAAACATGGGCTTAGAGTCACCAGTTAACCTAATCTGCATGTCTTTGGACTGTGGGGGAAACCGGAGCACCCAGAGGAAACCCTCGCGGACACGGGGAGAACATGCAAACTCCACACAGAAAGGCCCTCGCCGGCCACGGGGCTCGAACCCGGACCTTCTTGCTGTGAGGCGACAGCGCTAACCACTACACCACCGTGCCGCCCCAACTACAGAGTGTCCCAAAAAATGTAATCACTCAGGATTGTCTTCATTTAGAGCATGGATTAATGTTGGAATGTAACATTTCCAATGAACTCGCTTCAAAGTTCAATGGGCTCTTGATTTTCGGATTCCTGTCTCATGAGCCATTTGTTGTACAGATTTCTGTGGTGATTGGTTGAGGGTTTCCAGCAATTGGTTTAACTTTGTGGGACTGGTTGATGACTGTGGTCTTCCTGAACACTCCTTATGGACATCGTGCACAGTTCCATCTGATTCAAACTTATCTTGGATGCAAGCAATGGTGCGTCATGTTGGTGGATCTTTGTAAAAATGTCTTCTAAATTGTCTTTGCACTTCCATGATGTTTTCATGCTTCCAGTAGCACTTTATGATAAAATTTTCTTTCTTCAAAACTTAGTCGTACTTCTGACATTATTAGGGTTAATTTGATCTGAAAAGAAATGAAAAATCCAATGAGTTATGAGGAGTCAAAATGTGAGTACATTTTTTGGGACACCATGTATTGTATTATTGTTATTAGACTATATAGCGGGCGGCACAGTGGTGTAGTGGTTAGCGCTGTCGCCTCACAGCAAGAAGGTCCTGGGTTCGAGCCCCGGGGCCGGCGAGGGCCTTTCTGTGTGGAGTTTGCATGTTGTCCGCGTGGGTTTCCTCTGGGTGCTCCGGTTTCCCCCAAAGACATGCAGGTTAGGTTAACTGGTGACTCTAAATTGACCGTAGGTGTGAGTGTGAATGGTTGTCTGTGTCTATGTGTCAGCCCTGTGATGACCTGGCGACTTGTCCAGGGTGTACCCCGCCTTTCGCCCGTAGTCAGCTGGGATAGGCTCCAGCTTGCCTGCGACTCTGTAGAAGGATAAAGTGGCTAGAGATAATGTGATATGATGTGATTCAGGAGCTTGGTAGCAAATTTTAATTTCCCTCCGGGGATTAATAAAATAATTCTGATTCTGATCTGATTCTGATTTACCAAGAATAGATTGATTGGTCACAATTGTGTGGGTGTGTCCAATCCCATACTGATTGACAGTGGTATCTCCTCAGCAGCATAAACTTGTGCTAGAACCAAAAAATAGAAATGATCATGTAGCACTTCCCGAATTCTTTTGACACAGTTTCTTGAACAAAAAAAAAATGAAAGACACACCATTTGAAAGAAATGTGAGGTGGAACTACACATTTCCACACATAAAACAGTGTACTGTATAAAGTCCACTATTTAACTTTTAACTATTAATTGAAAAGCATTCCGGGCGGCATGGTGGTGTAGTGGTTAGCGCTGTCGCCTCACAGCAAGAAGGTCCGGGTTCGAGCCCCGTGGCCGGCGAGGGCCTTTCTGTGCGGAGTTTGCATGTTCTCCCCGTGTCCGCGTGGGTTTCCTCCGGGTGCTCCGGTTTCCCCCACAGTCCAAAGACATGCAGGTTAGGTTAACTGGTGACTCTAAATTGACCATAGATGTGAGTGTGAATGGGTGTCTATGTGTCAGCCCTGTGATGACCTGGCGACTTGTCCAGGGTGTACCCCGCCTTTCACCCGTAGTCAGCTGGGATAGGCTCCAGCTTGCCTGTGACCCTGTAGAAGGATAAAGTGGCTAGAGATGATGAGAGATGAAAAGCATTCCAGGTGTCTACCTCATGAAGCTGGTTAAGATAATGCCAGTGGTGTGCAAAGCGTCATCAAGGTAAATGCTGGCTACTGTGAAGAATCTAAAATATCAAGCATTTGTGTTCATGACATAATTCCATATATGTTCAAAATGTTATTTCATAGTTTTGGTGTCTTCAGTATTGTTCTACAACGTAGAAAATATTCAGAATACAGAAAAAAAATGAATGTGTAGGGGTGTACAAACTTTTGACTGGTACTGTAGTTGCAAACAAGTTAAATTGGTCAGAAGAAAATGGCAGAAACAAAGTAAAGTAAAAAAAAATCTCTTCACTGAAAGAACAACACTTTCTTTTACAGTTGGTGTTAAATTCACCAGCAATGCTATATCTCACTGGCAAAGCTAATTCTGAAAATAATCTCAAAGTGTGACTTTATTTGTATTGCAATAAACAAGATCCAACCACATGGCCTTTTGTTTGTTTGACCTGGGAAAAATTTGCAATAAGATCTCGTTGGTTACTTTACTTGACACCAAACTCACAACATTTCAGCCAACCTTACAAATTCCCTACTTACAAACAAAAGCCCTTTCCATGTCCTGAAAAGATAAAATAACTTTTGGAGGTTTATCATAGAACTAAGAAGAGTTGGATTTCTCCAATGTTGACCTAAGGGTTTGTCATGAAAGCTGTTTTATGTAGTTCATATTGGAATTAATTAAAAAGAAAACAACAAAATGCTTGGGAAAATCTGTCAGTGGTTCTTCGAGGATTCATTGGATGGGTAATGGTTCACAGCTTACCAAAAGTGTTACCTGGAACTGTCCAACAGGGAAACACTCTGTTTCTAGACTTCTACATTTGAACCATTCAAAGTTTCCTCAGAGAGATAACTTAAAACCTATTTTGTAAGAGTATAGCTAGATCTTGTCTCATCTCATCTCATTATCTCTAGCCGCTTTATCCTTCTACAGGGTCGCAGGCAAGCTGGAGCCTATCCCAGCTGACTACGGGCGAAAGGCGGGGTACACCCTGGACAAGTTGCCAGGTCATCACAGGGCTGACACATAGACAACCATTCACACTCACATTCACACCTACGGTCAATTTAGAGTCACCAGTTAACCTAACCTGCATGTCTTTGGACTGTGGGGGAAACCGGAGCACCCGGAGGAAACCCACGCGGACACGGGGAGAACATGCAAACTCCACACAGAAAGGCCCTCGCCGGCCACGGGGCTCGAACCCAGGACCTTCTTGCTGTGAGGCGACAGCGCTAACCACTACACCACCGTGCCGCCAGCTAGATCTTGTGTCATAAAAAAAAATTAGTCTTATAGGTGAGTCATAAAGTTATACATTTTCACTTCTGTGGCTTGCTAGTTACAGCAAAAACTAGAAGGGCACTCGGTCAATGGCGTACCTCTGCTAAGCCATATATCCTTGACTTGCAAATGACGTCAAAGCAAAATAGAATCCCGGATGTCGGCCATGTTGGTGGACATACAAATGCGGGGTCAAGCAACATTCCATACAAAACATAGTAACGCGTGCACAACTCTCTTTGTTTTTCCACTGCTTTAAGCGTTCTTTTAGCTCTGCCATATCTTTGTGCTGTATATGGTTGTGGTCCCAACAGTACTCGCGACCGTTGCACATTCCGATTTTTTAGAATTCTGTCCGTGATTCGGAAAGAGGGCGAGGACACTCTGAGGCTTAGTACGGAGAGGAGATGAGCATGGCTGAACAACATCGGCAGGGCTGATCTAACAGAGACTAAAACCAAAACCGCTCATGTTTGCAGTGATCATTAGGTGAGATTCAAAAGCTTTCTCGATAATATCATGGAAGAATTTAATTTTGTGTTGCTAGAATCTTGCTGTAAACTGAGCGGTCTCTTGTTGCGATTCACTCGGTCGATGAAATAAAACTTTTATTATTTTAGAGTGGTTGACCTGAAATAAATTGAAATGTGATTTGTGAGCCATAAAGACTTGTCAAAATTTCACACTTCATCTGTTGTTTACACACAGAAGTAAACTTAGGTGGTGTTTACATTATCCGTATCGTTTTCGTTGCGGATGCACTGTCCGTGCACATTAAAACGCCGGGAAACGACTCCACAGGCGGAACAATTTGAATCCGCCAGGGCCCACGTATTCAACCCAGTACGTATCTGATCCGGTGCTGTGTAAACATTGAGGAACGAGGATACGCAGTGCTGAGCTCTAGCTGACGTCGTCATTGGACAACGTCACTGTGACATCCACCTTCCTGATTCGCTGGCGTTGGTCATGCCACATTGGTCATGTGATGCGACTGCTGAAAAACAGCACGGACTTCACTTCCTGCTATTTGTGTGTGTACGCGAATCATTTTAAAAACGTTAATCTTATGATCCGCTGATTCGAAATAATGTAAACAGGGCCTTAAATGCAAAAGAAGCCCTAACTTTCCCTTGCAAGTACAACTGCCTTGTCATCGTTGACTGGTTTAATTAATAAGGTATTTACCCATCCAGAGACAAAGACGTTATCAACTTCCATGGACTTATAAGCCTTCATTTGAGATTTGTCGACCCACGAAGTCTGCCAAACCAGATAGAACGTGATATCTGGGTACTCGATGGTCAGTAGAAGCGTCTTATCTTCAGAAACGTCTGACTTTTTTAAATAATATGGGTCAAAACCCACACATATCTATCTTCTCTTTGTATCAAATCTTTGCTCGAGTGTTCAAATTGTGGTAATCCTGAGAAAATTCAGCATTGTTTACAGACACACTTTCAGCGGCTGCCGTCCTAGTTGCTTTGTATATCCACCATCATGGCGGACACTCATGACGTAGCATATTTTGATCATGTGGTTGCAAGTCATCTATTATCAACATCAAAACTAATCAAATCACTTGAACCTAGGATAATGCTAAAGCTATACACCAAATTTTATCCAAACCCGTTCATTACTTTGTGAGTTAGGTTCAGAACAGACAAAAAATCCTGAATCTGCATACATATCTGGATCCTGGGTTCACATACGTACTTGGATTTTCATCAAAATCGAATCCATTATTCTTTGTCCCATGGCCCACCTTTCCTCAAAATTTCATCAAAATATGTGTCCTACTTTTTGAATTATGTGGGAAAAGTCAAACAAACAAACAAACAAACAAACAAACAAACAGAGGTGAAAACACAACCTCATCCAACAAAGTTTGCGAAGGTTATGAAGGCAAATCAGAATAATGGATAGCATAACGGCTAATAGAGTAATAGCTTTGACAAACTCTATATTTTAGGAAAACACAAAGATAATCAGAAAGTCTTGTCGGAGCATATCCTTTGTATTGTGGATGCTTTTTTTCTTCTTCTTCTTCATCTTCTTGAAATTACTAGATTTCCAGTAACAATATAACACATCCTATCTATATATTGCCGATAAAGTATGTAGGCTAGTAAAACGATCTTATATCATCAAATATATCATATATCACAAACCAGTGCTTCAGCTCTACTGTTGTAGCTCAGGAGTCATTTGGTCCATTAGTAGAAGTAGAAGTAGAGTTGATAATCTTACAGAGAGAAGTTAATTTAATGTCCATCCAGCCTGATCATAAAGTAGCTGCATTAGCATCATTCACAGGTCATGGGGGATAATGGACAATGTTGGAGACTAAAGATCACAGAGGACATTTGCTCACATAATGAAGAGACTATCAGATTCTTGGACTGAGAACTTATTTAGAAGTAATAATAACCTTTAAAAATGCTCCCCTTTTAGATAAAACATTTTTTTTAATTTAATTTTGACCATAGCTCGGTAGAAATGATCCATAACGTTTCATCAAGGAGCCAAAGAGTTAAAGTGGCAAAGTCTATGCTAGATTTACCATCTCATCTTATTATCTGTAGCCACTTTATCCTTCTACAGGGTCGCAGGCAAGCTGGAGCCTATCCCAGCTGATTACGGGCGAAAGGCGGGGTACACCCTGGACAAGTCGCCAGGTCATCACAGGGCTGACACATAGACACAGACAACCATTCACACTCACATTCACACCTACGCTCAATTTAGAGTCACCAGTTAACCTAACCTGCATGTCTTTGGGCTGTGGGGGAAACCGGAGCACCCGGAGGAAACCCACGCGGACACGGGGAGAACATGCAAACTCCACACAGAAAGGCCCTCACCAGCCACGGGACCTTCTTGCTCTGAGGCGACAGCACAGGACATTACCAACATCACAGAAATATTTCTTTAGCTTGACACCAGCTCCAAATCCTCACCTAGTATGTATGTTTCACTAATAAAAGCATTGCTAAGAAGCAAAAATTCTTACATTTCTGTTCTGAAGCATCAATGACTGAATGCTTATATAGCATGAAATAGAGCAAGGCTTTCACATGTGGCTGCTCAATGAATATTTCAGCATGTCAATGAACCAGTGTGTCATGTGGCATTTCTCAGCAAGCGCAAAAGCAGACAACACCAACGGAGTATTGAAAAATATTAACAGTGCATACGGACTCAGCCATTGCCGCCGCCAACTTTGTTGGAAGACGCTATGTTTTTGTTCTGTTTGTTTGTTTGTTTGTCTTTTCACAACATAACTCGAAAAGTAGTGAACAGATTTTGATTAAATTTTGTGCAAAGGTGAGACATGAGCCAAGAAACAATCGATTAGATTTTCATGCAAATCCAGATATATACGGTACTGTGTAAAAGTCTTAGGGACATGTAAAGAAATGCTGTAGACCAAAAATAGCTTAAAAATAATGAAATGAAACGTTTCAACATTAAAAAAATACTATAAACAGTAAACAGTAATACAAAATAAATGAAACAAAGTCAGTATTTGGTGTGAGACGATGCTTTACTTTAAAAAAAAAATCGTCATCTCAGGTCCAGTGTGTGCAGTTTTATGCGGAAATGAGCTGTAGGTTTTACTGAGCATCTTACAGAACCAGCCACAGTTCTTCTGGACACTTTGACCATCACACTCGCTTCTTAAATTTGCACCAAACCCAGTAGCCTTCATGATGTTTTCTTTTATTAATATGAAAAGTGCTCTCTTGTGTAATATGCTGCTCAGATACAAACTTTTATTTTTCCATAATATTTAATTTTGTGCTGGAAAATGAACATTTGGACTCTAAAATGTTTTTGTACTGACTCGATAATGTAGAAGTCATAAAATAGAAATCTATAACAAAGTGTGTATATAAAAAAAAAGGTGCCTAAGACTTACACAGTACTGCATGTGGATCCAGAATTTTTTTTTTTTTTTGCATTTTCCGAATCTCATCTCATCTCATTATCTCTAGCCGCTTTATCCTGTTCTACAGGGTCGCAGGCAAGCTGGAGCCTATCCCAGCTGACTACGGGCGAAAGGCGGGGTACACCCTGGACAAGTCGCCAGGTCATCACAGGGCTGACACATAGACACAGACAACCATTCACACTCACACCTACGGTCAATTTAGAGTCACCAGTTAACCTAACCTGCATGTCTTTGGACTGTGGGGGAAACCGGAGCACCTGGAGGAAACCCACGCGGACACGGGGAGAACATGTAAACTCCGCACAGAAAGGCCCTCGCCGGCCACGATGCTCGAACCTAGACCTTCTTGTTGTGAGGCGACAGCGCTAACCACTACACCACCATGCCGCCCCATTTTCCGAATGTAACTCAAAAAGTAGTGAACAGATTTGGATGAAATTTGGTGGACAGCTTTAGTATTATTCTTGGTTCAAGTGATCTGATTTTGATGTTCATAATATGTGGCTTGGCGGAGGTATGCACTCTACCGAGTGCCTGTCTAGTTAGAGAAGGTTGTGTTTTGATCCCATTTGTCTGTTTGTTTGTTTATTTGCCTGTTCCCAATGTAACTCAAAAAAGTCGCAATGTATTTTGATGAAATTTTGAGGAAAGGTGGGTCATGGGGCAAAGAATAAGTTAATAGGTTATTTATTTATGACCACAATACACAGTATAATTAGAAAAAAAAATTTGGGGGCGATGGTGAATACTGTTTGGCATTTCTGAATTAAATGTGTGAAAAGTAATGAGTTAAATTAAATGTGTGTAACTCACTCGACAGTGTACTTCTTCTCAGTTTCCTCCTTCTCAGTTTTGTTTTCTTGAGACAAAGACTTGTTACGTCCTAATGCCAATCTTTATAAGACGGAATAACGCATGATCACAATTCCAGATTAATGAGAATTTCCCCCTGTCGTTTATTATTTTCCTATAACATTACAACCAAGGTGATTTGTTCCACACTTATTTGAGAGCAACTTGGCACAGCAACACCAACAACGTCTCACTCTTACAAATTGACAACAAATACTGCAACACAGTTTGTGCAGGTTGAGAATGTTAATGTTAGAGTTCGGGTCGGATTAGCAGCGTGACTTTCTCTTATGAAAGCAAACAACATTTTAACTTTCATTTGTTAAAATCTGCTCAAATCTGCTCATAGAAACAGGTTCCGTCAGTCCGTCCATCTGTCTGGCTGTCTGGCCATCCATCCATTCACATTTTCATTTCTGGGCCATATCTTTAAAACTACTGGAGATATCTTCATGAAACTTTGTATACGTGTCAAGCAATATGTGAACTGATGCCTTTTGCCATTTTTTGGGAAAAAAAGTATTTTCCAAATTTTTACATAAAAAATAGATTTTGACTTAGTTTCTAAGAGCAATGTTCATTTCCGGAACATTATCCAAAACTATTCATGATACAGATTTGAAACTTGGTATACATGTTAACAAGGTGATGTAGATGTGCCTTTTCATACTAAGAAATTTGAGAAATTTACATTTTTCATGTTTCCATGGAAACAATTTCAGACTTAGTCTCTCAGGTTAGTCTTAGGGGTAGGTTTTGTTTCCGGAGCAGAACTTGAAAACTATGAGTGGTACGGTCTTGAAAGTTGGTATATGTGTTGATTAAGTAATGTATATTTGCCTTTTGATACTAAGAAATGTGAGAAATTTTAATTTTTAGCTCACTTGGACCAAAGGTCTGGTGGGTTTATGCCATCAGCTGCTGAGGTCAGTGTAAAGAGGTAGGGTTGGTTTCCTGCAGCAGAACTTGAAAAATGTGACAAATAATATCTTGAAACTTGGTATATAGTTGGTATATAGGGCGGGGGATATAGATGACTCTGTCTTCTTGTTTTTTTTTTTTTCATGAGTTCAGATTCAAATTAACTTATGGGCCATTAAATGTCACTCAAATGTAACAAACTTGGTCAACTAAACTCACATAAATATTCTCTCTCAATGTTCTTTTTGTTTTGTTTAAAAATTCCCACAAAATGCATTTAATCTATAGCTAATTAAAAGGCAGCTGGTAGGTGCAGGTCAAATTATCTGTATTTATAGTCAGTATCAATAGATGAGCAGTGGAAAAATAGGATGTTTATACACTCCACATGGATTATTATTTCTGTTATTCATATTACTTAGTGCTGAACTTCTTAACATTGTACATTAATATCCAGACAGAGAGTGAAAGGTCTTTAGGTTCTTTTGTAATTGCTTTTAGCCTTTAAAAAAAACATCTAAAAATAGCATGCTATTTTAGTAGTCCAGTTTCCTTTCCCGTTTTTAGTTGCTTCACTCTGGACTACCGTATATCTCGAGTAAAAGATATCATTGGGTTAAAATCCAGTTCCTCTTTTCTATAAATGGGGGTCTCTGTTTCCCCAATACTCTCTTGAATTGGGTATATGAATACAGAAACTTCATTATCTTTCCATTGAGCTACATAACCTTCAGTACACCAGTAGATTAGTTGAGACAATTGTATTGTATTATAATTAAGGCTAAAACTAAATTAAAATAGGGCGGCGCAGTGGTGTAGTGGTTAACACTGTCATCTCACAACAAGAAGGTTCTGGGTTTGAGTCCAGTGGCCAGGGCCTTTCTGTGTGGAGTTTGCATGTTCTCCCCGTGTCTGCATGGGTTTCCTCCAGTTTCCTCCACAGTCCAAAGACATGCAGGTTAGGTTAATTGGTGACTCTAAATTGACCGTAGGTGTGAATGTGAGTGTGAATGGTTATTTGTCTCTATGTGTCAGCCCTGCAATGACCTGGCAACTTGTCCAGGGTGTATCCCATGTCTCACCCATAGTCAGCTGGGGTTGGCTCCAGCTTGCCCGTGACCCTGCACAGGATAAGCAGTTACAGATAATGGATGGATGGACTAAATTAAAATAAATAAATAAATAACTTATGCCAAACTTTTGTCTTGTGAAGAGCAGATAACCAGCACTGTTCATGGCAGGATGAGAGAATGCCACATCTCAGTGATACTGTAAGTACTAGTCAAGTAGTCAAGACTGCCAAGTCAAGTCGAAGACCAGCACTATCCACAATAAAGTCAAGACCAAGTCAAAAAGGTATTGAGGCCTTGTCAAGATTCGAGCAAGATGGAAAACCATCAAATGTTTTTCGAGGCCAAGATTTTAATCCAGTTAGTTGGCTTCATACATGCTTTCCACCATTGAGTAGGCTGATTGATTGATTGATTGATTGATTGATTGATTTATAAGTAAAAGGAATAATTACAATAAAGTTGCTTGGTTGTGCAACTTTTTAACACAAGCGAAAAATTGCTTCATGTGCAGATATTTGCGACGGCGATTTTTTTGTTGCTTGTGACAGATCGCAGGTATCAAAGATGCTTGATATTCTGCGACAAAAAATTGCCAGTCGCTGACTTGTTGCAGAGATATCGCCGCATGTGTGTGTCTTTGCAATAACGAAGCGATCACCTCCAAAGGCTAAGCCAATCCCTGCCCGTGAAGTAGTCACGTGATTTCTACATGACTTGCATCCCCCTCCCCAAATCGCCCACTGGTCACAGATAACACGCACAGGCAGCTACCCGAGAGGGGAAACTTGCGTCCAAAAATCGCAATACGCTTGCGCAAAGAAGTCACCCGTGTGCTCTGGGCTTTACCAGAGGCTCAGTTTATTTTATTATGTTAACAAAAATTGCTCAGTAAAGAAGTAAATGGTGTACTTGTTGTTTGTTAAAGAATGCGATCTTTATTTATAACATTCATATATCAGGTACCGTTCAATCAAGAAAAACAAATTTTCACCAACATAAACTCATATGTACACTACCGTTCAAAAGTTTGGGGTCACTTTGAAATGTCCTTATTTTTGAAAGAAAAGCACTGTTCTTTTCAATGAAGATCACTTTAAACTAATCAGAAATCCACTCTATACATTGCTAATGTGGTAAATGACTATTCTAGCTGCAAATGTCTGGTTTTTGGTGCAATATCTCCATAGGTGTATAGAGGCCCATTTCCAGCAACTCTCACTCCAGTGTTCTAATGGTACAATGTGTTTGCTCATTGCCTCAGAAGGCTAATGGATGATTAGAAAACCCTTGTACAATCATGTTAGCACAGCTGAAAACAGTTTAGCTCTTTAGAGAAGCTATAAAACTGACCTTCCTTTGAGCAGATTGAGTTTCTGGAGCATCACATTTGTGGGGTCGATTAAATGCTCAAAACGGCCAGAAAAATGTCTTGACTATATTTTCTATTCATTTTACAACTTATGGTGGGAAATAAAAGTGTGACTTTTCATGGAAAACACAAAATTGTCTGGGTGACCCCAAACTTTTGAACGGTCCAAAAATCAGAGTTACTCTGCTCAATCCAGCATTTATTTTTTCCTGTGCAGAAACTCAGGTTAACAATTCTATTGAATTCTTTCCCGTGTAATCACTGTCAGGAGTTGGCCCGTGTCAGCTACCTTGGGGTTGTGATGCGTTCTGAGGGAACAGTCACATGACACTTTACCCATAGACACATGACACATCTGACCTAAAGTAGAGTTATTTACCCTGCACTAACCCTCCTGACACCACACATCCTCTAGAATATCTCCCTATAGCAGAATAGCTGCCCCAAGACCTCCCCATTCTCTCTCTCTCTCTCTCTCTCTCTCTCTCAGTAATTAGCATAGCAGTGGTCTCTTGTGATGCTGTAGAAAATCTAAACAGAGTGAATGAGAACAGAAGAGCAAGAACAAGAGAACAGACTGATTCAAGCATCACCCTTCAGTAATTCAAACCAGCTATGACTTCATCACACACACCCACACACACACACACACTCACATGCGGTCAGCCTTCTCTAACCATGCTTCTGGTTTCCTGCACTGCTGTTAAAGTGACTGTTAAGTTTTCAAACAGGATTTACAGTCACAAGCCCACAACATAGCCACCTTAACCAATCCAGATCCCGACTCCGAATACATACTGACCATAAAACAGCTAAAGTAAAAAAAAAAACTTCTAAACAAACTCTTTTGATTGATGCCTTACTAACAATCTTTCTTAAACTATTTTCATGCTCTGAGTAAAAAAAAAAAAAGAAAGAAAAAAGCTCAATGCATGATTTTTCCACTCAGCAAACGTTTCTCCATGTGTTTCTATAGGCAACGACCTTTCAAGCTAATGTACTTCAACACCCAGAGGCTGATTATAGGCCTATAAATAATATCAAATTTATTGGCAAATTATGAAACACTTGTAAAATTTAACACAAGGGCGGTTCTAGACTTTTCTATAAGAGGTGCGTATGGTTTATGTAGGCAAGTCCGTGATGTAAATGTAACTCTTTTTTTCTTTCTTTCTTTCATTCTTTCTTCCTTCCATCAGCCTGAAGCGACTAATGAATCAAGTGACTTAAGTGGGCCGGCATGTTCAGTCCGTTTATAGAGAGGTGCATTATTCAACACCTTTACAGTTATGGCAGAGTGTGATGACTGAACCTGAACATGGTCTCATATTCCCTCTTGCCGTTTTTTTTTTTCCTCCTCCCCACTCTGGTCCATTCTGCTGAAGTTTTCAAAACTACCCACATCCAGTATGTCTGTGAAGGTTCTCAGTCATCCAGGTCATCGTAAACCATAAGTGCTAAAAAAGGCAACTGGACTTGCTTGAAATTCCTGAAGACGTTTCACCTCTCATCCGAAAGGCTTCTTCAGTTCTGTCTGACTAGTGAGGAATTCCAGGTATTTATCCTCGAGTGGACCAAAAGCAAACCTAAAGGGAGTCGTTGAGATCACACGGGTCGTTGACGCTCTCAGTCATTAGAGATCTGTGTGTAAGATCTGTGTTGTCATAGGCCAAGTTTACATTAGACTGTATCTGTCTCGTTTTCTTCGTGGATGCACTGTCCGTTTACATTAAAACGCCTGGAAACGCCGGGAAACGGGAATCCGCCAGGGTCCACGTATTCAATCCAGATCGTGTCTGGTCCGGTGCTGTGTAAACATTGAGAATACGCGGATACGCTGTGCTGAGCTCTAGCTGGCGTCGTCATTGGACAACGTCACTGTGACATCCACCTTCCTGATTCGCTGGCGTTGGTCATGTGACGCGACTGCTGAAAAACGGCGCGGACTTCCGCCTTGTATCACCTTTCATTAAAGAGTATAAAAGTATGAAAATACTGCAAATACTGATGCAAATACTGCCCATTGTGTAGTTATGATTGTCTTTAGGCTTGCCATCCTTCCACTTGCAAGTGGTAAGTGACGCGCATGCCTGATATGCACTGAGAGCACACACACACAGGCTCAGTCCCGAATCACTGCTCGTGCGCTTCACTCGCGCGCTCTGTGAGCTGCGCAGGGCCGGAGTGCGCACCCTCCAGAGGGCACTCGCTGTTCAGGGCGGAGTGATTTGGAGCGCAGGATGCCTGCGGAGCCGAGCGTATCCGTGTATTGGCGTTGCTGTGTGCACGCGAATCGTGTATTGGCGTGGCTGTGTGCACGCTAATCGTTTTAAAAACGTTAATCTGATGATCCGTTGATATGGTCTAATGTAAACCCCACCTTATTAAGAGAACAGAGAAGACCGGTGGTTTGAAAGCAGAGTAAGGGCCTCTGCATGCTCTTGCGACAAGGCTTTCGCAGACAGTTGTAATTTATCGTTGAGCAGGGAGTAATAGGCGTGTGCGATGTTATTCACCGCCACAACGCAAGGGGGCGCGAAGTCGCTAGGAGTAGTTGGTGGGTGTGGTTAGTGGAGTGTTTATCCTCCGGTTACTTATAATGACTAGAACTGGAGTCGTATAGATGTACGTACTTCCTCACTTCCTCGATCAACGGCTCTTCGTGCTGCTCCATCTTCGCTCGTGTTTTTAAAAATGGCGGTAGTGAAAACAAAACAAACCGGGAAAGTAGGGAAGCGGAAGTGCGTGTACAGCAGATGTAGAGAGCACCAATCAGAGCCCTCTTGTCTGTGACGCTGTCTGCGAGGCTTCTGCGGTGGTCACAATTTTTGGGAGGTGCGCGCAGAGCGTCTGCGAAGGGGGGGGCTACGCAGACGCCATCTGCGACACCATCTGCGAGGACTGCGTTGTCAGCATAAATTGGCCTTAAAAGCATTTTCGTCAACCTAGAACGAGCATCACTGAATAGACGAGGTGGTCTGAGACACCACTTATCAGTCACCTACAATGCAGTCATTTGCCCCTTTTCCACCAAAGCAGTTCCAGGGCTGGTTCGGGGCCAGTGCTTAGTTTGGAACCGGGTTTTCTGTTTCCACTGACAAAGAACTGGCTCTGGGGCCAGAAAAAACGGTTCCAGGCTAGCACCAGCTCTTTGCTGGGCCAGAGGAAAGAACCGCTTACGTCAGCGGGGGGGGGTGGAGTTGTTAAGACCAACAACAATAACAAGACCGCGAAAGATCGCCATTTTTAAGCGACGAGAAGCAGCAGCTGTACAAACGCGAAGTCATTCATTATTATTATTGTTGTTGTTGTTGTTGCTGCTGCTTCTTCCTTGCTGTTTTTGCTTCAATATTCATGCCAAGGTTTATGCAAACGTAGCGACGTAACTGACGTATACAACGACGTAATGACATATACAGCGATGTAATGACGTGGCTTCCCTTAGCACCGCGAGCTATGGAAAAGCAAACTGGTTCTCAGCTGGCTCGCAAGTTGAACGAGTTGTGAACCAGTACCAGCACTGGCCCCGAACCAGCCCTGGAACTGATTTGGTGGAAAAAGGGTACTTGTCACACTTCGCAGAAAACTGAATACACATCCACACCAAGACTCAGCTGACTTCAATGATTCACATGATAGCAGAGAGAGCCAACAGCCCACAGATCACCCTAACAACCCTCTAGGCTGCTAACACCATTCACACCTGGTTTCCAGTGACCCTAACACCTCCAGGATGAATGATAGAGCATCAACAACCCATGTGACCTCAACGACTCTCCTTAGGGTTGTTTTGGTCCACTAGAGGATAAATACCTGGAACTCCGCACTAGTCAGACAAAACCGAAGAAGCCTTTCGGGTGAGAGATGAAACATCTTCAAGAATTTCAAGCAAGTCCAGTTGCTGCCTTTAGCACCTATGGTTTCCCCACATCAAGACAAAATGCTGTTATTTATTTATCTATCGATTTGTCATGTATGTTTTAGGGTTACACCAGTAATCCAGTAATATTTATGAACAAAGAAATATTTCAGATCAGATTTCAGCACTGCCATTATGCTAGCATTAAAAAAAAAAAAGAAGCCCCTAGGGTTTATCCTGGGCCCCATCTCAAAAGTGCCTGGCAGTAATTTTCACCTGTGTGAGAAAACACGGGTGAAAATGATTGCAAACAGAAACACAAGAGCTCTGTAAGGGAAAAGAAGCAGCATTGTTAGCATGCCGCAGCGCAGAATCCGCCCTTAGGCTAAATGGAATATCTCCATTTGTGTGACATCAGGCGATTTTCAGGCGAGGCTGTAATCTCATTTTGCACAATTGGGCATGCTAAGGTTTAACTTTCAAATGATTGTAATTGTGTAATGGGATATTTTCGTTTAAATAGATCAGGTTTATCCTCCATGTTGACTGACACAAACCTGGTGTGAGTGCAGACTCGGTGTGTGTTTTACGGCTGTTGGTGTTGGTGTATGTTTATAATACAGTGAAATCAATTCGAATGAAGTGAAATGAGGTTGAGGCAGCTGCGTTCTTTGCGTTCTCTGTGTTCTCTGCGTTCTCTGTGACAAGGTGACAGTCTAAAGGCATACCGGTGACTAATGATTCGTCTACTCTATTTGTTGAACTAAATTTGTAGCTCGTCCATTATAGCTATTTTAGCCGCGCTCAGATATAGTGCTTTAATTTAGTCCGGCTTAACCTACTTCACTGTGGCCACTCTGACACACAGCATTACACGAGCGAGAGGCGAATAAACACAACACGCAGCTCACATTTCTGAGGTCAATAACATAACTCATAATGAGATATACAGTATATACATATACTGTGTGTATATATATATATACACACATGTGTGTGTTTCTTTTTTTCTTTTCATTCACTGAAGGATAAAAAATGAAAAGTAAACACAGAAGTGAAGCTGGAATTTGCTCTTATTTGATCAATTTATCACAAAGAATGAAAACCAATAAACACCGGTGCTTTTGTGTGCGATGGAGATGATTGAAGTGTGAAATTTGCACTCATTATTTTTAGACACAACACATTATTTTAAGTGGAGTGCATCTGGTTTTTTATTATTATTATTTTTTTAAATTTTCACATATATTCTTTGGTTTCAGTCACGTGACTTTTCTTAGCGATTTCTTTTCCGGTTAAATATCTGGTGGTCAAACAAATCAAAATGGCTGCTGTAGTGCAAACAACTAGCGATAAGTTATCAGAGTATACTCGTAATCTAGAAGCCACTGCTGGGTTTAGATCTATTCAGAAGATTGCTATGTGCAATGGAATCGACCCGTACAGTCTGGGAAAGAAGGATTTGTCATACGATCTCGAAAACTACCCTTCAGTCGAGTTCCCCGACATCTCAAACTATCTGGTGTTGCAGACGTCCTTCTACACCACAAAACAGATGAAAGCGTGGAAGAGTATGGAGGCTTACAACTTTTTTGTATGTGGCTGGGTAAAGGACCTCGGGATCAAGTCGCTGCCGAATGAATCCTGGATTGTTTTTCCCGTGTAAGTGTGGTTTTTTTTTAAGCTTTTCATTCATGTCTTTACAACGAAGCGCTGCAAGTTGAAGTGTCAACAAACAACAGTTGGCTTGATTCTCACTTGTGTTGGCTCTTATCTCTCAGCTAAATCATTCACAAAGATCATCAGAAACCCCTTTAAAGACCTGGATCTGAGTTAAACAAGACGGAGAAGTGATCACGGCGCACTGTAACTGTACGGCTGGGGAAGAATTTTGTCGCGACCTTCATGCATATGGACTTTGTGAGGAGTAAACGAAGAAACAGCTGGGGACTTTAGCGCTTCGTGACTAAAAAAGTAGCGTAAAATAACGACACATAGCAAGAAAAGTACTTGGAAAACGCTAAGGACAGAGCTGAGAGGGAAATACAAACCTTTCACCAAGTGATCACTGCAAACTCGAGCATGCTTCGACTCGGCTCCCTACGATTTCACCGAGAGGTTCAAAAGCCACCTTTCTCCATGTCTTTTTGTGAAATCTTGTGTTCGTTCAGCCTTTTTTATTAGTTCACAGCGAACCCTGAAGAAACTTTTATCAGTTTCATGGTTTGATCGATTCAAACAACCTAAAACAACGCAAGCGTAAGGCGTTTTTCATGCAAGCAATGCACCTTCTCCGTACAAACAGTTTGTCAACTGAGCTTTGGTAGAGCACCAGCTAAAGTTTTGAATAATTAACAAGGCGGATGTGACGTCACGTGAAACCCAGCAATAGCTTGTAGTTTCAATAATCAAATCTTGTTCACATGATGTCATCTGTTTACTTGAATGGATGATGTCATAACTTTATTTCTCACAAATTACAGTTAAATATTATATTGGATTTAAATACATGGTTTCAGTGAGATAGTAGGAGTATGTGTATAATTATTTCAGAAATACATCGCTATTCACACACACACACACACACACACACACACACACACACACACACACACACACACACACTTTCCCTGCATTAAGTGTTTGGATAGCGTGTCTATTCATTCAGCAAGGAATTAGTGGGAAGAGGAAGGAGGAAGGTCCTCCCAGGGGTGTGTGTGTATGTGTGTGTGTGTGTGTGTGTGTGTGTGTGTATGTATGTATGTATGTATGTGTGTGTGTGTGTGTGTGTGTGTGTGTGTTGGAGTGATTGTCATTGTCATTTGCCAGTGGTGTCCATCTCTGCCTTTCCGTCCTCAGGGTGTGCCAGATGCCAGGAAATGTACCCGGGTGACACCACACACACACACACACACACACACACACACACACACACACACACACACACACACACACAGAGTCAATGAGTGGGTAGCTGAGAGTGAGAAGATGAGGCATTCCTGAAGTGGGGGCAGAAGTGATGGAGAGAGCCCGAGTGAAAGTGAGAGTGAGAATGAGAGATACAGATGGAGTGATGAGAGAGAGAGAGAGAGAGAGAGAGAGAGAGAAGGTGGGGAACACGATGACTGTGTAATATTAGCCGTGAGCCTCAGAGCCACAAGAAACATCATCCCTATTACTGGCTGTAAAAGATGTAAATGTGGTGAGATAATCAGGTGTACGGCCGCGGGCTGTTTTTTTGCAGTACCGCTCTCTCGGCCCCCGGCCCCAACAATGAACGAGGGATTAAAGAGGCAAGCTGAGAGGGGCCAAGTTCACTTTGCTCCAAGCAAGCCCGTAACCAAACCCGCCGGAGGAAGACTCCGCTCACTTGAAAGTCTTTCTTAATGCTCGCCGTCACTGAAACCAAGCACAAGCAAATAGATGGAGAGAGCGAGCGTGAGGGGGAAACGCTGCTCCTTTGGGCAGCTTGCAGGGATCCAGGACGAGCGATGAGGAAATGTACTTATGCTCACACCTGGGCGTGGGATCAATCGTTCTGACGCAGGATACAAAATTAACACAAAGCTGCTTGCTTAAGAAAATAACAGCATGGAAATAATAAGAAAAGTCCATGTCTGTAAATGTGAACTAATCTTTTTTTTTTTCCTGGACAGAGGGGAGATGTGGAGCTGTGAGGCGTGAGGGTGGAAGTGTGGTTGGGATATGAAGAAGAGATTTTAGGATCTCTCTCTCTCTCTCTCTCTCTCTCTCTTTCTCGCTCTCCATGTGGAATTACCTGCTGCTGGCCTTTTTGCAGCTAGTAATTAATATTGTTTATATTATCCACAGCTAGGGGGCGCCACAGAAACCAGGAACATTGAAAACGTATCTTTGATAATAATAATAATAATAATAATAATAATAATAATAATAATAATAATAGTTCAGTTGTCACCAGAATGATGTTTGGTTGTGTGATTGGTGTTTTGTGTGTGTGTGTGTGTGTGTGTGTGTGTGTGTGTGTGTGTGTGTGTGTGTGTGTGTGTGTGTGTGAGTGAAGTGGGGGGTATTTTTAGTGTTCTGGTGCAAGAGAAACCACAACGGTCCTCACCAGAGACTTTGTGGTTTGTTAGTAATTAATCATAACTGCTCATATTTGGAATTCGTCATGAAAAAAAAACTAAAAAAAAACAAAAAAAACACTGTTAATTTTAGAAACACCTTTTAACCTGCCCCAAATAGCCTTAATAATAATAATAATAATAATAATAATAATAATAATAAAAGGAAAAAAAAACAGTAAAGCATAATTACTTGCATGAGGAGTCACACACAGCGAGGCAGAGCAGACCGGAGTACACGTTTAGCCGAAGGTGAAGTGGGTTTTGTGGGCACGCACACACACACATACACACACACACACACACACCGTGAGCAAGAGCAGCCTTAAATATTTTATATTTAACTACCTAATTGTGTTTTTAAGCTGGCTTTCCCATAATTCTACAGGACAAGGAGGCGAATCCTGAGAGGGACCATATGGTGTGGGAGTTGCAGAGCTCGGTACTGGAGTCTGGCGTCGACACATCCTCAGCGAGAGAACGAATGCGACGCCGGAACTCTCCACTCACCCATTAAAGGAGGAGAGAGGAGAGGACAAGGGGAAAAATAGCAGCGGCTGCGCCATTTTAGCTGTAAAGAAGTTACAGGTCCAGATATGGCACAGAGTCTCGTTCTCCCCTAAGCTGTGATCTGCAGGGACACAATGATCTAAGATTGCTTTTCCCACCAATCTCTTCTAAATGTAATTTTTCCTCGCTCTCTTTCCCCTTTCCAAAGGAAGAAGAATGGTGAAGGAGCTGGAACAATATACAAGCGTGTGGTACACAGGTGGGAGCGCACAGGCATGTCAGAGCACAGGAGACACAACATAGTAATGGTCAGGAACTGAGTGCAAGCACCTCATGAGAGTACATCGGCTAGGCCTCGGCTGCACTCATGGGCCCTGCTGACGCACACTTACACACACACACACACACACACACATACACACACACACGTCTTACTATCCTTCTGATGACCTTCTATTAACATCATGCTTAGTGCAACTGAAATCAAACCTGAACCTTAACCTCAGGAACCAGAACCCGGAACTCAGAAACCTTTTCGTTATTTAATAATAATAATAATAATAGTCTGTTTTTGCAGGTTCATTTATGGATTTAATTTTATTGGGGGGGGGTCCTCATGGGGACCACCCAAACCTCCTCATAAGGTCAAAATGGTCAGATGTTTCTACTTTGGGTCCCCATCAAGATATAAAAGCATAACACACACACACACACACACACACGAACAAAAGCTGCACAATCATTCAATACAAAATGTAACTTTCATTTGACTTGCTAATAGTCTGGAAAATTTACTCCACAATTAATCCGATATACGTAGTTAAGAAAACACAAAGAAATAAAAAAATAAAATAAAATAAAACAAAACAAAAAAAATTACGTTTCCTGACTTTTGAGAATTTGTATGTAGTCATTTTGTTCTTTTTTATTTCTTTTTTTAAATTTTACACACACACACACACACACACATGCATATATATATATATATAAATATATATATATATATATATATATATATATATATATATATATATATATATATAAAACACCTCAAACATGTTCATCAGTTTTGAAGAAATAACAATATTATAAAGAACCATCATTTCAAATTCTAAACATGATGATGATGATGATGGTGATGATGATGGAAAGATTTGCAATAAGGCATTGAGTATCCGAGTGCACACGTGTGTGTGTGTGTGTGTGAGATAGTTGTTGGGTTTGAAGTAATCCAATGTGTGTGCCACAGGGAGGAGCTGTGGATCTGCCTCCCTCACACACACATGCACACACACGCACTTTATTGCCCTGACTAAGTTAAATGGTAAACAGCCCTGAGATTAGTTTCAGTAGAATTTGAAGTGAAGTGGATGAGATTTATACGATGCAGGATCTGTGCATGTCGTGTGTGAATGAATTTAATTTATATCAGCTCATAATTTCTGAAGCTGGAGGTAAACATCACGGCCCATTTGTAGCTGTATGTTAAAATTTATCTCTATTTAGAATATTTAGAATTAATTGAAGATAAATGTCTGTAATATTCAACTGAAGTAAAACAAGCTGATTATATACTGTTAAGGATAAACTAAAAAAAAAGCTATGTTTTTTAATTTCATTTCAATAAAAAAGGCCATATCTGACACTGTGCATATCATTTTCTGCAAATGTGTAAAACATCTAACATAGTTAAAGTATTTACTTCCACTCCAGTTGTAAATATATTGTTCTGCGTACTTTTTCTTTCTTTCCTGTAACATTTCAACGTCACACTGCTGACATTCAGTCCCAAGATCAACAAGTCCAAATATTAAAAGCTAACATCCTCCTGTGTGAAATGTTTTATGCACCCCTTGATTTATTTCCCTTTACTTTACACATGTGATCATAATAAACCATGCCGATCTCTTCCTGTTGCTCTAACCTCTGAAAGTATGTAAAGCTGTTTTCATACACATAAAGCAGCGGTGAAGGCTGCTGAGCAGAACTCGGAGAGTGCGTTAGGCATGCCAGCTCCCTGGTGAGGTAACTCGATCAGGAAAATGCCATTCCCAGCGAGTCTCCTTTCCCCCTCGACGAGAGACGTCGGCCTCGTGATTTCAGACCGTGGACTTCTGGCCATCACTGCAAGGTGTTTCCCATTTGTGGTCATGTTTCGTTGTCAGTTCTCAGCCACACATGCGGTTGGAGAAGTTAAACAAAGATCAGCGAAACATAAGGGGATGGGTAGCGGGTCAAATTGATCAGAAAATTGATAGTTGCTTATTTTGAGAATGTCATGGATATATAGTTTAGATCGATTCAGTATTGTTATTGGGTGATACTGAGAGTAAAAAAAAAAAGATAACATCCTGTAACAAATGCCAACTGTATTCGGAAAATATACTATTATTATTATTTTTATTTATTTATTTTTTTCCCTTAACCTCCTAGGGCTTAGCGGTCACATGCGTGGACAGCATTTTTTAGAAATTCGGAACAAGAATCCACATATGTGGACATACTTTTTCTCTAAAAGTACATCTTATCAAAAGATGATGCTTAGTTTTTATTCTAATCAGGTTCTAATAAGCCCAAATAGCAAAGCGAAATAAAAAATGCATGTAAAAAAACAGCTTGGGCCTTAGGAGGTTAACGTCCTGCTCTGTTCGCTCACGGAGCCGAGGCCATCCCTTGGACTTTGGGCTACCATAAGGGTGTGATGGATCTACTTGATAGATAAGGTCCTCCTTAATACGTGAACAGTGCCGAGGAGGACGAGCTTCTGAATTTCTTGTATCCTGATGTTCCCAGGGATTTTGTTGGTGCATTTTTCAATCCCTTTCTTGACCAGACCGAGAGCACCTATTACCACTGGTATGGTTGTGGTCTTCATACCCCACATTCTCTCAATTTCTATTTCTAGATCTTCGTATCTGGAGAGTTTTTCTGTAGTTTTTTTTTAGAGAAGTGTTTCTTTCGGTGGGGACGGACATGTCAGTGAGCAGACAAACTCTTTCCTTCTTGTCCTTCATGACTATAGCTGGTCTTTTGACCTTAATTTCTTTATTATTATTATTACTTTTTTTTAGAATTGGAAATATTAACATATAGAGATGACATTTGGCTGTATTAGTGAGGTTTATTTACTTATTTATACATCCTTGGTCATTGCTTTTAATCAAATTTCAACTCCAGAATATAAAAGATAATAGATTTAATTCCTGAACTCCTAACACTGATTTGATTTGCTAATCTTTGGCAAAAGATTGATTTATTTATTCAATTCTCGATGAATCCGATATTTTTCAAAGCTGAAAATCAGTGCTCGTTCCCGGCTCTAAACAGAGCACACACACACATCCAGTACCAAACGTCCAGACCATCAGATTTTGAAGATTTTTTTTCTTTTTTTTTTCTGTCCATGCCAGCAGGCTTGGACCTCTGTGTCTCATTTGAGTCCAGCTGAAGATGATAACCACACGATGAAGGCACTTTCTGTCTTTCGGGGTGACCTTTTGAATCAGCCATGACTATCTGCTCTCTACAGCTCATTAGCATTGGTGATCATCCACAACGGTTGCTCGGGAAAGCTGCAGTCATCCCCATATTCACCCTATAGAACACCATATTCATCCACATGTTACACACACACACACACACACACACACAGACACCTTACTTCGGAAGCCCTCTTAAAATAAACAACACAAATCTTTATTGTGTGTTTGGGTATGGGTATGTACGATGAGAGTCAATTTAGACCAAAAAAAAAAGTCAGTTTTTCATGCATGCTAATAAAAAAAAAAAAGAAAAGAAAAAATACATAACAAATAAGATATCGCCCTGTTGGTATCCATTATCAGTTCTTACATGCTCTGGCTCTTGCATTAAACATTAGACAGCCTCAGTTGTCTGTTTAACAGTTTAATTCCCCCCTCAGCATCAGCCTGTCATAATAAAACCAACCAAGCACACAAAGTCAAATAAGAGCATGGAGAGATAGAGAGAGAGAGAGGGACTTCTTTTGTTAGCATCTTCACTCACTTTCTCCCTCGTTTCCTTCTCCACGGCTAGAGAATGTTTAGTATTATTGATTATCAGTATTATTAGTATTATCATTTGGCTGTGGATGAAATTTACAAGCCTGAATATTACATTCGAGGTTATTCTGAGTATTAAAACTCCCCGATGTTAACCTGGATCCTGTTTGCGTCAGGTTCCTCTTAAGATTCCCGTCTTTGTCACCTCTGAGTTCCTCGTTCGGGATCGAAATCTCCATGTGACCTTCTGCGAAGCTGCTTGGTGACAATGTCTATTTAAAAAAAAGTGCTTTGCAAATAAAAGGGAAATGAATTCATTCATGCTCCAGCTCATAGTATTTCTATAGGCAGTAATAATTTCTGCTAAAGAACAATGCAAACTCTGTCATCTGTCTGTCATCAGTGAGTCGAATATCGTAATGGCAGATTTGTCTTTTAATGAATAAACATTTAAACTGGGATGAGAGATGGATTAGGAGAGAGAAAAGATAGAAAGAGGGAAATTATATTTTTGAGAGAGAGAGAGAGAGAGAGAGAGAGTGAGGGGGGAGCAGGAAGGAAGGAAGCATTGTCATCTCCTCTTCTCCCCTCCACTGCTTCGCTCGTACGGAGAGTTGATCCCACCGTATGCCTTACGAATGACACTCCAATTCAATCTTCTCTGTGGAGCGCTGAGGCCGGCCTATCTGAGGATTGCAGGGTGAGAGAGGAACGAGTGGAGGCAGCCGATAGCAGGCCCTTCAAAAAATTCCCCCTCCTCATGGCCTCCGGAGCCCCTACAATGGAGTGCACTTCTGTCAACAAAGACTAGGACGAGAGAAGCCACATATCTGCTCTATGGAACAGATTAACTGTAGTAAATCCGTTTAGCCTCTCTCTATCTCTCTCTCTCTCTCTCTTTCCTCTCTCTCTGTCTCTCTGAGAGCATGTTTTTTTTTTTTTACAGGATACTCCTTTTCTCCAAGCCTGATCTAGAACCAGAGATACATATTAATAACCTGCCATTTCACGATGTACGGTATTCTTCAAAGCATGAACAATACGGAAAGGCCGGATTACAGCAGGAAATGCTCCAGAAGCCAAAGCTTCTACTTCTCAGTGGCAGTGATCCATTGCAAACACAGTTTAATATATAGCGCACATCCGATAGCTTGTGCGGTGTGTGGGTTAAAACCGCACTGGTATTTCTCCATTACTTCCCAGAGAGGATAGAGGACGGAGAGGAGGGAGGGACGGAGCGGTGGGGTGCGGAGAGGAAGATCAGAACTGACTTGCATGTCACCAACACAAGGTGGAATAGCTCCGCAAACAGTTCAATACCTCTGCCACTATCCAAACAGGCCGTTCCGGTCATTAATTTTAAAAAGTTGGGTGAATCTGCCTTGAACAGTAAATATTTAACCAGCGCTCTGCATTGGCTGGCCCTCATAAGCCCAGTTCTAAATAGTGCAAGTGCACACACACACACACACACATAGAATGAAAACTAATTACCAGCAGCAGAGCCACTCGTCTGCCAGCATAAGAAACAGAAGGTCAAGAGAGTCAGTAAGCCACTGTCAAACAGTCATGTTACCCAATGATACAAATTAGCCACTTTTTCTTCAACCTCAACTCACAAAAGATGCCCAATATGGGTATTTATTACCACAATAGTTTAGTTTAAGTTTAGTATTTTAGTTGATAGCTACTTTATCTCATAAGGCATTTGGACAAATTTGACCAAACAAAACAGCTCTGTCTATATTACATTACAGGCATTTAGCAGACGCTCTTATCCAGAGTGACATACAACATATCCAGAGCAGCCTGGGAACCATTGGGGGGTGAGGTTCCTTGCTCAAGTGCACTTCAGCCATTCCTGCTGGTCCAGGGAATCAAACCAGCGACTTGTCCTGCGTTCGAAATCACTCACTCGTTCACTACTCCCTACTCACTATATCGGGAATTACTGCACTACCGTTCAAAAGTTTGGGGTCACTTTGAAATGTCCTTATTTTTGAAAGAAAAGCACTGTTCTTTTCAATGATCACTTTAAACTAATCAGAAATCCACTCTATACATTGCTAATGTGCTAAATGACTATTTTAGCTGCAAATGTCTGGTTTTTGGTGCAATATCTCCATAGGTGTATAGAGGCCCATTTCCAGCAACTCTCACTCCAGTGTTCTAATGGTACAATGTGTTTGCTCATTGCCTCAGAAGGCTAATGGATGATTAGAAAACCCTTGTACAATCATGTTAGCACAGCTGAAAACAGCTGAGCTCTTTAGAGAAGCTATAAAACTGACCTTCCTTTGAGCAGATTGAGTTTCTGGAGCATCACATTTGTGGGGTCGATTAAATGCTCAAAATGGCCAGAAAAATGTCTTGACTATATTTTCTATTCATTTTACAACTTATGGCGGTAAATAAAAGTGTGACTTTTCATGGAAAACACAAAATTGTCTGGGTGACCCCAAACCTTTGAACGGTAGTGTATATAGAGGACTATGTAGTGAGCTCATTGATAAAATGATAAAGTGCACTTTCGGACACTCCTCCATCGTGCTGTTATTTACGTCATTATTGTCGCACGATTAAAACGTGCCAGATCAGTCGGCTGGTGGGTTTTCAAAATAATAAATACATGCATGTATTTCCCAGAGTACTTTGTGTCTTCTGCATCTTTCAGTTCTTTTAAATCAAGGCTGAATACTTTCTTTCTTCTTTGCCGCTGCCTTTTATTAAATCAAATTTGAGGTTTTTGATTTGATTTCTTTCAGCGTGACCGCAATGCATGATGGGATATATTGCTTGGTTAGTGACCATCGGTTGTACACTACTTTTCGTGGGATACTTTGAGTGCACTATATAGGGTGTAAATAATCCTCATTACACATTCGGACAGCACTACAAAATGGTGAACTCACCATATAGTCCACTATATAGTGAGTAGGGAGTGATTTCGGACACAGGGTTAGACTTTTGGTCCCAAAGCTGTTTCTCTAACCATGAGGCCATGGCTTGTATGAATGAACCCATAAGAGAAAAGCATAAGTCTTGACCATAAAATTGTGTAAATGTTATAATTACATTACCAGTCAAGCATTTGGAAATACCTTCTAATTCAATATCTTGTCTTGATTTATTTATTTTTTATTAATTAAAAGACACTTCATGTCTTAAAGTAATGACAAACTGTCATTTCTCAATGACAAGGCACATCAGGTGGTGCTGAGCTCCGTTTCAGTAGCCCTCAGCCTCAGGTTACACTGGGGGGCCAGTCCTCTGGTAACTGTAAGAGTTTGACTCCCACATCTGTATTGCAGGATGCCTCGCCAGATGGCAGTAGGTACCATTTTTATGATAGTCTTTGGTACGACCCGACTGTGAGTAGAACTCATGATCTCCTGGTCGAGAGATGGACATGCTAACCACTAAGCCAGCTCACAGTACAATATGGCTATTTACTATATATTTATTATTTGCTATTTACTCTTAAACGTATTAAGAATGAAATTAATTGCATTAATTAAATTTTGATGAGACATACCTGTTAATTGAAAAGCATTCCAGGTGACTACCTCACGAAGCTGGTTAAGATAATGACAGTAGTGTGCAAAGCGTCATCAAGGTAAACAATGGATACTTTGAAGAATCTAAAATAAGAAACATATTTTGTCTTGTTTTTTAACACTTTTTTTTTGTTTACCACATAATTCCATATATGTTCCAGATGTTATTTTAGAGTTTTGATGTCTTCAGTATTGTTCTATAATATAGAAAATAGTCACAATACAGAAAACTCTATGAATGAGTAGGCGTGTCCAATCTTTTGACTTGTATTTTATATACACACACACACAATGTATAATATACGATACTATAAAAATATGTGAGGATATAATGGGTATCCTGTAATATTCAATGACTGGTTTGATTGTTTTCTAATAACAGCACGTCCCACTGCATTTTCCCGTCACATACTGTATATTTAACAGTTATTCCACCAAATCGAGTCGTACATGAGCTGATACCTGACGAAGTGCATAGCACCAAGTCAGCTATAAGCCATGTATGACGAGATTGAGTGGAATAACTGTTTTATTATATCCACATTCACTGGATTTGGAGAAACAGAGGATTTTTATTTATTTATTTATTTTTTCAAATTTGACCAATAAAAACTTTATACAAAATGTCCGACAAAATCATTTCTGCTTAGAATGTAAACAAACCGGCGAAATGACAGTAGCAATTTATGAAAAATGTGATAATAATAATAGACATTTTTACCATCAGATACTTTCATTCCATTTTTTTGTGTATTTTTTGGTGTTTTGCTTTCAAGTATAGTTTTTATTTCATCCTTGGTTGGTTCAGCAGCATGCTCTGCCATTTTGTTTTTCTCTACTCATGGTATACGAGCTAATAGCCTAGTAGTAGAGTAGCCAATCAGAGTGTACGATTGCTAATATCCAGTGAATGTGGATAGAATAAAAAGTATGTTATTCTTCTTACGACATAGCAATTTGCCAACACCACCGCTTAATAAATTATTTAAGAATTGAGAAATCAGTTTATAGTTTAATGCTTTGGCACATCCATGAAAGATAGTGGTTCCTGATAGAGATGACATCATAGCTGATATAAAGAGGTGTAAAGTAAAAAAAAAAATAAAAAAAGAGGTGTAAACACCTCTGTTTTAGAGACTTTGCCTGAAAATGTAACTCTAAGAGTTAAGAAGCAGTGACACTGGAGACTCCTTCCAAAGTGTATACGGAGCATCCATGATACAAGTCCTTGTCTAAGTTGTTGCTTTAGAAAAGATGATGCTTTAGACTAGTCTTTCAGCCAAACGTTTATTAGATATTATGTTACGGTCAAGGGCGGCACGGTGGTGTAGTGGTTAGCGCTGTCGCCTCACAGCAAGAAGGTCCGGGTTCGAGCCCCGTGGCCGGCGAGGGCCTTTCTGTGCGGAGTTTGCATGTTCTCCCCGTGTCCACGTGGGTTTCCTCCGGGTGCTCCGGTTTCCCCCACAGTCCAAAGACATGCAGGTTAGGTTAACTGGTGACTCTAAATTGACCGTAGGTGTGAATGTGAGTGTGAATGGTTGTCTGTGTCTATGTGTCAGCCCTGTGATGACCTGGCGACTTGTCCAGGGTGTACCCCGCCTTTCGCCCATAGTCAGCTGGGATAGGCTCCAGCTTGCCTGCGACCCTGTAGAACAGGATAAAGCGGCTACAGATAATGAGATGAGATGAGATGTTACGGTCAATTAATCAACAATTTCTGACCAATCAGATTTGAACATTCAACAGCAAATTATCCAAATACAAACATAAAAATATGACATTTTATATTATAGTTCTATACCTGAATAATGTTGCCAAGGAATGCCAAACATTCCCTACTCCTCATAACATTCAATCCCAATCCATTAGCTGTCTTATGACTTACCAGTTCTACTTATTACTCAGACCTGAGAAAGTGTGCTGTGAAAGTAAGTGAAAGATGAGAGGTGGTCTGGGGATAGAAGGATTGATAGGTAGACCAGAGAAGAGAAAAAGAGAGAGAAAAATGCAGCTGGGAAAAAGAGAGTCTGGAGTCTCCAGTGATTAGCGCTGTGGAGTGGAGAGAAATAAGAAGTTGAAAATTGTATCCACACATCTACAAGAGCTGAAAAAAGAGACCCAAGGAATATAAAATAATATTTTTTTGTGAATAATTAATACCAAAACACTAACTTGATATACCAAAATAATTATTTCAGGCCTTCATCACTTTATTTATTCAATCTCATGTTACCGCCATTAACGTCTAAAACACACCAGACATACTGTATCTTGACAATGAACTTGTTGTCAGGATGAAAATTTGAAAAATTAAATATGTCACAAGACGGCTTGATTGCCAAACAGTGATAAATCACCTGTGATTAACATATGAAGTCGACTCTCTTCGTTAAGTAAAGCTGATGAAATTGAAGAAGGCTCTATGGATACGTGAGACACATTTGAGGAAACAGTGAAGCTATTTTCTTTTTCTCCCTGTTCCCATTTTAAAACTGCTGAACTGTTGTGGCTCGATCATATAGGACACCTGGTCTTCATTTGTACTGTAGGAAATACCTCTCATCCTACACACACTTCCCTGAGCCAGCAATAACCAGGAGCAGATCGCCATATGATAGGTGTGTGTTTCTGATTAGCCTGCCTGGTGTAGTCATTCAGACGAGAGGAATCCTCGATCAAATAATCGCTCCGGATTGACACCATAAACCAAACTTCGTTTGTCAGGATCAAACACTGATATAGTGAGGACATCAGCTGCAAGGAGGAGAAAAAATGGAGGGAAAAGAGGATGCTGAGGAAAAAAGAGAAGCATCTGAAATCATTCATCAGCTGCTCACGGTCATGACACTAACAGTGAGGACAAACACACACACACACACACACACACACAGATTGAGTGTACACCAGTAATGGTGTGTGCTATGTAGGACTGTCCTGAGGCTGGCGAAAGAGAGAAAAAGGCGTGCTGGTTCTTGGCAGAAGAGTTGAACATCTGCATTTGGGTGTAGCAGGGGGAATACTGTGTTCTACAGAGAACCGGCCTCTTGAGCTCCTACTAGAACACATTTGGAGGTCGGGGTGTGTGGAATAGGCAAAGCAGAGGATTATCAAAGAGAAAGAAGTCAAATGAAAGCAAGGGAAGCAATCCAAACATGCAAAATGGGCAAGGGAGTCCCAAACTGAGCAGTTGAACCGGACAACACAAAAAGCGTGAATAGTGTTGGACAGGCTTTGAGAAATTAACAAGAACATTTTTCGCTGGCATGATTCTTTTAAAATATGCACACTTTTACCAAGACTGATTGTGGAGTGACATGATTCATTGATGCCAATGAGGTTCAGTGTAGTTCAGCAAGTGTAATATGTTCCAACAATATTTTGAAATGGTTTAGTTCCAGTCCCTGGTCATCAGTAGAACTTAACTTTTGCAGCAAAATATAATGAATTGTACCCACATTTAAACACCATGCAAAGATTGACTACATCATCATACTGTATACATAGGGATGGTGAATGAATGAATGAATGAATGAATGAATGAGCAAGCAGTCCTCCGTGATTAATTGTTGACTTGCACCTGGGTCTGACTCCATCCTCATCTCCAATCCAATAAAATCCCGATGGATAAAACAAACGCCCAGGCACACATCATTTCACACCAAATATCCTGTTTAATGAAAAAAAAAAAGAACAAGTGTATCCTATGGAATCAATTTTGTGCCAAAATGTTCATACAATACTTTTGAAATATCAAACAAAAACGACAAATCAAAATACAAAAAAAGAACAAAAAGTCAATTTTGGAATCAATTTTGTGCCAAAATGTTCATACAATACTTTTGAAATATCAAACAAAAACAACAAATCAAAATACAAAAAAAAGAACAAAAAGTCAATTTTTTTAGACTAGCAAACAAATTATTTATGTAATCGTGCAAAATATCAGTCTATTACTCTTCAGAAACCTTTTATTTTTGTTCCGCGTCTTTCTCAGTTTTGCTTGACGTAATTTATTTTGGTTGCGATTCCAGCTTTCTCGTTTGCGCTCCCTGACTTTTTGCTTGCAGTTTTGGCACAAACTTGACGTGTGGGTGGGCTGTCCAGGAATGCATTCCCATTGGCTAACATTGACGGTAAACAAGGATCGAGTGGACTTCAGTGGCGACTATGATACTGAATTAATTCAACAAAGTGTAAATTCAATATCATAGTCGCCACTGAAGTCCACTCGATCCTTGTTTACCGTCAATGGATCGGTCACTCGTCAAATAGTCCGCCAAAATCCGAGTAGGGAATGGCTGAGCGGAGCTGTCAGTCAAACACAAGTTAGCCAATGGGAATGCATTCCTGGACAGCCCACCCACATGTCAAGTTTGTGCCAAAACTGCAAGCAAAAAGTCAGGGAGCGCAAATGAGAAAGCTGGAATCGCAACCAAAATAAATTACATCAAACAAAACTGAGAAAGACGCGGAACAAAAATAAAAGGTTTCTGAAGAGTAATAAACTGATATTTTGCACGATTACATGAATAATTTGTTTGCCAGTCTAAGAAAATTGACTTTTTGTTCTTTTTTTGTATTTTGATTTGTCGTTTTCGTTTGATATTTCAAAAGTATTGTATGAACATTTTGGCACAAAATTGCTTCCATACTATCCTGTCATGGCAGAAAAGTGCTTTCAGATTTCCATTTTACATTCTCCTTAACTCACCTGACTCTCACAACATAACATAGTACCCAGTGTAAAACAGCTTTGTACCAATGTTCTTTGGTTTCTAGCTTCTAAAAGTAGTTCTATATGGAAAACTACAGTAGAGTTCTACTGCGTGATGGCAGTTCTACATAGTGGGTTGTTTGGTTTATCCACCAGAGACAAAAAAGAAAAAAAAAAAAGCCTTTATCGTGCCAACAGGAAACTGTTAGGGTGTAGTGGTAGTGAGCAGGCCATGGAGATTGAACTCAGCACACAGACAACAAAATAACAATGTTTACTACAGGAAGCTTGAAAAGACCCTTGTGTTCATAAAGCCTACTCATACTCTACAAAAAGAGTTCTTTAAAAATCTCTACTTTGAGGGTTCTTTGCATAGTAAAGTGCTGTTTTCTTTCTCAAGAGGTTCTATTTGGAAATTTCTTTGATAGTAAAACTGTATTTGATACCGATTCATTTGATTGACAGGTTTATCCAAAGCAATTTGAGATTTGGTTGTGCATTTACTCACTTGGATGACACTTTTTTTTTAAATCCAAAATAGCTTACACTAGGGCTTTACATGTACTCATTTGGCTGAAATTTTTATCTTAAACAATTTAAAGTAAGATTCTACATTTCCATTAATTCACTTGGCTCCAAAGCAAATTACAATAGGGTTTGACATTTAATCATTTGGTTGGACTTTTATCCAAAACAATTTATCGTAGGGTTCTATGTTTACATGTGTGGTTAACAATTTTATCCCACGTTCTCAGAAATAAAAGTACGTATTAAGCTGTACTTCTTGTCAAAAGGCAAGGCAGTGCCTGAGATGCTGACACTAAACGGCATGAAATAGTGTTTTTTTTGGCGAGTAGCCACTGTTTTCAGATGGGACAGCAATGCTGACATGGTCACAGGAGGTTACTTGTTGCTTTCCGCCAGAACTGTCGCCAAATTGACGAACAGAACGGTCTGTTACCAGAGCTGCCACTATATAGATGAACAGAATGGCCAGTCGCCAGAGCTGTCAGCGTATTGATGAACAGAAATGCCTGTCGTCAGAGCAGGCTCCATATAAACAAACAGAACGGCCAGTTGCCAGAGCTGCTGCGATATAGATGAACAGAACTGCCTGTCATCAGAGCTGCCACCATATTGATGAACAGAACTGCCTGCCACCAGAGCTGCTGCTGAATTAACGAACAGAACTGCCTGTCACCAGAGCTACTGGTGTACTGACAAACAGAACTGCCTGTCACCAGAGCTGCCGCCACATAGGCGAACACAACTGCCTGTTGCCAGAGCTGCCACCGTACTAACGAACAGAACTGCCTGTTGCCAGAGCTCTCGCCTTATTGACAAACAGAACTGCCTGTCACCAGAGCTGCCGCCACATAGGCGAACACAACTGCCTGTTGCCAGAGCTGCCACCGTACTAACGAACAGAACTGCCTGTTGCCAGAACTCTCGCCTTATTGACAAACAGAACTGCCTGTTGCCAGAACCCTTGCCGTATTAATGAACAGAACTGCCTGTTGCCAGAGCTCTTGCCATATTAACGAACAGAACTGCCTGTTGCAAGAGCTGCTGCTGAATTAACAAACAGAACTGCCTGTCACCAGAGCTGCCACCTTATAGATGAACAGAACTGCCTGTTGCCAGAGCTGCCACCACATAGGCGAACAGAACTGCCTGTTGCCAGAGCTGCTGCTGTTTTGACGAACAGAACTGCTTGTTGCCAGAGCTGCCGCCATATTGACAAACAGAATTGCCAGTCACCAGAGCTGCTGCTGTACTGACGAACAGAACTGCCTGTCATCAGAGCTGCCGCCACATAGGTGAACAGGACTGCCTGTTGCCAGAGCTGCTGCCATATTGACGCACAGAACTGCCAGTCATCAGAGCTACTGCTGTACTGACAAACAGAACTACCAGTCACCAGAGCTGCTGCTGTACTGACAAACAGAACTGCCTGTCACCATAGCTGCCATCACATAGACGAACAGAACTGCCTGTCACTAGAGCTGCCGCTGTACTGACAAATAGAACTGCCTGTCACCAGAGCTGATGCCTTATAGATGAACAGAACTGCCTGTTGCCAGAGCTGCTGCTGTACTGACGAACAGCACTGCCCGTCACCAGAGCTACCTTCACATAGGCGGACAGAACTGCCTGTTGCCAGAGCTGATGCCTTATTGCCGAACAGAACTGCCTGTCGCCAGAGCTGCCACCATATTGACAAACAGAACTACCAGTCACCAGAGCTGCTGCTGTACTGACAAACAGAACTGCCTGTCACTAGAGCTGATGCCTTATAGATGAACAGAACTGCCTGTTCCCAGAGCTGCTGCTGTACTGATGAACAGAGCTGCCTGTCGCCAGAGCTGCTGCTGTACTGACGAACAGAACTGCCTGCCACCAGAGCTGCCATCACATAGGCGAACAGAACTGCCTGTCACCAGAGCTGCCATCACATAGGCGAACAGAACTGCCTGTTGCCAGAGCTGCCGCCTTATAGATGAACAGAACTGCCTGTCACCAGAGCTGTTCCCTTATAGATGAACAGAATTGCCTGTTGACAAAGCTGCTGCTGTACTGACGAGCATAACTGCCTGTCACCAGAACTGCTGCTGTACTGACGAACAGAACTGCCTGTTGCCAGAGCTGACGCCTTATAGATGAACAGAACTGCCTGTCACCAGAGCTGACGCCATTTTGACGAACATAACTGCCTGTCGCCAGAGCTGCTGCTGTACTGACGAACAGAACTGCCTGTTGCCAAAGCTGACGCCTTATAGGCGAACAGAATGGCCTGTCGCCAGAGCTGCTGCCGTTTTGACGAACAGAACTGCCCATTGCAGGAGCTGTCACCAAGTTGATAGAACAGATCTACCATTGTGTGTGCTGACCGAGGCCATATCCTTAGCAGGGGAGGCCAGGGTGTACTATCACTTGTCACTTGCGTGGCATCAATCAACAGTACATAATTTTGTACCTTTAGTATGTATCTTTATGAATTTAACAATTTTAAGGTGCATCTTGTTGACCACTAATGCACCTTTTTAAAGCTTTGAAGGCTATTTAAGGCACACCACATGCCTGGGTATAAGATACACACTAAAGGTACCACCACAGCAACAAGGAAAAGTACAGTTACCTTCGTTTCTGACAGTGAAAACAACTGTCATAAGTAGAGCTCAAGATTCATGTTTGCTTATTTGGCTAAAAGTTTAATTCAGAACAGTTTACATATTTTTTTTACATTTTTCCCCAATTGGCCAACATCCAATATCCAAAGCAACTTGCAGTAAAGCGTTCTATATTTATTCGTTTTGTGAAAAGTTTTATTCAAGAGAATTTACAGTCAGGATATACGTTCATATTTATCCATTTGGGTGAAAGGTTTAGGTGGTATGTTCCAAGAAAACTTACAGTAGCATTCTATAGTTTTGGGTTTTTTTTTGGCTGATTCGTTCATGTAAAGCAAAATCTTTTATGGTTTTAGATTTACATTTGTTTCTAGTTTTATCCAAAACCACCTACGGTAGGTTTCCAGATTCACTTACTGGGCCGCCAGCATCATCAAGAGCAACTTACAACATCGCTGAAAGCAACATAGTGGACTGGTTGACAGTTAAGAGCCTTTCTCAAATACTTAACAGTGGAAGCCTGGCATTGCTTCTGATCAGTAGCCCATAGTCTTATGCACCAAGCCAACACCTCTCCTACGTAGAACCTTTCAGAGTTCCCCTAGAGACACCGACCAAAGAAGTCGTGTGTGCTGGATGGAACTTGTCTAACATTTGTCTAAACGGATAGCAATAAAACTTCTTATTTGCCCACAGCTGACACCCACACTGTAGAGACACAACCACTAACATGGCCAAAAGTTAATTATGAATGATGAAATATCACACTCCCACTTGGTGCACAGTTATATCTCTGGCTTACTGTCAATCACAGAAAACCCCCACTAGGTCATATACATAAGTACAGTTTTCAATATATGTTGGGTTTCTTAATCAAACAGGGTGAAGTGAAACTAACTTTCCTGGTTGCATAAACATCAAATATCTCAGAGCTGATATGAAAAAAAAAATCAATCAATAAATCAATGAAAAAAAACTTGTCTTTCTCGTGCACATCATTTTAAAATATTGTGGAATGTGATTATGGCCATGCCTGGATTTGCTAATTATGTGAGGGAATACAGAGATCCTTGAGCTGTCTGTCAGAACACAACCCCAGGTGATGAGGAAATGAATGTTTGGCTTGGACCATTGCAAGGAAATGATATCATACATAGCTTTGACAAAATGAGAGATAGATAGATGGATAGAAAGAGAGAGAGAGAGAGACCTGCACTTTTTCAGAATGAAAGCATATGCTCATACAGCCCTTCACTATCGTAATGACCCGAGAACAGGGGAGAATGGAGGAGGTGTACAGTGAGAACATGGCCTCCCTTTCAACCCTCGTGGCATTTTTATTATGCAGGTGGCTTTCCAGATCCTGGAAACTGGCTTCGGTTATAAGGGTCACCTTTTGCCTCTGCACAAAGTGCCCTATTGAAGGATAAGAATTTGAGAAAAACAAAACAATTCAGAGAAGCACATATTTTGCAGCCAGTTCGCATTTTTTTTATATGCAAAGGAAAAAATTCACGTCAGTTCATGCATACATCGTCTTCTTAACAGGAAGTGATATGGGGAAATCGAATGGAGCTAAATACAGGACAAACTGAAAAATGGCTAGTGAAGGAAAAAGTGCAGCCATGTTTGAATATTTTAACTAAATAACTGAATGACTGTTTTCCTTCCTTGGTATTTAAATGAACACACACACACACACACACACAAAAAAAATTATTTTAACTCACAGCTAGTGCAAATAGATCCGGAGTAGTATTTCAGTGGAGATATAATGGATTAAAATACAGCATAAACTAACACTATGAATAGACTATAATCAACATTTTGTACCTTAAAGTTATGGAAATGTAAAATAACACCTCAATATTAGTCTAAATAACATGAGGCTATCTTTCCCCATGGCATCTAATTCAGTATGAATCTTGTACTATTACATTTAACAGTCATTCCATGAAATGGAGTCGTATATGAGCTGATAGACGACGAGGCGCGTACCACTGAGATTGAGTGGAATAATTGTTTTATTCTATCCACATTCACTGGATTTTGAAAAACAGAGCTTTTTTTTTTTTTTTTGCAATTTCGATAACTAAAAACTTTATACAAAATGTCCAGCAAAATTGTTTCCGCTTAGAATGTAAACAAACTGGCGAAATGACTGGAGCAATTTGTGAAAAAAATGCTATAATCATAATAATTCTTCTCACCATCAGATACTTTTATTCCATATTTAATTGCTTTTTTTTTGCATTATTTTTTGGTTTTGTTTTCAAGTAGAGTTTTTATTTCATCCTCGGTTGGTTCAGCAACACACTCTGCCATTTTGTTTTTCTCTACTCACCATATATGAGCTGATATCCTAGTAGCAGAGTAGCCAATCAGAGCACTCAATGCTCATATCCACTGAATATGAATAGAATAAATAATGATATCTGCTACTGCCTTGTCATATTGAATAAACAGTTGTACAACTGAACTCTGAAGTCAACACAAATAAACACGAGTGTAGAATTTATTATTCATCTATAAATGAGTGTAAAGAAGTATCATATTTACTTCACATTTATATATTGTGACAAATGCAGTATGACTACATATTCTTAGGCCATGTACACACGTAGCCAGGTATTTTTAAAACCGAACATTTTCCCCCCCTCCGTTTATAAAAATGTTTTATCCACACCACCTCGTCTTCGAAAAAAATCCCTTCCACATATAACCGAACAGCTGCGTTTTCAATCACATTCATAAGCATTCCAAACCTGTAGATGGCATTATTTCCCCAAATCCTACCCCCTAATCACATCAGAATAGCCCTCTGTTGGCGTCACTTCCGCCTAAACATAAAACATGGTGCCAAGCTCATTCGTCTGGACAGACTCGGAGACAGAATTGCTTCTAAACACAATTTTGGAGTATAAACTTCAAAAGACGCAAGAAAACGTTGATTGGGAATCTTGTCAAAGCAAATATGTGGGCATATTGACCCTGTTTTTGGAGCAGTAGTTGGGCTTCTAAAATTAAACATGTAAATAGCACCTGCACAATAATTAACGCTTTCAAGGCACTACTCCGATCCATTACTCTTTGTCCATGCTTAATCTGGCTTCTGCAGTAAACAAAGGTCGCACGTTTGACGTCAGGGCAGATTTGTTGTCATTTTTTTGGCGCAGATTGTGACGTTCTAAAACGCAAAACTCCGGTTATCTCTGTCTACACGAAAAGGCATACACGGAGTTTTCAAAAATCTTCACTTTGCCCGGAGTTTTTTTAAATATTCGTTGTTGATGTGTCTTCATGTGGATGACAGGCCAAAACGTAGAAAAATATCTTCGGTTTAGCAGATACCCGGCTACGTGTGGACGGGGTCTTAATAGAAGGGACTTCAAACTTGCAAAAATTAGAGACAAAATGAAAAAAAACAAAACAAAAATAAAAAAACCCCAATAATTGTCAAGAGATGTAATTTAAACAAAGAAAGAAAGCCTAATCTGTACAACACTCAAGGAAAAAAATATATACTGTATATATATATATATATATATATATATATATATATATATATATATATATATATATATATAGTGTCGGACTACATATTGTTTTAAAACACAGTGGATTTAATAAAAATGAAATTAAAAGGGATTAAAAAAAAGTCTTGTAGTTAACGTTAGGAACTTCTAAGACATATTTAGCTGCCTCAGTGTTCAGTGCAAGGTAGAAGTGTTGTTTTATCCCCTCAGTAGCCATACCAATTATCTGCAAAGTTTCTCTCTCTCTCTCTCTCTCTCTCTCTCTCTCTCTCTCTCTCTTTCTCTCTCATTCTCTTTTTTTCATATTTAATGCATCCCCTGTCTCTCTCACCATCTGCCCTCCCCCCTTTAACATTCTGGAATTTTCATGAGATAGGACAAAAATGGGCATTTCCCTTATTACCATCTCACGGTGGAAATCAAATATGCAAGGAAAGTAGTGTATATACTAATTAGTGGGGAATTCATAATTACCGTGCTCATTGATGGAGATACATTTGAATACGTTCAGCTCCTCTGGGAGCTGTGCAGCCTGTCCAGAAGAGAGAGAGAGAGAGAGAGAGAGAGAGAGAAAGAGAGAGAGAGAGAAGTGAAAGAAAGAAAAAAATGCCCTCAGCCCCCTCTTTCTTCTTGAAATTAGGGATCTGTGGCATGCCGTAGCTCTGCCAGACGCTAGATCCAAAGTACCCACAATTTCTTTAAATATAATTAATCAAGTGAAGCATGTAACCTAATGAACGCATTTGATAACAGACGCTATTCAAACATGAAGCAGGAGCTGAGGCTTCAGTATCCGACTATGGAGGAAGCGGAGAAATTTCCTTGCCTTGTGTTTTCTCGCATGTCAACAGTGTACATGACTGTCAAGGGGAGAAGGGGAGAGTGGTGACAGGAAAGCCGTCCGTTTTAATTGGAGGAGATTAATAACAATTAGAGGTAGTGAGCTGCCAGGCAGAGCTGGGGGACGAGGAGAACATGAACGCATGGCACAAGAAGCCTGCTATCGCGGTGAGCCTTGCTGTATTCCTCAAAGAGCAGAAGAGGAACGTGAGTATCAGTCCAAAGCATCAGATGAAGTGCCAGGGGGGAGGATGAGACTCTACATGAGTGAGGATCACTGCCGGCCTAATAACATCGCATCCCACCACACGTGCTTTAAAAGCAGTAAGCAGTCCTACAAGGTTTAGTCGAGAAGTTCGGTCGTTCATATGAAACCAGAGGAAATTATTTGAGGTACCGGTATAATTGAATAATATCGGCTGGTGTTGAGTGGTCTATCAGATATATTCCATTCAGTTAGAATGATATTGAACAAGTCGAAGACGGATGGAGCTGAATGGAATATATCTGATATACCATGAAAAAAAAAAGCCAGCCAATATGTGGCAGATCACAGAATCCAGGGACACATGTCTGCCCGGGGGCATTTTGAGTTATTGACAGATTCAGGAAGTACAGTTTCTAAGCTTTCCAATGATGCCTTCCATGTGGAGATCTGGCAATATTTGAAGAATGTGTGGCCTTTTGAAAGTGTATACTTCTTAAAAGAGAAAAGGGAGAAAATCGCCCTCAAAGTTTTCCATCTCAGCTACTCTGGGTGCAGGGCGGGCACATAATGGTGCTCATTTGCATGACATTAAGGAAAGCCCTACCCCCTACGAGCTAGCACGATACTACTTTCATGTAAACAAAGATCACCACATCAATTTTCCTTCCATGCAAAGTATGCCCAACACAATTATGAAGTACAAAAATAAGTCCTAAAGTATACTTTAACGTTTTGTGGTTGAAAAATGACTCACACCGTAAGAAAGAAAGATAGCAGGATGATGACACAACTAACACAACACTAGTTTCATGTAAAGCCTCGGTCACTCACAACCGGCCGTACAGTACGCGCTCCTAGAGCCGGTCTACACGCAAAAAATGCAAGAAACACACGGAGAGCGCGCATGAAACGCACGAGAGCACGCGTGTGATGTGCTGATTTTCGAGCCGCAGACCGGCCGCAGAGGTTCTTTGTCATGTCAAACAAACTCTACGGGCGCTTACGTTTTTTTTCAGGTTGCAAGACAAACTTACGGCCAACGCGCGTCTTTCTCCGTGAACAAAAAAAAAAACGCAGCGATTTGGGAAACGCCAAAAATCACACGGCCAAAAAATCGTACGTCCGGTTGTGACCTAGGCTTAACCAAACCACAACACTCGCCGTTACATGCAAAAATAACCACACAGCCTTAGATTAATAAACTCACCCCATCAGAAAGAGAAACGGCGCCTTGCACACACCAATGCCTCCGATGGAATGTAATCCTAGAACGGTCCGTGTATCATCCGATCATTCAAGTATTCCATTCAATCTGGAAAATGAGGTTGCGGTTTTTTTTGCTAGAAATGGTTATCTCCGATGTAAATACCGTGTGTCTGTTTGCTTCGCGGTGTTTCAGCTACTCTGCGCTCTGTTTAGTAACTCATTCCATAGTGAAATTACATGCCTGTATGCAGTTAAGTAGCCATGCGCTCAGCTCGGATCATACAGCTGATTCGCGAAAAAAAAACCCAAAAGACTTAAATCATCATGTGAATGGCCCATATGGTAATTTACCCACACCCCCCAGCAGGCTACAGTCCTGACAAAAACGAGACAATTTGCAACAAAAAATGTATGCTTTTCCAACAAAACAATCTATTATCTGAAATACTGATTGCATTCTTCAAGATCTCAACTTGCACATGATGGAAAAAAACAAAAATCACAAATTTCGAAAAAAAAAATGCTTCTTTTGCGATTATCTCGGATTCGTTTCGGCCAACATGTGTCCCTGGATTCGGTGAGGGGTCAAATATTATTATTATCCATACACATTCCTTTCGGGTGTTCAACATGCCTTTCTCTTTCAAAATTCTCTCAAAATCTTCTGTATTTAACGAAGCAAACCTGGCGGCCATGTTTGTTTACAAATTGTCACAGTCACTCACTAGCGTGGAAGTTTTGCCTCCGATGTGTGACATCATGTTGTCTTGATATCCATGCAATATCGTAAACCATATTCAATGCTCATTCTCCATTAGGTAAAGTGACATAATACATGTAGGGTAAGCAATATGTGAACAATTTTGCATGCTATCAAACCAAAGGAATGAAACCCGCTAGAAGGGAATAGAACACGTTTTTATTCCATCAAAAAAGTGTCCTGTATGTATAATAATTAAATAATATTGGCTGGCGTTGAGTGGTCTATCAGATCTATTCCATTCAGCTAGCATGATACTGAATGAGTCAAAGATGAGTAGCTGAATGGAATATATATGATAGACCATGAAAAAAAGCCAATCAATATTATTATTATTATTATTATTATTATTATTATTATACATACAGTGGTGCTTGAAAATTTGTGAGCCCTTTTGAATTGTCCATATTTCTGCATAAATATGACCTAAAACATAATCAGATTTTCACACAAGTCCTAAAAGTAGATAAAGAGAACCCAGTTAAACAACTGAGACAAAAATATTATACTTGGTCATTTATTTATTGAGGAAAATGATCCAATATTACATATCTGTGAGTGGCAAAAGTATGTGAACCTCTAGGATTAGCAGTTAATTTGAAGGTGAAATTAGAGTCAGGTGTTTTCAATCAATGGAATGACAATTAGGTGTGAGTGGGCACCCTGTTTTATTTAAAGAACAGGGATCTATCAGAGTCTGATCTTCACAACACATGTTTGTGGAAGTGTATCATGGCACGAACAAAGGAGATTTCTGAGGACCTCAGAAAAAGCATTGTTGAAGCTCATCAGGCTGGAAAAGGTTATAAAACCATCTCTAAAGAGTTTGAACTCCACCAATCCACAGTCAGATAGATTGTGTACAAATTGAGGAAATTCAGGACCTTTGTTACCCTCCCCAGGAGCGGTCGACCAACAAAGATCACTCCAAGAGCAAGGCGTGTAATAGTCAGCAAGGTCACAAAGGACCCCAGGGTAACTTCTAAGCAACTGAAGGCCTCTCTCACATTGGCTAATGTTCATGTTCATGAGTCCGCCATCAGGAGAACACTGAACAACAATGGTGTGCATGGCAGGGTTGCAAGGAGAAAACCACTGCTCTCCAAAAAGAAAATTGCTGCTTGTCTGCAGTTTGCTAAAGATCATGTGGACAAGCCAGAAGGCTATTGGAAAAATGTTTTCTGGACAGATGAGACCAAAATAGAACATTTTGGTTTAAATGAGAAGCATTATGTTTGGAGAAAGGAAAACACTGCATTCCACCATAAGAACCTTATCCCATCTGTGAAACATGGTGGTGGTAGTATCATGGTTTGGGCCTGTTTTGCTGCATCTGGGCCAGGGCGGCTTACCATCATTGATGGAACAATGAATTCTGAATTATACCAGCGAATTCTAAAGGAAAATGTCAGGACATCTGTCCATGAACTGAATCTCAAGAGAAGGTGGGTCATGCAGCAAGACAACGACCCTAAGCACACAAGTTGTTCTACCAGAGAATAGTTAAAGAAGAATAAAGTTAATGTTTTGGAATGGCCAAGTCAAAGTCCTGACCTTAATCCAATCAAAATGTTGTGGAAGGACCTGAAGCGAGCAGTTCATGTGAGGAAACCCACCAACATCCCAGAGTTAAAGTTGTTCTGTTTGGAGGAATGGGCTAAAATTCCTCCAAGCCGGTGTGCAGGACTGATCAACAGTTACCGCAAACGTTTAGTTGCAGTTATTGCTGCACAAGGGGGTCACACCAGATACTGAAAGCAAAGGTTCACATACTTTTGCTACCCACAGATATGTAATATTGGATCATTTTCCTCAATAAGTAAATGACCAAGTACAACCCCGATTCCAAAAAGTTGGGACAAAGTACAAATTGTAAATAAAAATGGAATGCAATAATTTACAAATCTTAAAAACTGATATTGTTTTCACAATAGAACATAGACAACATATCAAATGTCGAAAGTGAGACATTTTGAAATTTCATGCCAAATATTGGCTCATTTGAAATTTCATGACAGCAACACATCTCAAAAAAGTTGGGACAGGGGCAATTAGAGGCTGGAAAAGTTAAATGTGCAAAAAAGGAACAGCTGGAGGACCAAATTGCAACTCATTAGGTCAATTGGCAATAGGTCATTAACAAGACTGGGTATAAAAAGAGCATCTTGGAGTGGCAGCGGCTCTCAGAAGTAAAGATGTAGATGGGAAGAGGATCACCAATCCCCCTAATTCTGCGCCGACAAATAGTGGAGCAATATCAGAAAGGAGCTTGACAGTGTAAAATTGCAAAGAGTTTGAACATATCATCATCTACAGTGCATAATATCATCAAAAGAGTCAGAGAATCTGGAAGGATCTCTGTGTGTAAAGGTCAAGGCCGGAAAACCATACTGGGTGCCCGTGATCTTCGGGTCCTTAGACGGCACTGCATCACATACAGGCATGCTTCTGTATTGGAAATCACAAAATGGGCTCAGGAATATTTCCAGAGAACATTATCTGTGAACACAATTCACCGTGCCATCCGCCGTTGCCAGCTAAAACTCTATAGTTCAAAGAAGAAGCCATATCTAAACATGATCCAGAAGCGCAGACGTCTTCTCTGGGCCAAGGCTCATTTAAAATGGACTGTGGCAAAGTGGAAAACTGTTCTGTGGTCAGACGAATCAAAATTTGAAGTTCTTTATGGAAATCAGGGATGCCATGTCATTTGGACTAAAGAGGAGAAGGACGACCCGAGTTGTTATCAGCGCTCAGTTCAGAAGCCTGCATCTCTGATGGTATGGGGTTGCATTAGTGCGTGTGGCATGGGCAGCTTACACATCTGGAAAGACACCATCAATGCTGAAAGGTATATCCAGGTTCTAGAGCAACATATGCTCCCATCCAGATGACGTCTCTTTCAGGGAAGACCTTGCATTTTCCAACATGACAATGCCAAACCACATACTGCATCAATTACAGCATCATGGCTGCGTAGAAGAAGGGTCCGGGTACTGAACTGGCCAGCCTGTAGTCCAGATCTTTCACCTATAGAAAACATTTGGCGCATCATAAAACGGAAGATACGACAAAAAAGACCTAAGACAGTTGAGCAACTAGAATCCTACATTAGACAAGAATGGGTTAACATTCCTATCCCTAAACTTGAGCAACTTGTCTCCTCAGTCCCCAGACGTTTACAGACTGTTGTAAAGAGAAAAGGGGATGTCTCACAGTGGTAAACATGGCCTTGTCCCAACTTTTTTGAGATGTGTTGTTGTCATGAAATTTAAAATCACCTAATTTTTCTCTTTAAATGATACATTTTCTCAGTTTAAACATTTGATGTGTCATCTATGTTCTATTCCGAATAAAATATGGAATTTTGAAACTTCCACATCATTGCATTCCGTTTTTATTTACAATTTGAACTTTGCCCCAACTTTTTTGGAATCGGGGTTGTATAATATTTTTTATCTAATTTGTTTAACTGGGTTCTCTTTATCTACTTTTAGGACTTGTGTGAAAATCTGATGATGTTTTGGGTCATATTTATGCAGAAATATAGAAAATTCTAAAGGGTTCACAAACTTTCAATCACCGCTGTACACACTCTTCATATCAGAATTCTCAAAGGCCAATGCTATCTTACCTGTGACTTGGTGCTGTTAGTGTGGCAGTCCAGTTAGCTTCTAGCTGGTGTAGCGTTAGCGCAGGCCAATTATTATCTCATCTCATCTCATCTCATTATCTCTAGCCGCTTTATCCTGTTCTACAGGGTCGCAGGCAAGCTGGAGCCTATCCCAGCTGACTACGGGTGAAAGGCGGGGTACACCCTGGACAAGTCGCCAGGTCATCACAGGGCTGACACATAGACACAGACAACCATTCACACTCACATTCACACCTACGGTCAAATTAGAGTCACCAGTTAACCTAACCTGCATGTCTTTGGACTGTGGGGGAAACCGGAGCACCCGGAGGAAACCCACGCGGACACGGGGAGAACATGCAAACTCCACACAGAAAGGCCCTCGCCGGCCACGGGGCTCGAACCCAGACCTTCTTGCTGTGAGGCGACAGCGCTAACCACTACACCACCGTGCCGCCATTATTATTATTATTATTATTATTATTAATATATATTTTTCCTTATGCAATTTGCTGAGTTACTTTTAAAATCAACATCGACAACTACATGCAATGGAGTGACCTGGCAGCCAAACTTCTCTCTAAATCTTTCACTTTTAATGAAGCAAACCTCGCGGCCATGTTTGTTTACAAACTGTCACAGTCACTCGCTAGCACGGACGTTTTACATCTCTGATGTGTCTCTTTTCCAGATTTCTGATGTCCATTGCTACGTTTTTCTCTTGGAAATATGCGTAAAGAATATATAATGAAGTTTTCGTAGCCTTTCAGGTGTTCATCACGTCTTTAGTTTCAGTTTATTTATTTAGCGCTTAAACTAGCACTGAATTAGCCTCGTCTTCTCTCTTTCCCAGCCGACAAAGAAATGATTGTGCGCATGCGCAGCATAGATATTTTGTCCTTGGATCTTCGCATGAGCGCTGATGTGTGATGTCGTGCTGTGTTGACAACGTGCAATATTATAACAATATTGAACGCTCATTCTCCATTGAGGAGAGTGGCGTAATACATGGAGGATAAGAGATATGATAACAATATTGCATGCCATCAATAAACCCATTAGAAGGGAATAGAATACATGTTTTTATTTTATGGAAACGTGTCTTGTATGTATAATAATTACAAATATTGCATGAGGATTACTATGGCAGGATTCAGATGTTAAACCTCATTTAAATCTGAATCTGGTGTTCTGGAAAGCTGATTTGTTACAAAAGGTATCAACATGGAAATGACCAAATTTACTGATAATTTGTTCCTAAGAGCGTTTACACAAGAAATGTGGAAATCATAAAAATCCGATTAGTTGGGGGGGGAAGAGAAAAAAGTTCATAATTACAATAACTCCTGAGTTTGTATGAATTTATTTATTAGGAGACTCACTAATGTCAACCTCCACTGATAAGCTCCACATAAGCATCATACATTTGTCATGATTTCCAACAAAGTTCTATATGAATTACGCTTTCAAGTTTATTTCAATCGCACACACAAAACTCGAATAAATCAGACTAAAGTTTCAGTTCAGAGAAAAGAAAACCCACTCTGTGAAATGTAGAAGAGTTAGGCCCTGTTTACATTATTTCGAATCAGCTTAACGTTTTTAAAACGATTCGCGTACACACACAAAATTTCTGTGCCCGCAACAAAACCGTTCCCCGTGCACACAGCAACGCCAATACACGGATACGCTAATCACATGACTAATTAGACGGCACGTCACATGATCCCAGTGCATATCGGGCATGCGCAAGTCACTCACCACTTGCAAGTGGAAGGATGTCGTTGTAAAAAATGAAGTATGCCAGTCTGTTATCGGCGGTACTGGTACTACAATGACGCCTTTTTTACACCGTGTATGGCCTTCGTGTTTATGCTAGAAGGATCTAACAGTGTTCGGTACACACTTCACCTCGCAGAACGGCCGATTTTTGCGATTACAACAAGACTATTTAGTGCTACGGTAACCAACACACTTCCTGTATTGCTCATTCACTTAATGACTTCCTCAACACACTTCCTGTATTGCTCATTCACATGACCAATGTGGCATGACCAACGCCAGCGAATCAGGAAGGTGGATGTCACAGTGACGTTGTCCAATGACGACGTCAGCTAGAGCTCAGCACTGCGTATCCTCGTTCCTCAATGTTTACACAGCACCGGATCAGATACGTACTGGGTTGAATACGTGGGCCCTGGCGGATTCAAACTGTTCCGCCTGTGGAGTCATTTTCCGGCGTTTTAATGTGCACGGACAGTGCATCTGCAACGAAAACGATACAGATATGGTCTAATGTAAACACCACCTTAGTGTGTGTCTGTAGAAGTGGATACGCTGTAGTGGCTGATCTGCATCACTGGAGAATTTAGTGATTTAGTGCATGACGCATTTAGGAGGTGCTCTTTTACAATTAAGTCTTTTTTTTGTCTCTGTTTGCTTTATCTTTCATGTAGTTTTGTAGGCATCACAAAATACAAATCAGCTCTGCCATGAAAACATTTCCTAATTAACAGGTAATTGGTATTTATGTTACTGAAACATTTGTAAAACTGACAAGAACATTTAGTTTCGCTTGGTTGACAAAAACATTTACACACAACTTTGATAAAAATCTACATAAATAAAGTAGAAGCTGAATTATGTGTCGAATTGGTTTGATTTTGATATTATGATTCATAATGTCTACTGTATTTTGTCTGTTCTATGTTTCTATGTTATTTATTATGCCTTCTGATGCACTGTATTTCACACTGAGCTCGAAGATACTGGATGTGCTAAAGGATTGGAGGTTGTGTCTCGGCTGGTGTCCTCAGCATGATGTTCTGTGCACTGTTTATGTCCAGTTAGAGGATAATCTGCTTTGGCACTGGTTATTGAGCTGCAGCCCAAAATGTAAAATGTTGACGTCCATCGCCAAGCTGTAGGCAGTGGGGAACTGGAAGACACACTTTATAAATCACATTATAAAGACTGCTGCTTTGAGAAATGTGTTGGTTTAATTTGCAAATATGAATTTCACAAAGTATTACAATATACGCTATAAATATAATGCAGTGATTTAAGTGAACGCTAATGAACATGAGATACGGTCCTGAAGCAAAATGTTGATTTTGTCATATTAGCTTTTGTCATAAATTGGCACATATCGGCTTGCTGAAGCATGAGATAATCAAATAAGGAAGGGGAGTGGGAGTAATTCTTCAGTGTGTGTGTGTGTGTGTATATATATATATATATATATATATATATATATATATATATATATATATATATATACCACAAAATGAACCTTCCAGAATATATGAAGTGTAATACCTATGTTAATGCAGATCTTGATGATTACGGATGGTTACTCGAGTACTAGGAAGTGAGAGTAATAATTCATCATGACAACCGTTTAAATGAGTGAATGAAGTTATCATTTAGATTATGAAACACCAACAGAATTCAAGTACTTTGGAATTTCATTTTCATAAAAATTGAGACAAGTTTCTGTTTTGCCTTACGGTTGTTTCCTTGCCAGCCTCTGTAGTGTTTTCTTTTACCAGAAGCACAACTCAATTTTCAAGTTTATTTGTATAACACTTTTAACAACAGACATTGTCACAAAGCAGCTTTACAGAAAATTAAAGACTTTAAATGAGCTAATTTTATCCCTAATTTATCCCCAATGAGCAAGCCTGTGATGGAGGTGGCGAGGAAAAACTCCCTCAGGTGACATGAGGAAAAAACCTTGAGAGGAACCAGACTCAAAAGGGAACCCATCCTCATCCGGGTGATAACGGATAGCGTGATTATAAATAACTTGCTTCTATAACGGTGTCCTATATAGTCACAAAGTATAACTGTGAAACCAGGAAATTCATTATAGTTTTAACATGATGTCTGTTTTGTTGAAGTTATAAACTGTTCATTGATGGAAACTTAAGTGCAAAACTGTTCATGACAACTGCAGTCCTAAAGTTAACATTCAACTGTAGTCCTCAGGTATAAATGTATTCCTGTAAGTGTCCAGAGCATCTTCCAAGTATGATTTTTGACTGCCCGTATGGGGCCGTCCTCCACAGGAGAGATCTGATGAGACTCCTGCCAGACATAGGGCATCAGGATGGATCAGACAGGTCTGGAGAGCAGACGAGGTCAGCATCTTACTGGTGTCTCAGGATTGACATGTAACTCAACTCCTCTTTTCTGACACTGGAGACTCCTCCCATAAATGTTCAGGAAAACTTCACCACGTCAGTGAACATGCATTTTTCTTCACTACGTAACAACACATTTTGTTCAATGTGTTTATTAGACTTAAAGCGATTAACCAGGACATTCTGAAATTACAGGGTTATGAAATGTCATCATTATACATGAATACAAAATGTTCTTGCTGTAAAAATAAATAAATAAAATAAGTAGGGGTGGCACAGTGGTGTAGTGGTTAGCGCTGTCGCCTCACAGCAAGAAGGTCCTGGGTTCGAGCCCCGGGGCCGGCGAGGGCTTTTCTGTGCGGAGTTTGCATGTTCTCCCCATGTCCGGGTGGGTTTCCTCCGGGTGCTCCGGTTTCCCCCACAGTCCAAAGACATGCAGGTTAGGTTAACTGGTGACTTTAAATTGACCGTAGGTGTGAATGTGAGTGTGAATGGTTGTCTGTGTCTATGTGTCAGCCCTGTGATGACCTGGTGACTTGTCCAGGGTGTACCCCGCCTTTCGCCCGTAGTCAGCTGGGATAGGCTCCAGCTTGCCTGCGACCCTGTAGAACAGGATAAAGTGGCTAGAGATAATGAGATGAGATAAAATAAGTGGAATTTAGCTTAAAAAAAACATGTTAAGGCAAGTTTATTTATATAGCACATTTCATACACAGTGGCAGTTCAATGTGCTTTACAGAAGTAAACGCAAAACAGTAAACAATAGAGAATAAAATTACATAAAATAAATGGGAAAAATAAAATAAGAATTAAACAATAGTAGAAATAAAAAAAATAAAATGAAGTAGAAGTTGTAACATGAGTCTGTTGGGCCATTTCCCCGGGCGTGGCCATACCGGATTAGCCAGATACATTGGATGGATGTATTAGGAGACAAAAATGAGGGTGGTGCTGCGTGACGTAGGATTCCGCACGTCTTCCTCATTCCGTCCTGGATCCAAGATGTTTGGCCGAGCGGCTTCATCAAATAAAACGAGAAACTTTACTCCTGGAAAAAGCAGCAAATTGTGCAGTGAGCATTTTACGGAAGATTATTTTGTGGAGGACTTCGATAAAAAAAATCACTGGGAAAAAGTGAGACACAAGGCAGAAACAACTGAAGCCAGACGCGATCCTGTCTTTGTTTCACCACAAAACACCGCCACCGGCAGCATACCATGTCTACACATCAAATGGATGGAAGATAAACATATATAAACTAGCCTGTACTTTATTTTGATTCCTTTACCAATACTGCACTGCCATAATTTTTGTGGAGAAATGTAAACAAATTGACAGAGAAGTCACGCTAGAACATAATAATATACCGTAGTCTACTATACTATAGCAGCGCGAGTTGGCCTAGTGGTTAGCGTGTCCGCCTCTCGATCGGGAGATCGGGAGTTCTACTCATGGTTGGGTCATACCAAAGACCATCATAAAAATGGTGCCTACTGCCATCTGGCAAGGCACGCTGCAATACAGATGTGAGTTGGGAGTCAAACTCTTGCGGTTACCAGAGGACTAGCCTCCCACTGTAACCCTAGCTATGTAATAGGCGAGAGTCCAAGGGCTATGGAAACGGAGATCAGTGCCGCCCTACGCGCCGCATGGTGTGGGAAGGGACTTTGACTATACTATAGCATGCACTTGTACACCTCCGCTGTGGTCGTGGAAAATAACATCACGCACGAAGGAGTTATGGCGGCCTCCATGACAAAAAAACACTCCTGAATATTTTCATCACTTTTGTGATTATATCGTTAAGAACAAATTCAACATGCATTTTTTTTAATAAAGGACAGGCATAAAGACCAACTTTTTGCTCAATTTGTTTATTTGTGAGATATTTCCTTTAAGCCATTTTTACATTGATATTGGGCGGCATGTGTTTATTGGGTGCAGTGGTTAGCACTGTTGCCTCACAGCAAGAAGGTTCTGGGTTCGAGCCCAGTGGCCAGTGAGGGGCCTTTCTGTGTGGAGTTTGCATGTTCTCCCTGTGTCTACATGGGTTTCCTCTGGTTTCAGTCCAAAGACATGCAGTTAGGCTAACTGGCTTGAGCAATTGTCAATTGATCAAGCTTGGAGAGGGATGGGCTCTGCCAAGCTTAGATGTCCTAGACACACCAATGATTGACTCTTAAAATGTAATCAGTGGTGCCCCTATGGCCCTTGCTGTTTCTGAGACAAAGAAGACACCAATCTTCCACAATATTACTGTAAAGAAGATTCCTTAATATTCAGACTTTGGTTGTTTTCACCGAACCAAATAAAGCTGTTATGAAGAAGAAGAAGCCTTTATTTGTCACTTGCACACTCAAGCACAGTGAAATGTATCCTCTGCGTTTAATCCATCTGAAGCAGTGAACACACACACATACCCAGAGCAGTGGGCAGATATGCTACAGCGCCTGGGGAGCAGATGGGGGTTCACTTCAACCCAAGGCTGCCCCATTTTAACCTAACTGCATGTCTTTGGACTGTGAGGGAAACCAGAGGACCTGGAGGAAACCCACACAGACACAGGAAAAACATGCAAACTCCACACAGAAAGACTCCCATCAGTCGCTGGGCTCGAACCCAGAACCTTCTTGCTGTGAGGTAACAGCGCTAACCACTACACCACCATGCATACATGTCAACCTTTGGTCAATCAAACCTGTATAACCAATCTCCAAAATCCGTATTTCCCTTATAAAATCCGTATAAGATGCAAATTAAAATAATTTACCTAAAATTTGAATGATAATTAACAATGATATGTCCCAGTTACTTTTTATTCAATATTAATAACAATAAACCTTCAGAATGAATACAAAACTCCAATGTTTCACAAAAACACAAAGTGTTATCAGCGTAGTTACGAAGGAAATACTTCGTTGTTTGGAGACAGGTTTCACCGAGCGGCTATTATGTGCGAGACTTCATATTAGCCACAAAGTCAGGAAAATCTGTTTGTAAAATTACGTTATAATGACCAAATACAATGAAAAGTATTTTTCCAGTCTCACCTGTGAAAGGTAATCCCATGTGATCTCGTTTGGACAGTAAACCTGTTGGTACAGTTAAACGCAGCACACGAATGAGGCATCTTTATTCTCGGGCGAGGATGACGTATGATTCTACGCAGAAGCCGGCGTCTATGACTTCCCGGTTGGTGGGATTCTCGCAATGCGGTGTGCGCATGATCAAAAGTGGAACGAAGTCTCGCTACCACAAGATAACGCGTGGTTTCATAAGACTCTTTACTGGCTGTCTGTGGTGTACAGTACGTTTGTAAATGTTATGCGTTCTTTTATCATCGTGGGAATTGATTATAGCTCTAAATAAATATTGAAGTTTTTTTTTTTTAAAGAATCTGTATAACTTTATTTGTACGCCCGTATACTACGTTTATTGAATCAAATCCGTATAAAATACGGACATTCCGTATAGGTTGACATGTATGACCATGCCGAACCTACAACCAGAGGCGTGACATGTGACACAACAGAGCATCACTGTTTAGGGTGACGTATAACACAGTACATGTCAGAAAGCATTGCTTTCAAAACAATAACTGCAGGCGAACTTCGTTAGCTCTTAGCTACTCTTCAAAAACAAGCAAAGTGGTTGTGTGATCAGAAATATGTTGGGGAGAAAGTGAAGAGAAGCAGGAAGACATATGAGGCAGAAAGGCACGTGGAACTTAGACACCGTAGATGAAGATGTTTGAATTCGCTTTGGTCTCAGAAAGAAGAATGTCAAGGTCAAAAATGTCTCACCCCTGTCCCGCTGTGCTGGCTGTCCCATTTACTATCAATCAGTCCAGCTCGGAGGCAGAACAACACAGATCCACAACACAGTTCCACATTCGGATGTTTGATACAGAACGCAAGGCAGAATAAAGGCGTAAGATTCCCACCTTGAACAGGCTGTATAAAAGGGGCTTTAGATTATTCCCTCCATATACACCATACTGTAGTCTGTAGTCAGAGCCATGCTGTTATAGAGAATCAATCCATTCCTTATGATTTGAGAACTCAACCATGCTGTGGGATAAAGCGTACTGTATCAGTGCTGACATTCATGGAGTGTACATTTGTACAGTAGAGTTGAGTGGGGGAAAAAGCCCCCCTTAAGGAAAATTCAGTTTTTCTCCAAGTTGAAATGAACCATGTGTTTAGTTTTAATCATAGTTTTTGACAACAGTGACATGAATAATAATGCCACCTAAAGTTTGCCTAAAGTTAATACTTTTTTTTTACCAAAAACAAACATTGTGCCAAGGGGGCCTTTTACCCCCCCAGTGGGGTAAAAGGCCCCCTGAGGTGGGGCAATAGGCCCCCTCACTCAAAAAAAGCTGTTTGGATAGCAAAAGTGTTTACTTAAGCCTATAATGTGAAAGAAACAAGAAAATATCCCTGAATTAATGAATAGATGCATTATTTTATTATATTTCACATTTTAATTTTAATTTTTTTATTTCAATTATTTTTAATATTAAGTTCAAATTACTTGCTTTACTCAACCAGGTAAGCGAGATGGTATTAAAAACTATGTATCTGCTATTCAGAAATGTATGAAATACAGTAATTATGCTAAAAGGAAACGATGCCCCCTGGGGCCCATTTACCCCGCCATTAAGGGGGCGTTTTACCCCACAGACTACACTTTTACAAAAAAGGGTCTTACTTTCAAAATGTGATTCAACTTTTTATACCTAATGTATTTTTTTTAATGTACTGACTTGTCTACTCATACCACATACACAGCTGTGATATTGGATGAAATAGCAGCTATCTAAATACAGTTTTACTCATATCTGAAAATTATATCACTTACCATGAAATTTGATTTCTCTCCGCTGCGTTGCTGATATGCGATCCACAGTGGATATTTGTATATCCCCGTTGTCAAGCCAGTCCATAGCAATAATAGAAATGTAACTTTGCGCCATCTGGTGGTTATTTTGGGTAAAACAGGCCGGGGGCGTATTACCCCACGGGGGCGTATTACCCCACTCTACTCTATATCCAGTACTGGATGTATTTGTCGGTATGTATGATACACTTACAGACATTCCCATACTGTTTACTATAACTTTACTATTTACTATTTAGCTTTCCTGTAATAAAGCCATGGCCTAATGGTTAGAGAAGCAGCTTTGGGACCAAAAGTTTGCTGGTTTGATTACCTGGACCAGCAGGAATGGCTGAAGTGCCCTTGAACAAGACACCAAACCCCAGGCTGCTCTGGGTATGTTGTATGTCACTCTGGATAAGAGCATCTGCTAAGTAATGTAATGCATAAACACAAACATCTTACTATACATTTTGAATCGATCTGATTGACAGCGTCCCGTATCTCTCTCCCTCTGTCTCTCTGTATACTGTGACTCAAGCCCAGCCCCGTGCTGCTAACCTGAACTCCACCTCGGTGTTAATGACAAGACGGGGGAAGTTTGCCGTAATGAGGCCCCATGCAGAAGAATCTACCAGTTGGGATTCCACACACAGCCATATGTGAGGCCAATGTTGCATGAATTAACATACGGCGGGTCAAGTTAACATATGTAGAGTGAGAAATGACTAATGACTTATCACACCGGTGTTATTTTTGGACCTTCCTGCATGCATGCAACCTTTGTGGAAGGATGGAGGGAGGGAAGGAGGGAGGGAGAGAGAGAGAGAGAGAGCAAGGTAAGGAAGCCGAAAACAAAGAATTAAAAGCAGTAGAGAGGAAGAGTTTTGAACTTCTCCACCTGTCTACTTCCTGTGATGAGGGAGAAAGAGGTAGGAAGAGGAAGCATATGCCAGGGACAGCGTGACAGACAGGACAGTCAGAGCTGACTGTGGTGGCATCAGCATGGGGTGGAACTGCACTGTCACCGCACACATGCCGAAGGGGAGCGACGCCTGGCAGATGCTCCCTACTCCATCCAGAAGTCTGCCACCACTGCCCCCGGGTTCCAGAGGAGAGACAAGAGTGTATCAGCGTGTGTGTGTGTGTGTGTGTGTGTGTGTGTGTGTGTGTGTGTGTGAGTTGGGGGGTGATGGAAAGGAAGGAACAGAGGGTTTCATTTGGCAGGGTGTTAAAAAAAATGGCCTGCTTTTTTTTTGTTGTTTTTTTGTGATGGAGGAGGCAGGTATTAGCTCGGAGACCTCGGTGGTCCCCGCTAGCCATTAGTTTCCTCTCCAGCTGCAGTAAGATCCGCACTGTGAATCTGCCACACTCCCTCATTCATCAGCTTCCCCATCCGCACCAGCTCACAAATTCCAATAACAACACACACACGCACACGCACACACACACGTATACTCCTTACTGATTCGGAACTTCAGTAGCACCACTGCAAGCCATCCAGACACAGCTATCAGTAAAGTCAGACAGAGAGAGAGAGAGAGAGAATGAAGAAGAGAAAGGAAAACACAGGAGCTCCTCCGTGTGTGTGCGCGTGTTTCCATGGTCCATGTGTGTCTGTTTGTACATGGAGGTGATGAAACATGTTATATATGACCCAGGTTCCAGCACGCTGAACCACACGATTGTTTCATGGTGTTGAGCTCAGTAACTCCAGTCTCTGTGTGTGTGTCTATGTGTGTGAGAGACTTCCTGCCACCCGCCCGTCTAATCAGGAAGTGTTTAAATATTGGCAGGAGAGTTGTGGAATGGCCAGTGGAAACTCAGAGGCCAGGGTCAATGCAAGAGGTCACTTGCAGAGACTCTGTGTGTCTGAGGCCTCGATCCCAGCCCCATACTGCGTTCCCTCAACACGCTTTGTTGTTTTGAAAAGATAGAAAACTTCCAAGCAGTTCCTGTTCTGCACATTTAACACACTGAAAGGCTGCATGCACAAGATCGGGGGGGACAAAAAAAAAGCCTCTTGAGGTTGCTTCAGGAGCAGAGAATAAAGCAGAAAAATGAAGTGCAGTGGTTTTGGTACTGATTTTGCATTTTACATTTTCTCCTTTCGTTGTCTATAAAATGGGATTTAAAAAAAAAAAAAAACCTCACCCATCATGCTCTAAATGGCCCTGAGGCCGTAGTATGAATCAGAGTGAAATTGTTCATAATAAACATTATTCGGCACAGGGTTTCAAAAACTGAGAATTATTTACCTGAAAGCTGTGCATAACATAAATATAAATTAATGCCAAATCTATAATAACAAATAGAAGAAATACAAATATAATAATGTAGATAAATTATTAAAGCTTGTAGCAATTTGAATTGACAATGGAAACGTTAAGAAATAGTGTGAAAATTATAATAACTTAGAGTTTTGAGTACACTGGACAATTTAGAGATCATCGAGAACATTTTTAGTTTGATACATAACCCATAGTTTGAGCAAAATGAATGAACACATTTAGAGTTTATAACTTTAGAATCCAGATTGTTGAATAATTTAGCAGCAGAATATTTGGAGGAGTGGCAGCATGGTGGTGTCAAGATTAGCACTCTCGCTTCACAGCAAGAAGGTTCTGGGTTCGATCCCAGTGGCCGATAAGGGCCTTTCCGTGTGGAGTTTGCATGTTCTCCCCCTATCTGTAGGTGTGGATGGTTGTTTGTCTCTATGTGTCAGGCTTGTGATGATCTGGCGACTTGTCCAGGGTGTACCCCGCCTCTTGCCCATAGTCAGCTGGGATAGGCTTCAGCTTGGCCGCGACCCTCATCTCATCTCATTATCTCTAGCTGCTTTATCCTATTCTACAGGGTCGCAGGCAAGCTGGAGCCTATCCCAGCTGACTATGGGCGAAAGGCGGGGTACACCCTGGACAAGTCGCCAGGTCATCACAGGGCTGACACATAGACACAGACAACCATTCACACTCACATTCACACCTACGGTCAATTTAGAGTCACCAGTTAACCTAACCTGCATGTCTTTGGACTGTGGGGGAAACCGGAGCACCCGGAGGAAACCCACGCAGACACGGGGAGAACATGCAAACTCCACACAGAAAGGCCCTCGCCGGCCACGGGGCTTGAACCCGGACCTTCTTGCTGTGAGGCGACAGCGCTAACCACTACACCACCGTGCCGCCCCCGGCCGCGACCCTGCACAGGATAATTGGTCATGGATATTTGAAGGATCTATAACCAGACTTGGATGATATTTCAACCATGTGAATGCTGGATTTGTTTTGAGTGTTGTGGTATGCACTTCAGAATCGCATGTAAACATGTTCCTGCACTATGATGGGCAAAGGCCTTTTACACTTAGTACTTTCATGATCTATTTGGTTTGGTTTCACACTGGGCATAACTAAACAGTGCAACAAAGCATTGAATGGGGGCTGAAAAAGAAGAAGAAGCCTTTATTTGTCACATGCAAACTCAAGCAGAGTGAAATTCATCCTCTGCATTTAATCCATCTGAAACAGTGAAGTGAACACACACACATACCCAGAGCAGTGGGTAGCTATGCTACAGCACCCAGGGAGCAGTTAGGGGCTCGGTGCCTTGCTCAAGGGCACTTCAGCCCAAGGCCACCCCATGTTAACCTAACCACATGTTTTTGGGAGAAACCAGAAAACCCATCCATTATCTGTAGCCGCTTTATCCTGTTCTACAGGGTCGCAGGCAAGCTGGAGCCTATCCCAGCTGACTGTGGTCGAGAGGCGGGGTACACCCTGGAAAAGTCGCCAGGTCATCAGAGGGCTGACACATAGAGACACACAACTATTCATACTCACGAGTCACCGATTAGCCTAACCTACATGTCTTTGGACTCTGGGGGAAACCGGAGCACCTGGAGGAAACCCATGCAGACACGGGGAGAACATGCAAACCCCACACAGAAAGGCCACCATCGGCCACTGGGCTCGAACCCAGAACCTTCTTGCTGTGAGGCAACAGTGCTAACCATTACACCACTGTGCCGTGAAAATCTCATCTCGTCTCGTTATCTCTAGCCGCTTTATCCTGTTCTACAGGGTCACAGGCAAGCTGGAGCCTATCCCAGCTGACTACGGGCGAAAGGCGGGGTACACCCTGGACAAGTCGCCAGGTCATCACAGGGCTGACACATAGACACAGACAACCATTCACACTCACATTCACACCTACGCTCAATTTAGAGTCACTAGTTAACCTAACCTGCATGTCTTTGGACTGTGGGGGAAACCGGAGCACCCGGAGGAAACCCACGCGGACACGGAGAGAACATGCAAACTCCACACAGAAAGGCCCTCGCCGGCCACGGGGCTCGAACCCAGACCTTCTTGCTGTGAGGCAACAGCGCTAATCACTACGCCGCCCCTGCTGTGAAAATATACTTGTAAAAATGTTTACTTTATTGGTCAGAAAAAGGAAAAATAAATCTTTGCCAAGAGTGTGTAGAAAGCATAAAAATCACCTGAGTACAAAGAGCACAAACTAGATCTTTGATCATCGGTCCAAATATCCAGGACACATTGCATTTCTGCAGCGCTACAACTTCGTCCTTCGGCTCTGCTTCAGTTTAGCGGCTCATCTACAAGTAACAGTATGGTTGCTTCACTTCATGTACCGTATGCTGTAGTTCGGTCAATTCAGAGTCAAATCACTTCCTCACTGCAATCGGATCTCACTAGAGTTTGCTTGGATGACGATCGAGACCATCTCACTCCAACGGTGGTTTTGGTCCTCACTCAAGTGTGATTTCTGTGTTCTCACCTGCCTAAACGAAATGCACGGAATGAAACAAATGTACCATCGCTTGATTCAAACTGACTAGACACAGCATATGTGAAAGCACTCTAAGAGAAACAACACTTATTCACCCCTAAACACACAAAGGCCCTTAATTTTGATGTTGTGTTTGGTTCCATCATGTTAAATGAGCATTCCTCTGTCAGACTGCAATTTATACTAGTGCTAGTTCAATTAAGTAGTTCTCTGTGCATATGTGTGGAGAAAAAAGGAGATGTATGCATCAAAAAAGAAAAAAAATGGAGCACTTGAGCAGACTTCTTTAAATTGGACTGGAAATTAGTGGCGAAAGTGCTGGCCAGTTTGGAGAGAGCTGCTCTGCTGGTCGGGGTAATTATCTCACTAAAGTGCTTAAGTGACACATCTGGTCACACAGGTCAGTTTGTTTTAGACAGTTTTTTTTTTTTTTTCCGTTTCACATTACATTCGGGCACTCATTAGCCATTGCAGTGCAAACAGAGATGAAGAGCATTGTTAACATATAGCAGTCTGCTGTTCATATCTAGAGCGGACAAATAAAAAAAAAAGTAGAAGAAAGGAAAAAGCACTGAAAAAATGCATCTATCATATTGATTCTAAGCTCCAATTTGAGGTTTCATTTTCCTTTTTTTTCTGGAAGAAAAAAAAAACCCTTTGACAAGCTACCGAAATATATCACACTGCTGAAATATAGAGGTAACATCTTTTATAGACTTCTTGTTGTCATCAATCTCAGCGCCAGGAGTGAATTATCAGAACTACAAAAAAGATCTATGTTTTCTGAGTTCCAATAACCGCCCAAGTCCGAGACACACACACACACACACACACACACACACACATATATATATATATATATATATATATATATATATATATATATATATTTTTTTTTTTTCTCATAAGCTTGGCCTGCCAGGTGTGAGTGATAAGCATCATTATTGTTTTGCGAGATTGTAGTTTATGCCCCATCACTGAGCTCTTGGCACGTATGCTTTCAAATGGATGATCAGATCAAATCCTGCCAGACATGTAAGCACACATATGGAATATAATGAGGGGGAAATGATGGGCTCCGATATTATTCAGCCTGCATCAGCATACGGCATCGTGAAATGAGAGACCTTGTGATGGCATCTACTATATATTAATGTTGTGTGATGTGAAAGGTTTCTGCAAGTGGACAGGATGAGGAAGTAGAAAAAAATTTTATATATATATATATATATATATATATATATATATATATATATATATATGATTGAATGAACGAATGAATGAACAAATAAATAAATCAAGTATGCATACACACTCTGTTCAAGACTTGAAGTGTATTTTATTTTGTGTTGGACCCTGACTGGCGTGTTTGCGAGCATCTGAGCTGCAATTATGGCAGTAATAAATGCATAACCTGCCAGTTCTCAGCTCTGACCTCCATGAGGGAAAGCGCCTCCCCACCGTTCGTGTGGCTCAAGGGGCGAGATTTCTATTCCCACCCCTGACCCCCCACCTCTCCAAACTGCCCCTCTCTTTCACCCTCCTGGCTCTGAAGAGCTTGTCTAGCCTCCCCACCCCAACTCAGAGCTCATTAGCCCTGGTGCCTCTGAACGGCCGCTGGCATACATTGCTGGCTTTATCTCAGACATGAGCATTGTCTTTTATTTCTAATTAGACTGGTTCATCAGTGTGCTCACTGGAATGCTTATGCACAGAAGGTTGGGGCTCTTAAACTCACCACGGCTGCTCTTTGTCTGACTTTGTCTGGGCTTTGAGGTTGGGAGGAGAGTTTTATAACTGTTTGTTTTCAATTAATGTATAGACGCAAGAAAATTTGACAGAGTCACTCGCACTTTATGCATGCTATGATTATGATTTTGTGCAGTTATACACTACACATACATATAGTGGGTATACAGGACACAATTCATTGCACATACATTATTCAGTCATATGTATATACTGGAGAATGTAAAAAGGATTGCACCACCCAACACATAATGTCTGTAGATCTGCTCTACTTACATATCTCATCTCATTATCTCTAGCCGCTTTATCCTTCTACAGGGTCGCAGGCAAGCTGGAGCCTATCCCAGCTGACTATGGGCGAAAGGCGGGGTACACCCTGGACAAGTTGCCAGGTCATCACAGGGCTGACACATAGACACAGACAACCATTCACACCTACGGTCAATTTAGAGTCACCAGTTAACCTAACCTGCATGTCTTTGGACTGTGGGGGAAACCGGAGCACCCGGAGGAAACCCACGTGGACACGGAGAGAACATGCAAACTCCACACAGAAAGGCCCTCACTGGCCCTGGGGCTTGAACCCAGAACCTTCTTATTGTGAGGTGACAGCGCTAACCACTACACCACCGTGCTGCCCCTACTTACATATAATATAATATAATATAATAAACAAGAATTACTGTGCACTTTGATTATATGAGCAATTGTGCGCTCTGATTGGCTACTCTACTACTAGGCTGTCAGCTCATCAGTGGCGGCTGCTGGTTTTTAAAACAAGGGAAGCCCATTTTACGCATTCATCGTAAAACCTGTAGGCCGGATATCAAAGCATAGAAAGGTGTGCCCCATTAGCACAGTGAACTAGACAACCCTACCTAGTGGCAGAAAGTATTTTTGCTTGTACATTTCATGTTATAGTCTGGCTTGCCAGGCTAGTGCCTCATATCCTTAATCAAAAATATCAAACATCCAAAAATCACTGGCTATTCAACGAAGAGCCTTGCACATCATACCCTGATATGCAACACAGAGTCTTTAACACAACACCCAGCTGTGCAACACATCCTTGAACATCTTCTGCAACACAGTCTGGAAATTCATAACCAGGTAGGCTATGCAACACACAGAACCTTGAATATTATACCCAGGTATAACCTATAACACAGAGCCCACCATTCTCTTAACATTACTGAACAATATACACACTTCAGATACATGAACACTATTTATACACAAATTCTGCCCTCCGCTCCTTTTCCAGAAAATGGTCTGTGACCCTGTCATACCAGCTGGTTGTGCTTTCCAAAGACTTTACCAATTTCTGTTAGCAGCTAGCACTGCAGATCCCAATAAGGCTCAAGCTAGCCTACAACCAGATTGAACTACAAATGAAATAAACGAGTGAATTCACGAATGATCAAACTGATAGAATGGATGAAAGTTAACGGAGCACAACGAGTAATATTTACATTTATTTACAGAGTAATGTACAGAGACATCAATGAGAAGAACCGTTTATATGAAAAGAAATTCGGACAGCACTTTGGCACACGACTACACTTTCTCGACATCCGCTAGGGACTGATCATACTTCCGTGTTCCTCACCGAAGTACCGCCCTCCTCGTGTCTTTCAAACACTACCTCCAATAATCCTTTATCAGCCCGGCTTCTTGTCCCTCCCACTGTCTCGTTTAGTCCCAGAGAAGCCCGGCTTCCCTGGAAGTGACGATTTTGTTGATTTTAACCAATAACAACTAGCCGAAATTGGCTGTTCAGAGCCGTCTCGTAGACTGCAACGGATACCTGGCTGCCAGTCAGTGTTGCCAGATACTGCTGACGTTTTCCATCCCAAAATATATTCAAAACCTGCCAAAATGCACTTAAAACCGCCCAATCTGGCAACACTGCTGCCAGTCCATAGAGCCCATTGAAATAAGAAAGGTTACAGCCTGGCAGCAAAGGTGATTCTCATAGCGAACTGCAAGTTCGTCAGACATCACTCAAATAAGTTACAGGATAGTTATGGACATAAATACAATCTTGGGCATATATTATGTTATGCAAGTTATTGTTTTAATGAGAATTCAACATCGTAGATGCCGCAGTTTGGGGAGAGAATTTTAGGGGAAGCTCGGCTTCCCTTGTTGTCTCTGAGAAATCGCCCCTGCAGCTCATATACCATGAGTAGCGAAAAACAAAATGGAGGCGCGTGTTGCTGAACAACCGAGGATGAAATAAAAACTCGACTCGAAAACAAAACCTCCCAAAATAAAAAAAGCAACAAAATATGGAATAAAAGTATTTGATGGTAAGAACATATTGTTTTTTATTTTTCAAGAATTATTATTATTATAGCATTTTTTCACAAATTGCTCCTATCATTTCACCGGCTTGTTTACTTGTTAACTGAAAATGATTTTGTCAGATGTTTTGTATAAAGTGTTTATTTTATTCCACTCAATCTCATCGTACATGGCTTATCACCAACTTGGCACTACGCGATTTGGCGCTATATATATCCTCAACTCGATCTATCAATATCTCTGTCAGATAACTCAAATCGCATTGAGTTGCATGTATGATAATGCACTGGCAATATTTATTATAAAATAAAACATATTCTATCCAACGGGCGGCACGGTGGTGTAGTGGTTAGCGCTGTCGCCTCACAGCAAGAAGGTCCTGGGTTCGAGCCCCGGGGCCGGCGAGGGCCTTTCTGTGTGGAGTTTGCATGTTCTCCCCGTGTCCGCGTGGGTTTCCTCCGGGTGCTCCGGTTTCCCCCACAGTCCAAAGACATGCAGGTTAGGTTAACTGGTGACTCTAAATTGAGCGTAGGTGTGAATGTGAGTGTGAATGGTTGTCTGTGTCTATGTGTCAGCCCTGTGATGACCTGGCGACTTGTCCAGGGTGTACCCCGCCTTTCGCCCGTAGTCAGCTGGGATAGGCTCCAGCTTGCCTGCGACCCTGTAGAAGGATAAAGCGGCTAGAGATAATGAGATGAGATGAGATTCTATCCAACACGCACTTAATCCCAACCTTGATGTTTATAACTTTTTATACATTTTGATTTGTGTGTTGGGTGGCACGGTGGTGTAGTTGTTAGTACTGTCGCTTTACAGAAAGAAGGTTCTGGGTTCGAGCCCGGTGCCTGATGAGGGCCTTTCTGTGTGGAGTTTGCATGTTCCCCCCGTATCTGTGTGGGTTTCCTCCAGGTGTTCCAGTTTCCCCCACAGTCCAATGACATGCAGGTTAGATTAACATGGGGTGGCCTTGGGCTGAAGTGCCCTTGAGCAAGGCACTGAACCCTTAACTGCTCCCTAGGCACTGTAGCATAGCTGCCTACTGCTCTATGTGTGTGTGTATTCACTGCTTCAGATGGGTTAAATGTAGAGATGAATTTCACTGTGTGCTAAATAAAGATGTTCTTCCAATGTTACACTTGGTAAGTGTTGGACCATGTTAACTCAACCACATCAAATGCCATCATGCACACAGTTAATTTGACTTTCTTGATTCACCATTCGGATTCCACAACTTCTGCCAGGTTTTTCTTCATTGTCAAATGCAATATGGTGTAACAAACACAAAAACAACACCAACAAAATACTAATACAGAGATATATCAATGAGAATATGATAACCATTTAATGAAATATGATAGAAGTCTATTAAGCTATGTGGCCAAAAGTTTGTGGACACCTGACCGTCATGTCAATATGTAGTTCTTTCCTAAACTATTGCTACTAAAGTAGAAGCACACGACTGTCTTTGTATACTGTGGCATTACAATTTCCCTTCACTGGAACTAAGATGTCCAAACCTTTTCCAGCATGGCAATGTCTCTATGCATAAAACGAGCTCCATGAAGACATGGTTTGCCAAAGTTGGAGTGGACGAACTCGAGTGTCCTGCACAGAGCCCTGACCTCAACCCCACTGAACACATTTGTAACAAGTGTTGCCAGGCAAAACAAACCTTGCCTGGTAGCACTTATGATGAATATGAAGGAAGATCTCATCTCATCTCATCTCATCTCATCTCATCTCATCTCATCTCATCTCATCTCATTATCTCTAGCTGCTTTATTTGTTCTACAGGGTCGCAGGCAAGCTGGAGCCTATCCCAGCTGACTACGGGCGAAAGGCGGGGTACACCCTGGACAAGTCGCCAGGTCATCACAGGGCTGACACATAGACACAGACAACCATTCACACTCACATTCACATATACGGTCATTTTAGAGTCATGAAGGAAGATATCACAAAAAAAAAAAATGGTACCCTATGGGTACATGTAGTACATGTATGGGTACTGCTTATAAATAAAATACAACCCTGATTCCAAAAAAGTTGGGACAAAGTACAAATTGTAAATAAAAATGGAATGCAATAATTTACAAATCTCAAAAACTAATATTGTATTCACAATAGAACATAGACAACATATCAAATGTCGGAAGTGTGACATTTTGAAATTTCATGCCAAATATTGGCTCATTTGAAATTTCATGACAGCAACACATCTCAAAAAAGTTGGGACAGGGGCAATAAGAGGCTGGAAAAGTTAAATGTACAAAAAAGGAACAGCTGGAGGACCAAACTGCAACTCATTAGGTCAATTGGCAATAGGTCATTAACATGACTGGGTATAAAAAGAGCATCTTGGAGTGGCAGCGGCTCTCAGAAGTAAAGATGGGAAGAGGATCACCAATCCCCCTAATTCTGCGCCGACAAATAGTGGAGCAATATCAGAAAGGAGTTCGACAGTGTAAAATTGCAAAGAGTTTGAACATATCATCATCTACAGTGCATAATATCATCAAAAGATTCAGAGAATCTGGAAGAATCTCTGTGCATAAGGGTCAAGGCTGGAAAACCATACTGGGTGCCCGTGATCTTCGGGCCCTTAGACGGCACTGCATCACATACAGGCATGCTTCTGTATTGGAAATCACAAAATGGGCTCAGGAATATTTCCAGAGAACATTATCTGTGAACACAATTCACCGTGCCATCCGCCATTGCCAGCTAAAACTCTATAGTTCAAAGAAGAAGCCGTATCTAAACATGACCCAGAAGTGCAGACATCTTCTCTGGGCCAAGGCTCATTTAAAATGGACTGTGGCAAAGTGGAAAACTGTTCTGTGGTCAGACGAATCAAAATTTGAAGTTCTTTATGGAAATCAGGGACGCCGTGTCATTCGGACTAAAGAGGAGAAGGACGACCCAAGTTGTTATCAGCGCTCAGTTCAGAAGCCTGCATCTCTGATGGTATGGGGTTGCATTAGTGCGTGTGGCATGGACAGCTTACACATCTGGAAAGACACCATCAATGCTGAAAGGTATATCCAGGTTCTAGAGCAGCATATGCTCCCATCCAGACGACGTCTCTTTCAGGGAAGACCTTGCATTTTCCAACATGACAATGCCAAACCACATACTGCATCAATTACAGCATCATGGCTGCGTAGAAGAAGGGTCCGGGTACTGAACTGGCCAGCCTGCAGTCCAGATCTTTCACCCATAGAAAACATTTGGCGCATCACAAAACAGAAGATACGACAAAAAAGACCTAAGACAGTTGAGCAACTAGAATCCTACATTAGACAAGAATGGGTTAACGTTCCTATCCCTAAACTTGAGCAACTTGTCTCCTCAGTCCCCAGACGTTTACAGACTGTTGTAAAGAGAAAAGGGGATGTCTCACAGTGGTAAACATGGCCTTGTCCCAACTTTTTTGAGATGTGTTGTTGTCATGAAATTTAAAATCACCTAATTTTTCTCTTTAAATGATAAATTTTCTCAGTTTAAACATTTGATATGTCATCTATGTTCTATTCTGAATAAAATATGGAATTTTGAAACTTCCACATCATTGCATTCCGGTTTTATTTACAATTTGTACTTTGTCCCACCTTTTTTGGAATCGGGGTTGTAGTTTTCTGATCCCATGTCCATACAGTATATACTCTATGAGGCAGTAGCCACAAAAATGAAGCGGAATCCAAAAATGAACAATTTTTAAAAAATCACAGAAGTAAAATATACCAAGTGTCTGTACTTTATATTATTCTACTCTTACCTCTTACAGTTTTCAAGACTGAAACCTCCAAACCAAGGCTGACATACACACGCTGTCACCATGACCCAAACTCTTATTTCCCGGAAATGGCTCGGCGCTAGAGCTCAGTGGAACGCACTTTCCCTCTCTAATCAGCATAAACATGTTTGAAAGCGATTTCTTTCTTCTAGTCCATTTATTTCGAATGGTGAACCGAATTGTATACACTCACTGGCCATTTTTATTGGAACACGTGTATGCGCATGCACAGTGTGCGACCGTTACACTCTTACATTCTTACAGCATGAAGATGTAGTGGCTAGCACCTCTATATGAGGCAGTAGCCACAATACAAATGATTTTGACCTTTTTGGTAACCTTGACCGGATGACCTTTAAAATGTTGGAGGCTCTATTTGAGACCAATGCCCATCTATCCTGAAAGTTTCATGAAGATTGATCCAGCTGTTTTCCAGTAATATCGTTAACAAAAAAACAAAGAAACCCAACTGAAACCAATACCTCGCCCCTGGTGGACTCCGTCCCGGGTGAGGTAATGAATCGGAACACCAACTGCACCCCAGACCTCCTCACCCTAGATCAGTGTCTGATCTTACTTGTGGGTGAATGAACATAAATCCCTACAGCCAGATTCCAAAATCTAGTGGAAAGCCTTCTCAGAAGAGTGGAGTTGGGTTCCACAAACTCTTGGTTATATAATGTCGTTTCCATTGCCAAAAATAGTTTTGCATGAATAGTCATAGTTGTAATTATCACAATAATCACTGCAATTTTGGTTTAATTTAACAACATGGCTTCCACCCTCATTATTTGTCAGCGTATTTTAATTACAAAACACAACAAAATAAATTGCAAAAATATTAGCAAACTTAATGAACCAAGGGTAATCTTGAAATTTTGAAAGTATGCTTAATTTCAGTAATTGTTCACCTTTAAATTTCCATTAGCGAATGTTTTCAAGACAGCAGAGGCTCAGTAATGCGTTTGTATGTTTAACTTAGCACTGTGGTGGCTGTGTATAAAAACAGAGGCTCAGATTGCAGTCTTCTGGGACACCCATGTTTAGAGTAAGTGGGTCTGAAATGATGCTTTTGGGCTTTACTACATTTGTTTTACCCATCAGAAAGTTCTCCAGTCAGTTCCACACTTTATAAAGTGAAACAACTCTACAGAGCTACTGCGATGTTCAGAGGGTTATTAATAAACCAAAGTAAAATACGTACTTGATGTCCTACATAATTCATGTCTAAATCACACACACACACACACACACACACGATATCTGCTGCAGCTCGGAAAGTAAATTGATGCAAATTTGATGCAAACACACCAGTAAATATGTAGACCCTTTAAAATGCATCATCATGTGGTATAAGGTTGTGTATGACTGACAATGTGACAATGAGCTTCAGGTCATCCAGGCTTGAGTCAAAGAGAAATAAAATAAACAAATAAATCAGAGGTCGGTTCAAAGAAGCTGTGAAGTGGGATCAGCGTGGCGTCTGTCAGAAGAGCAGAGGGAAGGAGAGGAATAGAGTGGCGTTTCTCTGATAGTGATGCCTAAGGCATCCACACCTGATGAATGCCAAACAACGAGATAAAAAAACAACACTTAACAGCACTATAGTCATTGTGCACTTAGACTACAACTAGCAGTCTATTTTGAGGCTGAATTGGCTTGAGTCCAGACATATAAGTGAATTTTAAAGCGAATTCAATTTCCCAAATGTACATTTTGTTAATTATTAAAAGATAGAGCGGAAATGTGATTTTTATTTTTATTTTTTTTAATTCTTCATGGTCTCTCTCACATGCTGAAAGAAACCTGACTCGAACGTCAATGTGCCTTTTTTTTTTCTTTCCAATATACAATGAACTTCCTGAAAACAGTAGTCTACAGCAGTGGTTCTCAACCTTTTCTTCTTTTACCCCTTTTCCACCAAATCAGTTTCAGGGCTGGTTCGGGGCCAGTGCTGGTACTGGTTCACAACGCGTTCAACTCGCAAGCCAGCTGAGAACCAGTTTGCTTTTCCATAGCTCGCAGTGCTAAGGGAAGCCACATCATTACATCGCTGTATACGTCAGTTACATTGCTGTATACGTCAGTTACGTTGCTACGTTTGCATAAACCTTGGCGCGAATATCGAAGCAAAAACAACACGGAAGCAGCAGCAGCAACAATAATAATAATGGATGACTTCGCGTTTGTACAGCTGCTGCTTCTCGTCGCTTAAAAATGGCGATCTTCCGTGGTCTTGTTATTGTTGTTGGTCTCAACACCCCCCCCCCCCCCCCCCGCTGACGTAAGCAGTTCTTTCCTCTGGCCCAGCAGAGAGTTGGTGCTAGCCTGGAACCGGTTTTTCTGGCCCCAGAGCCAGTTCTTTGTCAGTAGAAACAGAAAACCTGGTTCCAAACTAAGCACTGGCCCCGAACCAGCCCTGGAACTGCTTTGGTGGAAAAGGCCCACTTATGTGTACTTGTAACGAGTCGGGGCCCATTAAAAAAGATCCCTAATTATTTTGGCTCATCTTTTCTATTAGACTCTAATAATCTATTGTAAAGTGTATTAATGAAATCCAACATCACTCCTTGTTACAGATGGGAGCCCAGGAATTAAATAAATGCAATAAAACAAACTGTTTTTAATTGTAGGTATTGGATTTAAAAGTGTATGGCTGTGCCAGAAGCCAAACCATGCATGCAGGGCATTCTCAGTCAAAAGGGATTAAAGATCCAAAAGCGGAGTCTGGTCCATTAACACAAGAACGTATTGCCATGTTTGTGTTCAGCAAACAAGAAAGTTATTAAAACCAAGAAGTCCACTCAAAAGAAGTGGATATAGAAACCACTCAATGGGATTAGATCCTTACACACTAACAAAGAAGGATTTTTCCTATGAGTTGGAAAATTATCCATCTGTTGAGTTCCCAGAGATCTCAAACTACCTGGTGCTGCAGACATCGTTCTACACGGGTACACAGATGAAAACCTGGAAGAGCATGGAGGCGAACAACTTTTTATATGTGGCTGGGTTAAAGATCTGGGGATCAGGACACTACAAGATAGATGGCGGTAGACTGATAAGTGCAGGAAGAGTGTTTATTAGCAGGTGTGATATTTACAAAAATGAAAGCAAAACAAAGCAGAATCATAAAGCAGAGTATTTAAACTGTGTTATAAACTTGGTTAGAAACAAACATGACAGTGATAATGATAATACTTCGCAAAGCCTCTGTGAAAACAGTGTCCATATCTGCACATGCTGATTGCGCTTAAATCAGTATCAGGTGTTTCCCATAATGACTGGGTCCCAAGCACGAGCACAACACACTCCGTGAGTGAGTGTGGCCACTTGCGCTGCACCAGACTCAAGTCTGTGAAGGCGTGACAGTCAAGTGTTCACCTGCTGTGTGACTACAACTTTTAGCTCACATGTATATCGCCAAGCATTGGCACCAACATGCCTCATTTTCATTGATAACTCATTGCAAAACATCGTGAGCTGTAGTGTGACCATAGCTTAATGAGGCAGATGTGATGTTGGATGCAACCCAGCAATTGTACCCTACTATGAGGAAAAATTAGCTTCAACTTGGGAAAAAAAAACCTTCTAGCGGGTTTATTGATGGCATGCAATATTGTTTTCATATTGCTTATGCTCCATGTATTACTCCACTCTCCCCAATGGAGAATGAGTGTGCAGTATTGTTATAATATTGGACATTGTCAAGACAACATGACATCACACTCGAAGATCCAATGACAAAACTTTTCTGTTGCGCATACGCACAATCATTTCTTTGTTGGCCAGGAGAGAGAGGAGACGAGGCTAATTAGGTGCTCGGTTTAAGCACTAAATAAATAAACTGAAAACTGAAACTAAAGATGCAGTGGACACCTGAAAGGCTACCATAACTTCATTATATATTCTTCACACATATTTACAAGAGAAAAACATACCAACGGACATCGAAAAACTGAAAAAGAGATACATCGGAGATGTAAATCTTCCATGCTAGTGAGTGACTGTGACAGTTTGTACACAAACATGGCCGCGAGCTTTGCTTCATTAAAAGTGGAACGTTTAAAGAAACAGACGTGCTGAACAACCAAAAGGCTATCAAAACTTCACTGTATATTCCATACATCCATTATCTGTAACCACATATCTTGTGTGGGGTTGCAGGCAAGTTGGAGCCTATCCCAGCTGACTATGGGTGAGAGGCGGGGTACACCCTGAACAAGTCACCACGTCATTGCAGGGCTGATACACAGAGACAAACAACCATTCACACTCACATACACACCTACAGTCAATTTAGAGCCACCAATTAGCCTAACCTACAAATCTTTGGACTGTGGGGGAAACCGGAGCACCTTGAGGAAACCCACGCAGACACGGGGAGAACATGCAAACTCCACATCGAAAGGACCTCATCGGGCACTGGGCTCGAACCCAGAACCTTCTTGCTGTGAGATGACAGTGCTAACCACTACACCACATTGCCACCTCACTGGATATTCTTCTCACATATTTCCAAGAGAAAAACATATCAATGGACATCAAAAAACTGGAAAAGAGAGCAGTAGCAGAAATATTATAAAAGTTTTACTTGGAGGTCAGGAAACATGTCGGAGACTTTTAGAAGAGGACTTCACTCATGGACTTCACTCAGCAAAGCCCTTTTGTTTTGAACAACTGCAATGTAACAATTAACTCCAACCAAAAGTAACTTTGAACTTCAACTGTCTACCTGGATATAGCTTGTATATAAGTTGGGTTGTTGTTCAGGCTTTTTGGACTCGTATCATTTTTATTGTTAGAACTTTAACTTTATACAGTACATTGGATTGACAGAACATTGAATTACATTCGATCAGAATCAGCATTCAGTATTGGTAAGTTACTCCCCTGTTCTTAACTTTTTTGTAAAATCTCTAATTGTTCCATCAAATCTCATCTCATCTCATCATCTCTAGCCGCTTTATCCTGTTCTACAGGGTCGCAGGCAAGCTGGAGCCTATCCCAGCTGACTACGGGCGAAAGGCGGGGTACACCCTGGACAAGTCGCCAGGTCGTCACAGGGCCGACACATAGACACAGACAACCATTCACACTCACATTCACACCTACGGTCAATTTAGAGTCACCAGTTAACCTAACCTGCATGTCTTTGGACTGTGGGGGAAACCGGAGCACCCGGAGGAAACCCACGCGGACACTGCGAGAACATGCAAACTCTGCACAGAAAGGCCCTTGCCGGCCACGGGGCTCGAACCCGGACCTTCTTGCTGTGAGGCGACAGTGCTAACCACTACACCACCGGTTCCATCAAATGTCTATGTATAATCATAATAATAATATTGGCTGTTTTTTTTTTCATGGTATATCAGATATATTCCATTCAGCTGCTTGTCTTCAACTTGTTCAATATCATGCTAGCTGAATGGAATATATCTGATATACCACTCAAAGCCAGCCAATATTATTTAATTAAGTATTTTTTTGATGATAATGATAGACAATATTGCCAACACACCCTGAAATGTTTTACCAGAAATGATGGCCTAGTCGATTCTGTTTGCCAGTTATTGCAAAGTCATGATCTATATGACAGGAAGGTTCTTTATATGATGCTCATGCCATTTTACATTTTTTAACGTGTTTATTATTTTAATTGTTGCTGTATGTATATTGTTCTGATTTTTATGTATTTGATTTTATGTTCTCTCCTTTTGGAGGTAATAAACATACTGCTACTGCTACTACTACTTCACTATGAGTTAATAGCCACATATACTTATTATATTTTAAATAAATAAATACATACATGCAGTGCTTACAGTAATTTTGCTCTCTTTATTACCGAATCCCCATAGAGCTGGTGTGATAGAGCCATACAAGCCATGACAAGTTATCTAAAATCGATTGTGCAACACAGCACAGTGTGTATAAGGAACACAGTTTAAAAAAAGGAACAATAAATTACATGATTTACCTGGAATCCATGAGCAACATGAAATATTAATAACCCCAATGAAGGGTCTCGAATTAGGCAAATTCCTAAGAGGATTGAGAGAGAAAAGGAACACCCATTAAAACAACATCATTAGGATCCGGCAGAGCCCTGAGGAGAAACCGACGCTGGATTGTTGATCATTTGCACTTTATTTAATGAACACTGATACAGATCTTCAATATTGAGAAAACATCGCAATGAGGCAATTTCCTGCAAATTTCCTCAACCTTGTACTTTGTCAGATTTGAATAAAATAGTTGCACTGTTATCCAGCTCTGTGTAAACAAAGAGCTTTGAGATTTTGACATTGAGACAAGTTTTATGGGTTTGTTGTTAACTCTGAGATTTAGATTTGAAGAATTGATGAGCTTTACCGAGAATATATATTAAACATTTTAATATAGAGTTAAGATTGTATTGTATGTATTTCAGATTATAGATGTGGGTATATATTTATTTAATATTTCCTTCATATAGGGTGGTGTAGTGGTTAGCACGGTCGCCTCACAGCAAGAAGGTCCGGGTTTGAGCCCCGTGGCCGGCGAGGGCCTTTCTGTGTGGAGTTTGCATGTTCTCCCCGTGTCCGCATGGGTTTCCTCCGGGTGCTCCGGTTTCCCTCACAGTCCAAAGACATGCAGTTAGGTTGACGTGGGGCAACCTTGGGCTGAAGTGCCCTTGAGCAAGGTACCTAACCCCTGACTGCTCTCCGGGCGCTCTGGTGCGGCTGCCCACTGCTCTGGGTGTGTGTGTGTGTTCACTGCTTCAGATGGGTTAAATGCGGAGGATGAATTTCACTGTGCTGGAAGTGTGCATGTGACAAATAAAGGTTTCTTCTTCTCACAGCAAGAAGGTTCTGGGTTTGAGCCGAGTGGCTGACAGGGGTGGCCTTTGCATGTTCTCCCCGTGTCTGTGTGGGTTTCCTCTGGGTGCTCTGGTTTCCTCCAAAGACATACAGGTTAGGCTAATTGGTGGCTCTAAATTGACCGTAGGTGTGAATGTGAGTGTGAATGGTTGTTTGTCTCTATGTATCAGCCCTGCGATGATCTGACGACTTGTCCAGGGTGTACCCCGCCTCTCGCCCATAGTCAGCTGGGATAGGCTCCAGCTTGCCCATGACCTTGCACAGGATAAGCGGTTATGAATAATGGAAGGATGGGTGGATTTCCTTCATATTTATTTATTTATTTATTTATTTATTTATATTTCATTCTAATCAAGGATCTTTTTTTTCCTAAGTTTTATAGTACACATTTAAGATTTAAGATTGATCATTTATACAGGGTTAGTCAATATTACGTTAACACTTAAATGGTTAAAACCATTTATTCACAAAACATATATCATATGTGCAAGATGGACAAGACGGCATCAACCTGTTCGCCATCGTGTTCGCCAAGACACAAAAACCAGCGAGCAAAAGTACCATTTAAAGCCCAGACACACATTTCACGGTCACGGCGCACCACACATTCAGAAGAAAAATAATCCATTCGTGTGAACATAATTTTGACTAACCCTGTATTGAAGATTACAGACAGAAGTATATATTTCAGATTTTATTCTTATTTATTTATAGCTAGTATCCCCAATTTGTAGGCTACTTGTGGCCAGCTATAAGCTTGACTCTTTAATAAAGTTGTTGATGGAGTGATTGTTTGATCAACATTGTGTAGCTCAAAACCGATACCTAGATGTACAGTCTTTGGTGGGGTTTACATTAGACCGTATCAGCGGATCATCAGATTAACGTTTTTAAAAACGATTAGCATGCACACAGCAACGCCAATACACGATTCGCGTGCACACAGCAACGCCAATACACGGATACGCTCGGCTCCGCAGGCATCCTGCGCTCCAAATCACTCCGCCCTGAACAGCGAGTGCCCTCTGGAGGGTGCGCACTCCGGCCCTGCGCAGCTCACAGAGCGCGCGAGTGAAGCACACGAGCAGTGATTCGGGACTGAGCCGCTGTGTGTGTGATCTCAGTGCATATCGGGCATGCGCGTCACTTACCACTTGCAAGTGGAAGGATGGCAAGCCTAAAGACAATCATAACTACACAATGGGCAGTATTTGCATCAGTATTTGCAGTATTTTCATACTTTTATACTCTTTAATGAAAGGTGATACAAGGCGGAAGTCCGCGCCGTTTTTCAGCAGTCGCGTCACATGACCAACGCCAGCGAATCAGGAAGGTGGATGTTACAGTGACGTTGTCCAATGACGACGCCAACTAGAGCTCAGCACAGCGTATCCGCGTATTCTCAATGTTTACACAGCACCGGACCAGACACGATCTGGATTGAATACGTGGACCCTGGCGGATTCCCGTTTCCCGGCTTTTCCAGGCGTTTTAATGTAAACGGACAGTGCATCCGCGAGGAAAACGAGACAGATACGGTCTAATGTAAACTTGGCCTTTGTGTGTGAGTGATTTCAGGTCTCTATCAGGAGTCAGATAGGCCTGTACTGAACCCATTTACTTTACATGCATGACAATCAGCATGCAAGATGTTGTGTATTCGACTTAAAACATGAACATGGGAACTTCATCAAGCGCCCATTAAAATCTACAACACACAGACTGCATATGGTCTTCCAGAGGGGGGAAAAAAAAGAAGATAAAATAAAACAAATTCACCAAAAGAAACTGTACATAGTCATCTTTCACCCAGTTCTTCAGTCTAATGGCCAGGCTTCCTTATAATTTGGCTGCATGCACTCCTCCACTTCTTTAATTCATTTCTCGCTGAAGTGTGCCTTTACTGGAATGATGTAAGAGCACGGCTCCAAATAGCCTTAAATATTCTTTAATCGACCATAGCTAACTCCAGCAGCGTAAATTTCTCATGAAGTGACATTTTAATGCTCTCTTTAAGGAGAAGCACCCTGAGTTGTGCAATCTTTTCCAAAACAGGTTCCAAAGGAAAACATCAGCGGGCCCATATTTTATCGGAATAACTTCCACCAACTGTAGCAGAGAAACCGCCTCTTCGCTCGAGCACTGGAGAAAAAAAAGGAAGCAAAACTTTTGAAAAATACTTTTTTGAATTACATAGATGAATTGCAGCCACATCAGTGAAATGTGAAGTGTATGTTTTCATTGGCTGCAGGACCTTACATTGTACAGCGTATGGATGTGAATCTAAAACAGACTTCCCAAGGTCTTCCAGATGAAATGTCAAAAGCATGAGCTCCCATTAACTTAGTCACAGAGGAAACTTATGCACGCGGCACAAGATTTTACTAAACAGGCCTCAGATCGTTAAGATCCGCAGATCCTGATGCGATGTCCTTCTCTCTACACTGGAACATGTCACGCTTTGTGCTTATGGAATGAAGCTGTGAAATACATGCAGTTATTTATTAGCAAGGCCAAAGTGAGCTGTGCCAGAGCTACAGTAAACACGTCCACCTTGTCTCAGGCCTGTGGGGTGATAAATGGCATTAGGCCATAATGCAGCCGGTAACTTAACCCCTTTATTTCTTGTAAATTCAGTCAAGTGTGAAAGATAATAATTGGCCGGAGGACGGTGGCTGTATCCTCGCAGAGAATAAAACCTTGAGGCTGGACAGCAATAAAGAAGGATACAAATCAAACATAATAAAGCACAGCAGCATGTAAAGCTCGGGTTTATTGAACAGACACTCCATTCAGGTTGGAGTAATCTGCCTTCGGAGTCAAAAAGTCAAACTCCCTCTGATGCCAGAATCTGGTCTTCCCAGGCAGTCTCCTGTTCCAGTACTAACCAACTCTTTAAGTAGTATGGGTGAGGCGTCAATCTCTATTTCAATAGCCCTCGGCCTCTCATCTATATAGCTAGGGTTACAGTGGGGGGCTGGGCCTCTGGTAACCATGAGAGTTTGACTTTCCTACTCGCATCTGAATTGTAGCATGCCTTACCAGACAATAGTTGTTAGGGTTTTGCTGGGATTCGAACCTGGGTCACTGGTGTGATAATCCAGCAAACCCTGACTAGGCCACCAGGGGGATGACTCAAATGTAGAGGTGTGAGGCGGAAGTAGAAAAAGTATCAAAAGGTTTATTTACAATATTTACACTATTTACAATCCAAGGCAAAAACAAAAGTATAATCCAAATGCTCAGAAGATAACCAGGAAAAAAAACCAAAAGTTCAAAGAAACAAAGAGCCAAAAAAACAGAAAAGAAGAGGCAAAAATACAAACGCTCAGAGGATCCAAAATGGTAAACACAAAGTCCAAAAAGTCCAAAAGAAAGCAAAGTACAAAAACCACAAAGACATGGGCAAGGAAATCAGAACAGAGGTTACTGGAGCTAAACATAACAGCACAAAGACTCTGTGACAAGAGGACTGAACTCAGGGGTATAAATACACAAACTAATTAAGGACAGGGTGGGGCAGGAAACAGGCAATAAGACAAAAACAAAACACAGAACACAGTGGTGACCTCTAGAGGCCCAAAACAAACATGGCCAGAAAAGGAAATAACAGTGGCCTCGAGGCCAAAACAGTCCCAGTCCTAACAATAGTAGGTACCATTTGTATGATGGTCTTTGGTATGACCCGATCATGATTAGGGCTCACAATCTCCAGGTTGAGATGCAGACATGCTAACCACTAGGCCAACTCGCAGTGTCTGCCTTCGGAGTAGAAGAGATCAAAACTAGTCTGCACTGAAAAGATAGACACAGTATGTACAACAGTACAACTCGAAATAGCATAGTTTTCTGGATGAGATGTTGCCTTTAAGAGATATTTGTAAATCTCTAGTTTTTGTGCTCTAGTTTTTAGGGATGTTAGTTGCAGGGTTCACAAAAACTAAGACTAAAACTAAAACTAGTCGTGAGAAAATAATTGTATGAACTGAAATAACAAGATCAACTGTGAGCTACTGCTCACTTACATATTCCCCCGCTCTCGCTTATATCTGAATGCAAACAATCGAAGGAATAGGACACTTATTATTAAGGTTGACTTCAACAAATACTTAACCCTGAAACAAGGAAGTAAAGAGCAGCGTGTCTCCCCAGGGATTTCAAATAGCATCCTGGGAAACTGTCATTTTGAAATAGCATTTTGCTTCTTGAAATGGCGTCAAAATCAACGCTATATGTTTTGTAAATACATTCAGTCGGTAAACAGGAAGTTGATATGCGACAGATCCGAAAACGGTATACACGGTATAGAACCCCAAACTGAAGCTCAGTATCAAATATCAAGCAGTTCTGATTTATAGCTGCTGAGAAAAATGCTACGGAATTTTGTAAATCCATGCTATCTGTTTCATAAATACATTAAGTCGGTAAACAGGAAGTCGATGTGCGACATACCTGAAAATGGTATGAAGTTTGGTACCAAGTACCAAGTGATTATGATTTGTGGTTGCTGAAAAAAAGGGTGTTTTGGATGGATGGAGATACAGAGATACAGATGGATGGACGGACTGACAGAGGTAAAATAAAAACAGTATACCCCCCTCCTTCGGAGCGGGGTTATAAAAATGAGAGGAAAAGAAGAAAAAAAACCTATGCAACATGAACTAAGATGAAATAAAATTAGAGGTAAAATCAGTTTATTTATTTAATTAATTTTTACTTTTCCCCCTGGGCGGCACGGTGGTGTAGTGGTTAGCACTGTCGCCTCACAGCAAGAAGGTCCGGGTTCGAGCCCCGTGGCCGGCGAGGGCCTTTCTGTGCGGAGTTTGCATGTTCTCCCCGTGTCCGCGTGGGTTTCCTCCGGGTGCTCCGGTTTCCCCCACAGTCCAAAGACATGCAGGTTAGGTTAACTGGTGACTCTAAATTGACCGTAGGTGTGAATGTGAGTGTGAATGGTTGTCTGTGTCTATGTGTCAGCCCTGTGATGACCTGGTGACTTGTCCAGGGTGTACCCCGCCTTTCGCCCGTAGTCAGCTGGGATAGGCTCCAGCTTGCCTGCGACCCTGTAGAACAGGATAAAGCGGCTACAGATAATGAGGTGAGGAGGAGGCTTTTCCCCTTAATGAATTAGTTCCAAAAGGTGGCAGTAATGCAATTCTAGCTGCTCCATAACTCCAAAGAAGAAGAGGGTGAACGCTGTATACAAATTCTATAAAGGCCCAAGTATACTTCAGCGGATGCGGTCTGCGCACTGTGCATGCACGGTGTACATGACACACATTTCCTTGTGCGTACAGCACCCACATTTTATATCCGTATGGACTGTGTGCATTGACTGCGCATGTGTGAAACTCAGCGTGCAGGAATATGCTGATCTTGTAGTAGTAGTAGTGCACGTGTTCTACTTGCACACTAATGCATCCACAAATTCGAGTACATGCATCGGAGACACTCATGCACACATCCATATCCATGCTGCGCGAAGCCGCATCCACAGAAGGATACTTAGGCCAGTACAATAGAATGGACATCCTGTGAAAAATATGGAGGTGAACCGTGGGCTTGTCACTATGCCACCTTGGAAAGTTGATTTTTTAAAATACTTTAAGATACTGTGCACTTTATGCCAACAAATATTGGAACTCAATAGGGTTTTGATTTCAGAACATATATTTGGGCTGTTTTGGATTAGATTACACTGGATGGATGGATGGATGGATGGATGGATGGATGGGAGGATTGAGCTCAGTAAAGTCCATGTACAACCCCGATTCCAAAAAAGTTGGGACAAAGTACAAATTGTAAATAAAAACGGAATGCAATGATGTGGAAGTTTCAAAATTCCATATTTTATTCAGAATAGAACATAGATGACATATCAAATGTTTAAACTGAGAAAATGTATCATTTAAAGAGAAAAATTAGGTGATTTTAAATTTCATGACAACAACACATCTCAAAAAAGTTGGGACAAGGCCATGGTTACCACTGTGAGACATCCCCTTTTCTCTTTACAACAGTCTGTAAACGTCTGGGGACTGAGGAGACAAGTTGCTCAAGTTTAGGGATAGGAATGTTAACCCATTCTTGTCTAATGTAGGATTCTAGTTGCTCAACTGTCTTAGGTCTTTTTTGTCGTATCTTCCGTTTTATGATGCGCCAAATGTTTTCTATGGGTGAAAGATCTGGACTGCAGGCTGGCCAGTTCAGTACCCGGACCCTTCTTCTACGCAGCCATGATGCTGTAATTGATGCAGTATGTGGTTTGGCATTGTCATGTTGGAAAATGCAAGGTCTTCCCTGAAAGAGACGTCGTCTGGATGGGAGCATATGTTGCTCTAGAACCTAGATATACATTTCAGCATTGATGGTGTCTTTCCAGATGCGTAAGCTGCCCATGCCACACGCACTAATGCAACCCCATACCATCAGAGATGCAGGCTTGTGAACTGAGCGCTGATAACAACTTGGGTCGTCCTTCTCCTCTTTAGTCCGAATGACACGGTGTCCCTGATCTCCATAAAGAACTTCAAATTTTGATTCATCTGACCACAGAACAGTTTTCCACTTTGCCACAGTCCATTTTAAATGAGCCTTGGCCCAGAGAAGACGTCTGTGCTTCTGGATCATGTTTAAATACGGCTTCTTCTTTGAACTATAGAGTTTTAGCTGGCAACGGCGGATGGCACGGTGAATTGTGTTCACAGATAATGTTCTCTGGAAATATTCCTGAGCCCATTTTGTGATTTCCAATACAGAAGCATGCCTGTATGTGATGCAGTGCCGTCTAAGGGCCCAAAGATCACGGTCACCCAGTATGGTTTTCCGGCCTTGACCCTTATGCACAGAGATTCTTCCAGATTCTCTGAATCTTTTGATGATATTATGCACTGTAGATGATGATATGTTCAAACTCTTTGCAATTTTACACTGTCGAACTCCTTTCTGATATTGCTGCACTATTTGTCGGCGCAGAATTAGGGGGATTGGTGATCCTCTTCCCATCTTTACTTCTGAGAGCTGCTGCCACTCCAAGATGCTCTTTTTATACCCAGTCATGTTAATGACCTATTGCCAATTGACCTAATGAGTTGCAATTTGGTCCTCCAGCTGTTCCTTTTTTGTACCTTTAACTTTTCCAGCCTCTTATTGCCCCTGTCCCAACTTTTTTGAGATGTGTTGCTGTCATGAAATTTCAAATGAGCCAATATTTGGCATAAAATTTCAAAATGTCTCACTTTCGACATTTGATACAGTATGTTGTCTATGTTCTCTTGTGAATACAATATCAGATTTCGAGAATTGTAAATTATTGCATTCTGTTTTTATTTACAATTTGTACTTTGTCCCAACTTTGTTGGAATCAGGGTTGTACAATAACTTGCCAAATTCTGAATAGCTAACCACAAACTAACTTTACCAGAGAAATTTATGAATGAAGGAATGAACATGTTAATCAAAACAATTCCCTTGTTTTTCATCGAACTCAAAAACATATCTAAATATTCTTGTCTATGATGATAACCCTCAACATCATGACAGGGATAACAACTGAAACAAGTCTTTAAGATAACAAGCAAACACTACTTATTTACAATAATTTTAATTTAGCAATACTTACTGACGTTTAAGGGTGGCACAGTGGTGTAGGGGTTAGCACTGTCACCTCACAGCAAGAAGGTTCTGGGTTTGAGCCCAATGGCTGACGGCGGCCTTTCTGTGTGGAGTTTTCATGTTCTCCCCGTGTCCACGTGGGTTTCCTCCGGGTGCTCCGGTTTCCCCCGCAGTCCAATGACATGCAGGTTAGGCTAATCGGTGGCTCTAAATTGACCGAATGTGAGTGTGAATGGTTGTTTGTCTCTCTGTGTCAGCCCTGCGATGATCTGGCGACTTGTCCAGGGTGTACCCCACTTCTCGCCCATAGTCAGCTGGGATAGGCTCCAGTGACCCTCCACGGGATAAGTGGTTATGGATAAGGGATGGATTATTGATGTTTAATAATATAAATAAAGCTTATATTTGTTAGGAACAAAAGAGACTTCTCTATTATAAAGACCTACGCTAATACACATGATAGTCTGACCTGTTATAATATCCAGTTTCATTTAGTTGAGTAAACATGGATTTATTTCATGTTGGCTATAAACATATGAAAAACAGAGTGATCACAAACCCTCTTTCAGATATTTTCATTATTGCTAAGCATTATTTTGGTGTTCAGGCACCGATTTTCATCAATATAGTCGACAACACAATATAAAGTGTTGTTTACTAAACAGTAAACAGCTTGTGTCCTATCTAGTAATTATGGGATATGTATTGCTGTGTAATACCTGAAAACCTAAAATTAACACTGAAACTACGGTAAATTTCAACTAAAACTAATCAATTCCTAAAAAAATAAAAATGAAACAATGTAAAACTAACTACAATTGACTGTGATTAAAAAAAATAATAATAAAAGAAAAACTGAAAGACTAAATACAGATACAGTAAAAACTAGTGAAAATTTCAAAACTGGAATAACTCTGGTTCGTAGTTTTAAAACACTACCGAGGCACTGTACAGTCAGTCTAAATTACACCTTAATATAAACCTCAGATTAACACCATACAACACCCAGATTTTGTAAAATATCACTGTTTAATCGATTCATCGAGCCATTATGGCTTAACTGTGCCATATATCCTTGGTATATCGAGGTACATTATAAGAAATGTGTAAATTATGTATCATAAAGGCCAATAGGTGCTTTTCTGACATCAACAGAAAGTAACCCTGATCCCCTTTACACATCCATTACAGATGATGACTGATGTTTCCCATTCCCATTTAGAGCAGAAGGAGATATTAAATCAAACCAATCTCCTCCTCGTTGCTCTCGCACTGGCTCTGATTAAAGATCTCTCGATAAAGGGTAGGCAAATGTCAGGTGTGGAATAATTGAAAGAAAGCCGCAAGTTCAGCCTTGCTTAACACGGGGATATCACATTTCAGGGCTTTACTTAAATGTGTACTGACATGGAGTACTAGAGAGCATTTAAATCGCTCGGCGTGTGTGTGTGTGTGTGTGTGTGTGTGTGTGTGTGTGTGTTAAGATGTTATATAATGACGGAAATATTTACATCTTGAAACACACAACACTTACTATTTCACACTAATGCTCTGTAATGTGTGTCCTTAAACTTACTGTCACACTTACAGTATATATAATCAAATAATATCAACAAAATATGTGCAGTGTGATGGCTTGGAAGTTTACACCACTAAAATCCGAGGAAAACATCAAACTATATAATATGAGAAATATATAATTTTACATATAAAGATACAATGATTAGGGTGATCACCAACATGAAGGAAGGGGTAATACACTTGGGGTTGTACTGTTAAAGGAAAACAATCAACGACAGAGTGGTGTGTTTCCTCGACACAAAGCAGAGTTGCTGTTACCATGCAAAAGTTGATTATTTTCCTATAACAACAGCATGTTGGAGTGATTTTTTTTCTCCTTTTATACAACCTAAATTCACCAAAAATATTATTTAAAATAGGGCTGCACGGTGGTGTAGTGGTTAGCGCTGTCGCCTCACAGCAAGAAGGTCCGGGTTCGAGCCCCGGGGCCGGCGAGGGCCTTTCTGTGCGGAGTTTGCATGTTGTCCCCGTGTCTGTGTGGGTTTCCTCCGGGTGCTCCGGTTTCCCCCAAAGACATGCAGGTTAGGTTAACTGGTGACTCTAAATTGACCGTGAGTGTGAATGGTTGTCTGTGTCTATGTGTCAGCCCTGTGATGACCTGGCGACTTGTCCAGGGTGTACCCCGCCTTTCGCCCGTAGTCAGCTGGGATAGGCTCCAGCTTGCCTGCGACCCTGTAGAACAGGATAAAGCAGCTAAAGATAATGAGATGAGATGAGATATTATTTAAAATATAAAGAACAATATATCATATGATGTACGGTATATTAACTGTTAAGTTTAATGCTTGTTATCACTTATAATACAGTAGTTATTTAACAATTATTCGTCGAAGGTGAAGTGATATTCACTGAGCCTAAGGTGGATAATTGTTTTAGTATAAATACACAGGTTTTTATTTATTTATTTATTTATTAGTACTCTATGCCTGGATTAGGCTAGAATACTATTACACACTTTAATAATAATAATAATAATAATAATAATAATAATAATAATAATAAATTCAAACTTCAAAAGCTGCATTCAAATATAATGCACATAGACTTGTGTCACTTATCGATGCCGACTCACATAAAATACTTTGTTTTAAAACAGATTAAATAAATCACAATTCCACCTTATCTTTGAATGGTTTTAGCCTGAACTTCATAGCATCTTTAGTGCGTCTACAAACAGCATTGTCTCATCTCATCTCATTATCTCTAGCCGCTTTATCCTTCTACAGGGTCGCAGGCAAGCTGGAGCCTATTCCAGCTGACTACGGGCGAAAGGCGGGGTACACCCTGGACAAGTCGCCAGGTCATCACAGGGCTGACACATAGACACAGACAACCATTCACACTCACATTCACACCTACGCTCAATTTAGAGTCACCAGTTAACCTAACCTGCATGTCTTTGGACTGTGGGGGAAACCGGAGCACCCGGAGGAAACCCACGCGGACACGGGGAGAACATGCAAACTCCGCACAGAAAGGCCCTCGCCGGCCCCAGGGCTCGAACCCGGACCTTCTTGCTGTGAGGCGACAGCGCTAACCACTACACCACCGTGCCGCCACAAACAGCACTGTCTTTCATAACTTGTAATTCTTCCTCACTTACGGTAACGAAGCGATTGGCTGCCATTTTGCTGAGTCGGTCCAGGTCATTATTGAGAAATAGTGTGAATTTCTCGACCAATCAGAGTACGCGATTTCCTATAATCACCTGCATATTTATACTAAAAACTGTTATTGCCTCACCAGCCCCTCTTTTTTCTCTTTCTCGAAGTTCTCTCTTTCTCTAGATGTACGTATCTTGAAAGAAAACCATATCAAAAATTACAAACTTCTGTTTGTGTGGATTGATGACTTTCAAATAGACATGGACAGTGTGGCTCTGTGCCTTTCTATAGACATCTATAGAAACAAGTGTTTCCAGGCAAAACAAACCTCACCCGGCAGCACTTATTTTATACCTATATGTTGATAATGGAAGGGCGGCACGGTAGTGTAGTAGTTAGCACTGTCACCTCACAGCAAGAAGGTCCAGGTTCGAGCCCCGTGGCCGGCGAGGGCCTTTCTGTGCGGAGTTTGCATGTTCTCCCTGTGTCCACGTGGGTTTCCTCCGGGTGCTCCGGTTTCCCCCACAGTCCAAAGACATGCAGGTTAGGTTAACTGGTGACTCTAAATTGACCGTAGGTGTAAATGTGAGCGTGAATGGTTGTCTGTGTCTATGTGTCAGCCCTGTGATGACCTGGCGACTTGTCCAGGGTGTACCCCGCCTTTCGCCCGTAGTCAGCTGGGATAGGCTCCAGCTTGCCTGCGACCCTGTAGAACAGGATAAAGCGGCTAGAGATAATGAGATGAGATGAGATGTTGATAATGGTAATATTTCTCAATCATTAGCTATCAGGTTATCGTCCTATGAAAATCCATGACTTTGAGTTTGACATTTGAAAGTCATTCAAGGTCAAAGGTCATGGTGCCAAATGAAAGCCCATATGGCTCTTCCTGTAAGTTGATAACGGTAAATATCTGTCTACCATCAACTGTTTTCAAATTACAGCCCTCTGAAAATCCGTGACCTTGAGTTTGGCCTTTCAGGGTCACTCAAGGTCAAAGATCATAATGCCAAATGAAAGACCATATAGGACTTCCTATATGCTCATAATAGTAAAGATTTGTCTATCAACAACCGTTTTTGAGTTATAATGGAAAATATATTATTTGGACCAAAAGGTTGATCTTTCCAGTGACCTTGACCTTCACCTTGACCTGATTACCCCCCAAAATTGAATCAGGTAATCTACAGACCATTGCTCACCTACCCTGAATATTTGAAGTCAATCGGTGCAACCTTCTAGACGCTAGATTGTTAACAGTCACACAAACAAAGACACAGGACTGATTACAATACCTCGCCCCACTTACTCCGTCACAGGCAACGTAATGAAACCAAAATTCCTCCACAATGTTGTCAAATTTGGAGCCAGAGCCTGTGCAGTAGAGACGATAGTTAAAGTCAAGTACACCTACTCATTTGTTAGACCCACCCCTTTCTCTCAAAATCAAGATCCAGCACATCGCCAAGGCTGCCAATCACTTCATTCTCAAGTATGGTATAGTAGAATAATGTTTAAAATAGTAATTTCTGGGAGATGTTTTTTTTTTTTTAAGTGCAGATATCAGCATTGGGAAAACTAACCTTTCAAATTAAACAATGCAGCTTCAAAGACAGTTTAGATGGGAAATATGACATGGAAACCAGACTGAAACATTTTGGCATGGGTGGAGCTACACATTATACTGCAGCCAGCCAGCAGGGGCGCTAGACCTGTGGTTGCTTCATGTTTTAGGGATATTACACTGTTTATTTATTTATTTATCTATCTATTTATTTATTTATTTTCCCAGACACAAAAAAATGTGCTTGTGTGGAGTGTCCGCTGTTCAACTCCCATGTAATTTGTTACTATAGAAATGATAATCTGCACTAATGAGTGCATTAATATAAATCTCGCTACTGGAACTATTGTCAGACCTGCAATTATAGAAAATCAATCAACACCTTCTAACCAATCAGAAATGAGAATTGAGTGCACTGCGGTATAAAGAAATTATAACAGAAGGTGAAAGGAAACTTGAGAATATAATTGATATAAGCAATAGGTTACTGATGACAAATCAATGCTGGATTCCATGGAATTTATCTGTGACGAATCTCAGTCATCCAGGTACATAGTAATCTGTGGTTGGTTGAAGAGAGCAACTGGACTTGCTTGAAGATTCTTGAAAACGTTTCGCCTCTCATCCTAAAGGCATCCTCAGTTCTGTCTGACTAATAGGGAGTATCCAGTATTTATCCTCTCATGGATCATCATAGAATCCGAATCAGAATGCTGATGGCTGCATTGTAGGCGGCCGATAAAAGATGCCACAGACACCCACCTCTGTTCAATGATGGTCGTTCCAGGTTGACAAAAATGAACGATCCTCTCTGGCTAAGATGTCTGCCAGTTTTCTGGAAGTTCCCTCATAGGGATCTCATCCCAAAATGTGTAGAAACATATCTGTGACGAATCTCAGTCATCCAGGTACATAGTAATCTGTGGTTGGTTGAAGAAAGCAACTGGACCCGCTTGAAGATTCTTGAAAACATTTCGCCTCTCATCCTAAAGGCATCCTCAGTTCTGTCTGACTAATAGGGAGTATCTAGTATTTATCCTCTCATGGATCATCATAGAATCCGAATCAGAATGCTGATGACTGCATTGTAGGCGGCCGATAAAAGACCAACCAACCAACCAACCAACCAACCACAGATTACTATGTACCTGGATGACTGAGATTCGTCACAGATATGTTTCTACACACTTTGGGATGAGATCCCTATGAGGGGACTTCCAGAAAACTGGCAGACATCTTAGCCAGAGAGGATCGTTCATTTTTGTCAACCTGGAACGACCATCATTGAACAGAGGTGGGTGTCTGTGGCATCTTTTATCGGCCGCCTACAATGCAGCCATCAGCATTCTGATTCGGATTCTATGATGATCCATGAGAGGATAAATACTGGATACTCCCTATTAGTCAGACAGAACTGAGGATGCCTTTAGGATGAGAGGCGAAACGTTTTCAAGAATCTTCAAGCAAGTCCAGTTGCTCTCTTCAACCAACCACAGATTCCATGGAATTCATCATCAAAGTGCTGAAGGGCAGTGTGACGAGATCACTTTTTAACCTTAATCATTTGGACAGAAATCCCGGCGCTCGTCTCCCACACCGGGAGAAGAGACAGTAGTAAGTCAGGCTCAACCTGGCTCCCCAGGTAGCTGAGCTGAGAGAGAACACCTGATCAATAGCCTCCTCCAATTTTTTATTTTTTTTTTTGGTGACAGGAGCTATATGACTGAGATTCTCCACTGATGTTCTTGCACATAAAATGCGTTTGAATTCTCACAATTATGGGACAGCTGTGAAGTTAGCCACGTGCCACGTCTGTAGTCTCGTCTTTGAGAGGCAAACCTGCTGTATTAACCGAGGACACCATGAAGGTGGAGTATAGTAATGCCTGCTCTCCAGAGAGCCTCATCTTTTCACTCTACCTTTACCTTTCCTAACAAAGTCAGTTCCCAAACACAGACAGATGGAGAGAATCATGTGGAAAAAAATATTTCTACCTTATTTTCCAAGGTCGTTTAAATGTTAATCAAATCAATTTCATGCATATTTCATCATGACACTCACCAAGTACTCATTAAATAGTACCTTATACTCAACCCTACCTCACTTTTCCTCTGCCATACAGAACTCCATCTGTATTTCAGAAGAGAAATATCTCACACTGACTCGTTTCTCCTAAACTCTGTCTCTCTGCTTGTTTAGTACACTGCTATTTACCAGATTAATATAGCATCTATAAAATTGGCTGGCACAGTGATTACCATTGCAACCCTGCAGCTCTGGTTTGATCCTGAGCTTGTGTTAATGTCTGTCTGGAGTTTCTGTGCTCTCCAGTTTCCTTCCACCTCCTGAGAACATGCCAGTAGGTGGGCTGCTCCAAGGTGTGAATGAATATGGGAATGTGTGTGTGCATGGTGCATTGTGATGGACTGCCATCCCATTCAGGGTGTATTCACATCTCACACCAAATGTTCCCAGGATAGACACTGGATTCATTATGACCTTGACTAGATAAAGTAAAGATTCTCCATGGACTTGGGTGTCTATTAGGGTTCTTATATTCCTGAAAGAGTTCTCCTAGTAAAAGGAAACCACTTTTGGATGAAGAAACACTTCAAGACCTCCAAAGAGGTTTAGATTTAAACCTTCTTTTACCTCTTCAAATCAAATCAAATCAAGTTTATTTGTATAGTGCTTTTAACAATAAACATTGTCGCAAAGCAGCTTTACAGAATTTGAACGACTTAAAACATGAGCTAATTTTATCCCTAATCTATCCCCAATGAGCAAGCCTGTGGCGACGGTGGCAAGGAAAAACTCCCTCAGACGACATGAGGAAGAAACCTCGAGAGGAACCAGACTCAAAAGGGAACCCATCCTCATTTGGGCAACAACAGACAGCCTGACTATAATATTAACAGTTTTAACAGGTATAACCCTCAACTGTCCTCATGGGGCCGTCCTTCACATGAGCGGTGCGATAAAACTCCGACCAGACACAGGGCACCAGGATGGATCAAGCAGGTCCGAGGGGCAGAAGAGGCCAGCATCTCAATCCCAGGATCAACATGTAACTCAGTGGGACAGATTGGGGGGGGGGGGGGGGGGGGGCGGGGGGGAGAGAAAGAAAGAAAACACGTTGTTAGGTATGCCCTAAAAATGACAAGTATGAAATCTGTGTGGTAGGCTCACAGAGACGAGAGTCTTTACATCAGGCATAACACACAACAATGGCATGTTAATATGGTAAAATATATCATGACCTGCTCTGGCTGGATGCTTGATTGGGTGATGGAAGCACACTCTTCTTCTTCTTCACATTTATTTTAGATCCCGACCTTCTTCTTCTTCACATTTATTTTAGATCTCGATCTTCTTCTTCACATTTATTTTAGATCCAAACCTTCTTCTTCTTCTATTATAATAACACTTTGTGTTAATAGTTTTCTAACCTATTCTAGGCATTATAAGTGATATTTCAAAGAACACATTATTATTATTATTATTAAAGTGTGTAATAGTATTCTAACCTAATCCAGGCATAGAGCCAATCGATCATGCTCAAACAATCTGTATTACGATCTTTAGTAACAATAATAAATGCTTTATACATGAATGTGTATAAAGAATTAAAAGCAATATTTCACTTTGAATGTGTTTGCATGTCTGCATACTGTATAGATGTGTACACATGGTGTATAAGAAAATTATTAATCATAATTAAAGACTTAACACATCCAATTATAATGGCTTACAAGTACTTTATATATACACAAGACACTTCGTTCTAATAATTCTTATAATTCTGTTCCTTATCTGTTTTTATATCGTAGTCTTCTTCTTTACTAACAGGTAGACTGAAATTATGTTTTGAATCAGTAAGAAATGTTTAATATGACACTGTATTAATGAAATAAGAACATGTTTTTGTGTAGGGTAAGGCTATTAAAAGTGTTATGTCTTTACAGTAAATTTACAATAAGAACATTCTAAAGAAAAATAATTTTGTTGTTCCTCTGGAGGATCTTTACCTTCATTTCACTCTTCGAAAACTCCAAGTAGAAGCACTGTAGGGGCTTTTCACTTACGGGACAGATTTTTGTTTATCATGCAGCATCTGCTATAGACCCCTTTCACATGACGTCACCGCGCCGCAAGATTTTGTTAGGCGCCATATTGGAAGACCAAGTATATGCACTCGCAATATAAAACAAAGTACGAGCGAGAGTAAAGTGACACGATGGATGATAATTCTGGTTACGTGAGTACATTACCAGCTGCAGAAAGGGCACGGTATGTGGAGAAACTCGCTGTGATTGATGGGTTTGACCCATATGATAAGACTCGCGGCAAGGGAGAATGGAAACATAAGGAGGACCGGACACCAATTCTGCCATCTGTTTGCTACCCAGACATTGTAAACTATTTGTTGTTTACACCCAGTGCCTACACTCAGTGTTAGAACTATGCCGATATTTTTGGGGGGCCCCTTTTTTTCCCTTGGGGGGGGGGCGCTTGCGCTTGTCTCGGAGCGCGGATCTCCAAACACATGAGAAGCCTATCTTACGCACATATCACGCGGACTCCACACCTCCACACACGCATCGTGTCTGAAGTCATAACTCATCAGGGGAAATCGTGTCCACATTGGCATGTTCAAAAAACAACCTCACGTCAACAATGATACCGCACGCAAGAAAAAAAAAAACAGTCAGGCTACTCAACAACCAACCTGGCAGCAGCGAGCAAGCCCCAAACCATCCTAAATTATCTCATCTCATCTCATTATCTCTAGCCGCTTTATCCTTCTACAGGGTCGCAGGCAAGCTGGAGCCTATCCCAGCTGACTATGGGCGAAAGGCGGGGTACACCCTGGACAAGTCGCCAGGTCATCACAGGGCTGACACATAGACACAGACAACCATTCACACTCACATTCACACCTACGGTCAATTTAGAGTCACCAGTTAACCTAACCTGCATGTCTTTGGACTGTGGGGGAAACCGGAGCACCCGGAGGAAACCCACGCGGACACGGGGAGAACATGCAAACTCCGCACAGAAAGGCCCTCGCCGGCCCCGGGGCTCGAACCCAGGACCTTCTTGCTGTGAGGCGACAGCGCTAACCACTACACCACCGTGCCGCCCCCATCCTAAATTATTATTATTATTAAATTGTAGAAGTCTGGGAGGCTTGCTCCTCATACAGTTATCAACTTGGGGTCAATTTAGCATGTTTTAAATCTGAATTTCTTGCGTTTGCTTACCTCAAAGTATCCGCAGATCATGCACAGACTTATCCATTATATCCACAGTTTTTTGCCAAGTCTCACACAGGTTTCTTTCAAGTCTACTGTTGGGCCAATAAATCATAAATAAAACAGCTCAGATTTGTTTGTTTAAGTCGTTTGCCACTCCACTTTATTCTCGTGGGTTCACATACCGCTGCCGTTATTTCCCCCTAATCACGAGTTTGTTGGTCTTCCAAAATGGCGCAGGGTCTGTTTACTTCCAGTTTTGGGTGACGTCAGTGAAAGGGGTCTATATTGACGGCCAAACAAAGAAACATGGCCGCAACAGTTAATAATGAAAATTGAGATGACTGCAGTCAGTACAATCTCTCTGAAATGATTAAACATTGAGATTATACCAGTAGCTTGCATTACATCCAAAAGCTGAAACATGCAGGCATCACAGATCCATATAGTTTACCCACAAATGTATTTATTCTGGGCAGCACGATGGTGTAGTGGTTAGCACTGTTGCCTCATAGCAAGAAGGTCCTGGCTTCGAGCCCAGCAGCCGACGAAGGCCTTTCTATGTGGAGTTTGCATGTTCTCCCCATATCTGCGTGGGTTTCCTGCGTGGGTGCTCTGATTTCCTCCACAGTCCAAAGACATGCAGGTTAGGTTAATTGGTGGCTCAAAATTGACCATAGGTGTGAGTGATAATGGTTGTTTCTCTCGGTGTGTCAGTCCTGCTATAACCTGGTGACTTGTCCAGGGTGTACCCCGCCTCTCACCCATAGTCAGATGGGATAGGCTCCAGCTTGACTGCAACCCTGCACAGGATAAGTGGTTATGGATAATGGATGGACGGATTTATTCTACTTGAAAAGTGCTTGGCAAACCAACTACTTGATTTTGGACACTACAACATCCTGAACTATTTGGACTTCTAAATAGATGGGAGATGCTCAAGGCATACAAAATTACAGATGCCTACCAATAATTGGAGGCAGATTTCATGCCAGAATGTTATGTGAAATTCCTGATAAAGAAAAATACCTTATTATGACAAAGATAAGCTCAAACATTGATTTCTAACAGTAATAAACAAGCCAGGGCCTAGATCTAGCATATTTTATGGTCTTTAGCTAAGTCTACATTATCAGTACATAACAAACATGCTGCTAGTCTTGCCAAGCATGAGGGCTAATAAGATATATCATGTTGAAAGTCCATATCCAGATCTACATTTTAACGTTCATACATTTGCCATTTGGCATGTTTTTTGGAGTGCGGTAGAGCTGCTAAGTATGACACGCTTGTGTATGTACCAGTAGAATGTACTTATTAGTGCCAGACCACGCAACCTGGTAAAATCTTTACTATCGAGACCAAAGTTGTGTCCATGTTACACCAACTTATGGACTTGTTGAATGTTTACTTGAGTGCTCCGAGGCTAGAGCTAGATCTATGGGATTTTTATAACTGAATATCCTTGAGCTAGAAAAAAAAAGTGTTAAGAGAAATAACAGGTGCACAGAGCTTTCATACAAACCTGATATAAAATGTTCTACACACACACACACACACGGGAATGCTTTGTTGGCTTCCAGTCTTCCTGTTTAACTGCAGCTCACCATTTTTCTCATCTTTCTGGGTTCGCCATTAAGCGGTGAAAAAATAAACCATGTCTGTTATTACATCCAAAAGCACTACAGGTCTCTGGCATTGTTTTTTTAGAAGTAACTTCTACAAGTTTATCAGTAGATGTTTACTGAATTGGGCTTACAATCACTCGCATACACTTGTGACATTACTGTAGAAGAAGCAGAAGTATTTATTTGTCACATGCACACTCAAGCACAGTCAAATTAATCTTCTGCCAAATTTAACCCATCTGAAGCAGTGAACACACACATGCACACACTCACACAAGTGAGCAAAGTGAGCAATGAGCACACACACACACACCCAGAGCAGTGGGTAGCTATGCTATAGCACCTAGGGAGCAGTTAGGGGTTCGGTGCCTTGCTCAAGGGCACTTCAGCCCAAAGCCGCCCCATGTTAACCTAACCACATGTCTTTGGACTGTGGGGGAAACCGGAGCACCCGGAGGAAACCCACGTACACACGGGGAGAACATGCAAACTCCACACAGAAAGGCCCTTGCCGGCCACGGGGCTCGAACCCGGACCTTCTTGCTGTGTACCACCATGCCGCCCGTACTAAACCGGTTGTTGTCAAACACAAAGCTTGGCTGCATAAACGAACCTGCAGTTATGATAACGGCATGTGAAAGACCCCAATCGAAAGTTAAAATCACTTAACTATACCAAGGATGTTTGATGGAAATCTGATTATTTCTTTCTAATAGTAAAATAATTGAATAGTATTCGGCTTAAAGGAGAACTGAAGGCAAATTTTTTATTATCAAAATTCTATTGATCTCATTTTATTAAATATCGGAATGCATTTCTGATCGCTATTTTGTCGCTGCTATAGCAAGTTATGAGTGTTTGAAATATGCTCTGTAATATATCAGTCCATATGTCAAAGCAATGGCCGTAAACGAGATTCATTGAGACCTGTGTGAGACATCGTAGGATGGAAGTAAAACGTACACTACCGTTCAAAAGTTTGGGGTCACCCAGACAATTTTGTGTTTTCCATGAAAAATCACACTTTTATTTCCCACCATAAGTTGTAAAATGAATAGAAAATATAGTCAAGACATTTTTCTGGCCATTTTGAGCATTTAATCGACCCCACAAATGTGATGCTCCAGAAACTCAATCTGCTCAAAGGAAGGTGAGTTTTATAGCTTCTCTAAAGAGCTAAACTGTTTTCAGCTGTGCTAACATGATTGTACAAGGGTTTTCTAATCATCCATTAGCCTTCTGAGGCAATGAGCAAACACATTGTACCATTAGAACACTGGAGTGAGAGTTGCTGGAAATGGGCCTCTATACACCTATGGAGATATTGCACCAAAAACCAGACATTTGCAGCTAGAATAGTCATTTAGCACATTAGCAATGTATAGAGTGGATTTCTGATTAGTTTAAAGTGATCTTCATTGGAAAGAACAGTGCTTTTCTTTCAAAAATAAGGACATTTCAAAGTGACCCCAAACTTTTGAACGGTAGTGTACAGCGGAAATCAAAGTGACCGACATCTGCCAACGTTGTCAAAAGATGTGCGCGCCCTCTTTCAAATGCTGATGTAATCAAGCCAGTAGTTTTGTTTGTTTTGATAGCAATCAGGAAAGTTTGAAAAAAATCGGCAGTAATCGTCATTTAAACTCGTTTTTGTGCAATACTTCGTTTGGAAAACTGTTCATTTGGTGGGATAAATGTGAGACAAGATACCAAGTATGTGTTTTGCACCTAGTTGTGGTCTGGCTGACACTTCACGTTTCAAAGTCTTGTGAAGATCGCGCGGATAAGCGACGCCTGCCGTGGACCAATCGAAATAAATTCAACATGGCTAAA